>NW_021604655.1:3098364-3104831 GCF_004785775.1 Grammomys surdaster
GGACCGCCAGCCGCAGACGGTGGTGCTCAGGCTGATGACTAGGGACCGCCAGCCGCAGACGGTGGTGCTCAGGCTGAACTCGAGTTCTATTTACAGGTTAGGTCAGCTACAAATCACCAAAACACCCCGCCCTTTTGTTCTTCATTTACTGTCTATCTAGGGAAAACAAACAAACAAACAAACATGTTTAAAGTGACCAGGTAGACTTGGTTCCGCTATTCTATTGAATGCTACTACTTCATGTTTGTGTTTTTTTCAAAGCGAGATTTATTTTATTTTAATTGTGTGTGTTGGATAAGTACTTGCATGAGGGTGTTAGATCCTCTGGATTTGGAATTATAGACAGTTACAGACTACCCTCTGTGTGTGCTGGGAACTGAACTCAGGTTCTCTGTAAGAGCAGGACATGCTCTTAACTTCTGAGCCATCTCTCTATCCCCGCTAATGAGGTTTTCATCAGAGATTTCAAGAACTTTCATAACTTCCTTTAATGGCTTTGATGTATTATGTTGAAAAAAAAAGCTTCTTGTACATTTTAAAATGATGGTAACAATAACTGATTACAATATAACAATAATAATAACAAATCCATTGTCTCCTCCCATTTCCCATGTCAATCTAGAAAAAGATTAGAAGATATTATATAAAATCAATCTTTAGACAATACCCTATAAGTTTAGAAATTATAAAACCATATAGAAAGAAAACAGAACACATACTCGTACTCTCACTTTACAGAGGAGGCTGTGGAGGCTCAGAGCTAAAGAACAGTGCCAGTCTGGAGTTTGGGACTGACTGAACAGTTGTGCTCACTCCACTGTGTCTGATGTCTTTATGCTAGGTTTCCAGCAGCATGTGTAATCTAACCTCCACCGTATACAAATTCAAAGCAGATGGTTACCTAACACATCACTGAGGGCATGTTTCAAAATACAGTTGCTTGGGCCAGGTGTGGGGGTGCACACCATTAATCCCAGGCCTTATGAGGCAGAAGAAGGTGGGTCTCTGTAGGTTTGTGGTCAGCTTGATCTACAAAGTGAGTTCTAGAACAGCTAAGGCTACATAGATCCTGTCTCAGCATACGCCTTTGAGACCCTACAATTCAAAACAAGGTGTGAGAAAGTGTACTTTAAATCCCAGTTTCCTCTTGGAATCAGATACTCTTCAATAGAGGGGCCTACAAGCTTGGGTAGCCCTGGTTTGGCTTGTTGTACTGGTTGTCAGAAATACAGAAGGAACACCACGGAGATGGGTAGGGTTTCCATAAGGAGTGTTTTGTTGGTGGTTTGTTTGTTTGTTTAACATAGGTTAACCATAAAAGCCAACCAACACTGTGTCTTTGTCCCTGAAGGCTCCACAGGAGTGTGAGCAGCACTGCTTCAGCAACAGAGCCTCAGGGCCACATCTTGGGAAGAATATGGCCACTTCCTGGGGGGCCGTCTTCATGCTGATCATAGCCTGCGTTGGCAGCACTGTCTTCTACAGAGAACAGCAGACTTGGTTTGAGGGTATCTTCTTGTCTTCCATGTGCCCCATTAATGTCAGTGCCAGCACCTTTTATGGAATTATGTTTGACGCAGGCAGCACTGGAACTCGGATTCATGTTTACACTTTTGTGCAGAAAACAGCAGGTAAGTACATATGGAACCCTTTGCAGTCTGCGTGAGTCTGTACCTTAGCATCTTCTCCCAGAAACAAACGCTGAGTGTGTCATGTGGGTTAGAGACCTTTCCAGCTGTTGGATGTAGTTAGAGATGTAACACATAGTTTAGTTTAGTGTGGAATTAAGAGAGACTTCTGTGGGACAGACTGAGGCTTAGCTCAGTTGGTAAAACATTTGCCTAACATTCACAAAGCCCTGGATTTGATCCACAACACCACATAAACAGGGCATGGGAGGTGAAAGCAGGAGAATCAGGAATTCAAGATCACCCTCAGCTACATAGGATATTTGAGAGCAGTATACAATACAAGATGTCATACCAAGCCCTGCTTCTCCCCTGAAGTGGCTCGAGAGTGCTGCCACTATACCACAGTGAGAAGGCAAAGTCTGAAGTGTGGAGTCCACAGTGTTCTCAGGTCTCCTCTCTAGGTACCCGAGTGCTGTCATATAGTGGAGAGAGAGGGACTTGAGAACCAGGGGTCCACCGGTCTGACTTTCCCTCCAGGAGGCTGTGTGCAAGGCAGAGAGGGGAAAGGCAGATCCCGGGACAGTGGAACCGGTCTGATTTGGAGTAAATCCCGAGAATATGGAGGGGCTGGAAGAGAGAAGGTCTTCCTTGGGAGATTTAGACCCAGACCTTTAAGACAAAGGCCTTCCTCAACAAAGAGATGACCCTGGCTTGTTCATACTGGCTTATTTGATGGTGGATGTGAATGTGTACACTTCATTTGGGGTGAACCAGGAATTAAATATGTTTTGTGGGGAAGAATGCCCAGGAAGGGAAGCTCATTGACCGAGTGGTATCTAGATACCTCATGGAGAACTCCAGGTGTTTATGCTATGTGACCCAGTACCCATGGTCCTCAGTGGGGTGTTATGGTTATCTGTTCCTGAAAGAGACAGGTAGGGAATGGCTCCACTCCTGCCATTCTCAATTCTGAGATTCCTAGGTTATAACTCATTCAACTTTACTATTTTTATGCCTGTCTGGTAACAAGGTCCCACTTGCCCTATGACAACAGCCATTGTCTTGAAAAGGAAACAGGGAGTTTTGAGTCCAAGTGTAGCTGTAATTTGTCCTTCATCTTCTCTAAAGGTTAATACCCCAAAGGTCCAGAGTATTGAGGAGGCTGGCAGTGATTCTGGGGAGAGGCATCCCCATGAGTTTTCACTGCCATCCTTGGAAAGGTGACTGAGGGGTCCTTTTTCTGGATTATCTGGAGAGCCCAAGAAGCCCAGGCAGGAGGACTGCAATTCAGGTTATATAGGGAGTTCAAGCCAGTTCGGGCCACATATTGAAACCCTTTCTCAAAATTTTTACTAAAAGTTTAAAAAATAAAGAGTGGGGGAAAACAATAAGAGCTAGAGTCCCAACAGAGAGACAATGACAGGGCCTCTAGGGCTGTGTGACAGCCTGTGTTCTCCTTCCTAATACTGCTGCAGAGCCCTCCGCAGATCATGGGGCCACCATAGGGATAGAATAGCTCTGGATGAAGACGGTTTTAATCTATTAAACCGTGTACCGATGTCAAGATTAGCATCTGAGGCAGCCTACCACCTACTAATCATCTCCTCCTCGCTTCCTCTGCTTCCTCCTCCCTCTTCTCCTTTCTCCATCCTTCCTTCTTCTCGTCTCGCCTCGTCTCGTCTGTCTGTCTGTCTGTCTGTCTGTCTGTCTGTCTGTCTTTGTTCCATGGACAAAATAGGACAGCTCCCCATTCTGGAAGGTGAAATTTTTGATTCTGTGAAGCCAGGACTTTCTGCTTTTGTGGATCAACCCAAACAGGTGAGTCTTACAATTTGATGGGGTTTGTTTCCATTTTATGTATCTGAGGGAGCAAACCCAGGGGGAGTGCTCTACGGCTGAGCTCTGTCCAAGAACCTTTTCCATTTTTATTTGAGATAGCATCTTACTAAGTTGGCATGGGTGGCTTTGAACTCACTCAGTGGCATAAGGCCTTATAATTGTGATCCTTCTGCCTTGGCCTCTTGAATAGCTGTGATTAGGCCAACAGAGCCAGGCCTGGCTTAATTTGATGTTTAGAGTTCTGAATCTTGATACGTCTACAACACCCCCTTTGTTAAACACCTCCTGGTGTTCAGTAATAACACTGATGGGACACGAGATCACCTTTCCCTCAGTGAGTCCTCTCAATAACCATAACGCTATACCGCAGACATGCAAGGAGTAGGTAGAAGGCTAGAAAGTAGATTTTTGGAGCTGCACAGATACCTCCCTGAGTAAGAAAGAGGACTTGCTCTCCAAGTATGAGGAGCTGAGCTCTGATCCCAGAACCCTAGTAAAAACCACGGCATTTCGTGAATGTTTGTAACCACAGCTCAGTGGGAACCAGAGCCAAGAGAATTGCTGGCCTTTGTTAGCTTCCAGTGTAGGCAGGGATGGTGATTCATACCTGTAATCCCAGCAGTTGGAGGCTGAGGCAAGAAGATTATTACCAAGAGTCAGAGCCCAGCTTTGGCTACATACTGATAATATGTAAAATAGTTTTGCCTTTGTTTTGGTTTGACATCTGAGAGACCCTGTCTCAAACAAACAAATGAATAAACAGAACGGTGTGAGCTTAAAGAACTGAGACAGTTTCTAGTTTAGCAGGTGAAATGGCCGATGTCCTGAGTACTGAACTGTTGAAAGTAGTTACGTTAGCAGAAGATGATCTGACACTTAGGAAGGATGATTGATTAGATTGTGCTTGCTAAGGGGAAGAGTGTGGTGGCTCACACCTTTCATCTCAGCATGTTGGAGGCTGAAGCAGGGCAATCAAGATTTGAAAGTTAGCTCTGGCTATATAATGACTTTGTCTCAAAAGGTAGGGGCAGCTTGTTAACAGAATAAATTTTCACTTAAGAAAACACTGGGTTTACATCTTTTTCATTTTTTTATGTGTATGGATTTTTTTCTGTATATCTGTCTGTGCATCACATGCATACCGTGTCTGTGGTGGACAGAAGAGAGGATCACATACCGCCAGGACTGGAGTTACAGACAGTTGCGAGCTGCCATGTGGGTGCTGGGAATCAAACCTGGGTCCTTACAAGAGCAACCGATGCTCTTAACCATGGAGCTATCTCTCCAGCTCCAAAACCAATCCAAAATAATAGTTTTAAATAGCCATATGTTAGTGATATGCTGTGTGCCATGTATGTTGGTATTAGTGATAGAAAAGAAAGAAAGAGAGAGAGAGAGAGAGAGAGAGAGAGAGAGAGAGAGAGAGAGAGAGAGAAAGAAAGAAAGAAAAGGAAAAGAAAGAAGAGAAAAGAAAAGGAAAAAAAAAAAGAACCAGGCTGGAGAAATGGCTCAGCAGTTAAGAAGACTTCCAGAGTTTCTGTGTTCAATTCCCAGCAACCACATGGTAGCTCACAGCCATCTGTAATGGGATCTAATGCCCTCTTCTGGTGTGTCTGAAGATAGCAACAGTGTATTAACAAAAAGAAGGAGGAGGAGGAGGAGGAAGAGGAAGAAGAAGAGGAAGAAGAAGAGGAAGAAGAAGAGGAAGAAGGGAAGGAGGAGGAAGAAGAAGAGGAGGAAGAGGAAGAGGAGGAAGAAGAAAGAAGAAAAAAAAGAACCTATTACATTATGTCCTAGAGATTATATAACAGCTATGGCTAGCATTTTGTGAGCACTGTACCCCTTTAGTATACACAGCAGTTTAGTGACAATATGAGACGTACCTGCCAACCCCTACCTTACTTAGAAACCCAAGCCCCAGGAAAGCAGAGCAGCCCACATTAGGTCATGGCTAGCAAGCAAGTTCTGTGACTCCAGCTCTTGAGGTCTCTAACTTTCTGGCTTAAATCTAATTTACAGAAACATAAAAGAACACTCATTCAACATGGCATCTCTGTAGAAGAAATGGGGTCTCCTCTTTTAAAATGTTCCATTTCTCTAGATTTTGCTTCTGACAAGCAGAGGGGTTGGAACACTCATTCTACCAGATAATTTGTGTTGTTCCCTGCCTCTCTCTTGAAGGAATAGACCAGTGCTGCCAAGTGGGCTGCTGCTGGTTGACTGTGCTCTCTTTTTTAAAGGGTGCTGAGACTGTTCAGGAACTCTTAGAGGTGGCCAAAGACTCGATCCCCAGAAGTCATTGGAAAAGGACCCCAGTGGTTCTGAAGGCAACAGCTGGACTGCGTTTGCTGCCAGAACAGAAAGCCCAGGCTCTGCTCTCTGAGGTGACTTTTGAATCTAGATCTTGGATAAGGTTCTTTTCTTTTAAGGAGCCCTTTGGATGACAGCTGCTTTCACTGACCTTTCATTGCTCAGCCATGGTAGTGGCCCAGATAGTAACTAGTCATTTCCATTTTAAGTTAACACCCTTGAACTTAAAGAGTCTTTCCCTCAAAAGTTCAAAGTACTCCCTTTCATGATGTTTTTATTACATTGATTTATATGTGTTTGTGTGTGTGCACTCACATGTGCCACAGCACAGCGTGGAGGTCGAGGACAACTTACAGTTCATTCACTCTTCCTACCAAGTGATCCTAGGGCTCAAACTCAGATCATCAGGCTTGGTAGCAAGTGCCTTTACCCACTGAGCCATTTTGCCTGCCCCCAACATATTCTTCATTTGAATTTTCGAAAGGTATAACATAGAAATGGTTTTAAATAAACTCCACCAAAGAAAATGTTTGGCCGGGCAGTGGTGGCGCACGCCTTTACTCCCAGCACTTGAGAGGCAGAGGCAGGCGGATTTCTGAGTTCGAGACCAGCCTGGTCTACAGAGTGAGTTCCAGGACAGCCAGGGCTACACAGAGAAACCCTGTCTCGAAAAACCAAAAAAAAAAA
>NW_021604655.1:3104931-3125072 GCF_004785775.1 Grammomys surdaster
GAGGGAGGGAGGGAGGGAGGGAGGGAGGGAGGGAGGGAGGGAGGGAGGGAGAGAGGAAGGAAGGAAGGAAGGAAGGAAGGAAGGAAGGAAGGAAGGAAGGAATGTATGTTTGTACAATGAAGGATGTCTGTCACAGGGCTGGGAGATGGCTCACTCAGTAAGGTGCTTGTCATAAATGCCTGAGCACCTGGATTCGATCCCTAGCACACACATGAAAACACCAGGCGTGGTGGCACACCCTTGAAATCTTAGTACGAGATTGGAGATGGGGATCCCTAGGGCTTGTTGGCCAACCAGCATGGCCTAGTTAGTGAACCCCAGGTCCCAGTGACAGACCCTGAGAAAGGAGACTCCTTATGCTTCTCCTTATGGTTCATACAAATGGAATTGTACAGCTTATAGTCGCTGGTTTTGTAAGTCTGAGCTTTTTCTCTCAGATAAAGTGTTTGAAATATTTTTAAAAACATTGTCCTTCAATTTAAAAAAATAAGTATAGTTTTCAAACTTGATATTTTATATTTATTGTATATACTTACATACTAAACATAAGATTTCATGTTATAAAGAACATTTATAGGTAGACTCTCATTATAATAGAAACAAATCACAGCAAAGTGGAATTCTGCCCTCTCAACTAAAGCCACCACCTAAATCATGTTCTTGTCCCAGTTTGAGGTGAGCTGTAAGCACGGTCTCATTGTCAACAGGTTCTCTCTGACTCTCAGCACAGAGGGTTCAAGTCTCTTGTCCAGTGTCAAGAGTGTAGCACGTTTGTGAGAATTCAGATCCCAACTCGTATTTTAAAAGCTTTTTCTTTAGCTGTATTTATTTTTATTTTATGAGTGTTTCACCCGTGTGCATTTCATTGAACCACATGCATACCTGGTGCCCATTGAGGTGAGAAGAGAGAGTTAAAGCCCTTGAAACTAAGGATGGATTGTTGTTGTGACCCACAGTGGCAATAATGGAAACGGAGCCTAGGTTGTTTGCAAGAGCGACGAGTGTTCCTAACCTCTGAGCCGTCTCTCCATCCCTCACACCCCAGTTCTTCTTCATCGTCATTCATTCATTCACTCACTCATTCACTCATTCACTTATTAGTGTGCCCACCATCTGAGACGTTCCTGGGGATATAGACAAGGAACAGAGAGGATACAGCCAGTGCCCATGTTGAACTTACATTCTAGTTTTAGAAAGACAGAAAATAAGCAATGAAATAGGTAAATACACAGTGCTTCATGCACTGTAGCTTCTGTGAAAAACCACGAGCAGGGTCAAGCATGTGGAGAGTGCCTGAAGGCAGGGACGGCTTCCATGATGTCCTGTGGCCGACTCCATAAGAGGAAAGGAAGCAGTCAGGAATCCATCAGGAAGCTGGGCGACAAGGAATTTATCATATGAGCATTGGGAGGATACCGGGAAATTTGGAACTAAAGAGAAATAGTCTGTTGCCCATTTTAAAACCACCATCCTGGAAACAGCACAAGCGTGAGAACCTCAGTTCCCACTCCTGGCGTCACAATAATAAGGCAGGCCTACAGCGTACACCTGTGGCCCCGCACTGGGAAGGCAGAAACAGGAAGGCCTCTAGGGCTTGTTGGCCAGCTTTTCTAGCCAGTCATTGACCTCCAGGTTCACTGAGAGACTCTGTCTCATTTAATAAGGTAGAGGGTGATTGAAAAAGACACCCAAGGTTGACCCTTGGCCTCCATATGCACATGTGCTCACACACATGTAAATAAGTAAATACCGTGCTGGGTGCTGTGTTGAAACTACACTTGGTGCAGATGGGAGTGTAGAACGTAGGCTTAGGTTTTTCACGACCTACTTTAACAAGGTTTCTCAAACTCTCCAGCCTCCCTTCTAGCCCACCACTCACCAGAGGTAGTGGAAAGACAGGTTATTAGGACACAGGGGAAGTGAACTTGTTTAGAAATTGTTCTTTGGGGGCAATTCCACTCTTCGCTGTCAGGATATCAGCGGTTCCTAGTAAACCAGCAAACACAAAGCAGCAGCAGCAGCTCTGACTGGGATAAACTGGATAGGCATGAGTTCGGCAAGCCACTGGAATATCACCAGAAGTTCTTTGGTGAGTTACTCTCTACGAAGTCACAACAAGCGAAAATCAGCAACATGGTGTAAGGCCAACCAGTGCCAGAGCATTGTTAGCAGAGAGTAGCGAGGCGGTGCAAGGCGAACCAAAGCACCAGCCTTGCCCCATGGACTGGGTCGTGTTTCTATACTTTCTAAACATGACGTGTCCTTTCATGTGTCTGCTTCAGCAAAACATCCTTTCACCTGTCTGCCCCAGCGAAACATCACTTGTCATAACTGAGTTCCCAAAGAAACCAGAAATTTCCACTTCAGTAGAAGGCTAGAGCAGAATCTGCTTCCTTCTGTTTGCTTGTCTGTGTTCTTTAAAGTGCGTCTACAGATTGCTTGACTAGCTGGTGTCAGTGGCTGGAATAGAGTCCATAGACCGCTGCTTGATGACATTCCAGCGGCTCCCCAGACTCACACCTATCCAGTCCATCCCGTCAGACCCGAGGACAACAGACTGAAGAGAGTCCTGTTATTTATATTTGGAGAATCCCTACCTATAATAGTAATATAAAAATAAGCTATAGCATAGGTCAGTTAGCTAACTCAGCCTTAGAGGTGCATGCCACCATGCCTGGTAACCTGAGTCTTACCCCCAGGACCCACATGGTAGAAGGATCGAACGGAAAGTTGTTCTCTAACCTCCAACCGTGCTGTGGCATGCACAGGCCCACGTGAATGCACACATATGTGCCCACTCACATATAGAAGACATAAATGTAAAAACACTTAAGGCCACAATGCATGTGTCAGTGGCCTGTATTTGTCGAGAATCAGAAGCATTAGTGTAAGGTCGTCATTCACAGCTCCTAAAATCGGAGTCTGTGGCTAGGTCTGAGGTCTCTCTAAGTCTCTGTAGGCCCCAGCCATGCACTGAAACCCAGCAGAGGTGGAGGGCTCCAGCTCCTCTACTGTGGCAAGCCCGTCATTTATCCAAGAAGTGGCATGGCAACAGGTCTTCACAGTGTTCATTACATGTTCAGGTAAATGAATCAGGGTGCTAACACAATTAGATTCTTGGTTTCAATTGGAAGGCACAAATACCTGTTCTTCCCTTGGTCTAGTTGATAAGTTTAGATGGGTTTCTTAGGGAATCCTTGTGCTTGTGTTTTTGCAAGAAAATGGCAACTCCATGTCTAGTTCCTTCTCTGGTTTCACAGGGAAAAGGAATGAGTGCTGCTACTGTCTTACCTGGGGAAGTGAGCTAGAGCGACTTACAGAACGCAGTGGTAGTGAGCTAAGACTTACAGAAAGCAGGCAAGCATGAGCATTTGTTCTACTGCCTCACGGAATCCAGATTTTTGTATCTTTAGGTAGAGGAGATCTTCAGGAACTCACCTTTCCTGGTCCCGGATGACAGCGTTAGCATCATGGATGGATCCTATGAAGGTGGGACAGATGATGAAATACACACTTTTGTGGAAAGGGATGGAGTCAGTGCAAGATCCAGTTAAAGGACCTGGGAATAAAGATGCAGCATGAAAGCGAGGGCAGAAAGCTGCAGGGAGGGACGGTGCAGGGAGCCTGCTAGCGGCATGGGATTCAGAGAAAAGCAGTGCAGAAGGAAACTGTCTGAAATGTAAACGTTCTCTTTCTCTCCTGTAGGCATACTAGCTTGGGTTACTGTGAACTTCCTAACAGGTAAAAGAAATAGATCTTGAAGTGTATCTTACAACTTTAACTGGCTTTTACAGGTAGACCAGGAGGGCGAAATCTACTTTTCTTTTCCTGAACTGTTCTTTCATTAAAAGAAGGGGGTGGTGCTAGAGAAATGGCTCAGCAGTTAAATCTGCTCATTGTCAGTTCCCAGCAGCACCCACACGGGGTGGGGCGGGGGTAGGGTCCAGGCCTCTAGCTTCTGGGCAGGTATACTCGTCTGTACACACCCATATATATACCCAGAATTAAAACGGAACAAAATTTCTTTGTAAAAAAAAAGAAGAGGGTAGGGAGACAAGCTAACTCTACAACCTGCACACGAGGCCTCAGCGGGAACAAGGGGCTCTCTGGGTTTGCATTAGCCTGCAGCCTTCGGGCTCAGGAGCAGTGAACCGTCACGAGATAGATTTGGAGTACAGTAAGAGGGAGAGAACCTGCAGAGAATGAATGGGTGGGTGGCCTGGGTGCTCTTCCCCTGCTCTCATTATCAGGTCAGCTGCATGGCCGAGGCCAGGAGACTATGGGGACCCTTGACCTGGGGGGTGCCTCCACCCAAATCACGTTTCTACCCCAGTTTGAGGTGAGTCATTTTTACCAAGGCCTTTCTGGCAACACACTTAGATAGCATCGTGGTGCTAAGAAAGTATCACGCTGCTGTGAGACATCGGCTCTGCAGTGACTAGGCCACAGAGTGGATAAGTGACTGGAGAAAGTCTCTCTGGCTCCTTTGGGAGACATGGAGTTTAATCTTCCCCATGTCTGATTTAGGGGAGGGTTGTGGATGGCGGTGTTAAAATCTTCATGTGATTGCAGGTGCTGAGTAGCCTTTTTGCTTTTTCTGATTTGCAGAAAACCCTGGAACAAACCCCTCGGGGCTACCTCGCTTCCTTTGAGATGTTTAACAGCACCTTTAACCTCTATACACATAGGTGAGGAAGGGCGGGGGAGGAATAGCTCACACTGGGTTACTTTCCTTACTTCTGCTTACCATATCTTACCAGCCTCAGAAAGCCTCTGCCAGTCCCCTAGGCCCTGTCTATTGAAACCTAAGCCAAACCAAACCTGAGACACCTGGGAGGCAGCTCCAGTTTTGGCCTCAAAAGTATGTGATCTAAGAGTCACTTTCTCTTTAGTCGACTGCATGTGGAGAAAGCTCAGACCTCAGCCAGAGCTCACTCCCAACTCACTCAGTCAGGGCCTCAGGGCTTCAGAGACCAGTCTGGAACTGATAAGAGCTTTCCTGGGGATGGCTCTCAGGCTGGGCTGCCAGGAACAATCAAATTCCTCAGTATCACACCCATGAGCATTCTTACTGCAAATCCTTGACCCAGACTATAGAAGTCTTCCTTTACTGTCCAGGAGAACAAATACAGCACAGAGGGAGTCGGAGAAACCATGTCACGCTTGAAGAAGGCAGCAGTGGGCTGAAAAGATCTAGGCTAACCTGAGACTAGTCAATCTTGTATTTTTCAGTTACTTGGGATTTGGACTCAAAGCTGCAAGACTAGCCACTCTGGGAGCTCTGGAAGCAGAAGGTTTGTCAGCCCCAGTCTGCAGTGGAGGACTGAAAGAGATGCCAGAACACAGCCTGCCCTCTCCCCTTGCTTGCCATTTGTTCTATAGAGCAAAGGGCTGTGCTGGTCTGGGGAGTGTGTGTTGCATAACAGACATAAAAGCTGCCGGTGCTATGATGTGTATTCATCATCTTTAGAGCAAAGGTTGCTACACAGGACCTGTAGCTACAAGGCTGGAACCTCCACAGTATCTGGGAGGAACTTGCAGAAGCCTTTGTCAGGAAGCAAAGGCTTCTGTTTGCCAAGTGGAATGACTGAGCAATTCCTTTGCTGTCTCACAGTTGGGCACAGGCAGAATTGGCTGCAGTCTCAGTTTTGTGATTGGAGACAAATAAGTGACCCTTCTGTGCCCTGTTCTTCACCTTCCACAGGAGTTTGTGTCTAATGCATTCCAGACAGTGCTTGCTCACAGTAAGCGGGTCCTGGGCCGAGGCACACAGCACTTTGGTTTGCCAAGTTATCTTCAAGTATTGTTTCTTTTAACCTCTCAACTACCAGTGGAGGACTTTCCTTCCATTAAAGAAAGGAACTTACTGTGGGTTTTTTATTTCTTTGGGATGTGATAAAAGTTATAAACCCCCTGGCAAATGTGCACGTGCATGAAAGTTTGCCTCTGGCTTAGACTGCTCAGCAGTACCTCAAAGCCTGTGAAGAGTCCATGTCGCAGGATGCAGCCAGGGAGCTGCTCTGACAAGGTTATAAGGCCCAGTCCCCTTGATCCCTTCAGCTACAGGTGCTTCTTGCTTCTTCTCCCTCTCACAGACTTGCCTTCTTGTGTTGCGTTCTTTCAGGGACTGATGGACGTACTTTTCGAAGTGCCTGTTTACCAAGATGGTTGGAAGCAGAGTGGGTCTTTGGGGGTGTGAAATACCAGTATGGTGGTAACCAAGAAGGTGAGTGGTGTTTCTTCACTGGTTAAGATGACCTTCCTAGTGCATGTTCTGGGAAAGTCCAGTAGGAAGGTTCCAGAGCCCAAAGGAGACTTGCCATGTCGAAAACACTTATTCTAGAGGTCTTGGTATATCCAGAGCACCAACTCTGCATACCATGGTAGTTCCACAGTAGTGCTATAAACCTGCTGTAACCCGTCTAAGGCAGCAGTAAGGACCCTGCTTCAGGTTCAGTGAATGTTTAACAATCTCATTTATAGTAAAACTCTAAATTGAGGTAAGAATCATTCATCTTAGATATTAAAGTCGGGGGAAATTTTGTTATCCCAGAGAAGGAAACAGGTAAGCTTTCTGACTAGTTGCTCACAAGGACCATGATCCGTAATGACAGACAGGAGCACGGTGGCCGTGGCTGCAGCTGTGGCTAGAGCTGGTTTGGGTGAACAGTAGTTAAGGGGAGGAGCTTCCATGGACAAGCAGTGAGGTTAAAGGAAGTTACACGGCTGTTTTTAGTGTGTGTGTGTGTATGCGTGTGTGTGTGTGTGTGTGTGTATGCGTGTGTGTATGTGCGTGTGTGTGTGTGTGTATGCGTGTGTGTATGTGTGTGTGTGTGTGTATGCGTGTGTGTATGTGCGTGTGTGTGTGTGTATGCATGTGTGTATGTGTGCGTGTGTGTATGTGTATGTGTGCGTGTGTGCATGTGTGTGTGTGTGTATGTGTGCGTGTGTGTGTATGTGTATGCATGTGTGTATGTGTGCGTGTGTGTGTGTGTGTGTGTGTATGTGTGTGTGTGTGTGTGTATGCGTGTGTGTATGTGTGTATGCATGTGTGTATGTGCGTGTGTGTGTGTGTATGCATGTGTGTATGTGTGCGTGTGTGTGTGTGTGCGTGTGTGTGTGTGTATGTATATATTTTATACATTTTGCCTATATGTTTGTATGTGTCTAATACCCATGGAGGTCAGAAGGAGTCAGATGCCCTAGGACTGGAGGTACAAACAGTTGTGAACCTTCGCATGGTTGCTGGGAACTGAACCCAGGTCCTCTACAACAGCAGGAAGTGAGGGCTGAAGAAATTGCTCAGGGTTAAGACCTCTTGTTCCTCTTTCAGAGGCCCAGGGTTTAGCACCCACATGGCAGCTCACATCTGTCTGAAACAGCAGGTCCAGGGAGGCTGGACTCGGAAGGCACCAGATACATACATGGTGCACACACATGCATGTAGGCAAACACACTTTTCAACGAGCAGCCAGTGCTCTTGATTGAGGCGTGTCTCCAGCCCCCAGGGCTTGTGCTTAGCTGCCGAGGCAACGCCACCCCCCAGTTGCATACTTGCAGAGAAGGCACAGCTGTTTCTGCTACTGCTGCTGGTCTTCAGTTTCTCAGACGTGGTGAGCTGGCAGTACCTGGCTCTGGTTTTCTTGGAGTGCAGGTCCAGCCCTTTTATTCCTCGTCCTTGCGGACTCTCCTGAGGCCTTTTCTCTGAGTATAATGATGGAGAGGACACAGTCATGCATTTGTGGACAACTCATATGTTGAACAGCTTGGACCACACTCCCCCTGTCACTTTGTATTGCATCAGCTTCACCTCAGATTGTCCTGCTGTTTCAGAGCCCCGCCTCTTCTATGAGGGTATGGAGCCTACCCTCAGCCATAGCTAAGCTGCTCCCACCACTTCTGCTCAGAGGCTAGGCGTCTGCCTGCTTGCTTTCTTGTTCTTCTCTCATTGGCTCTAGCAGCTTGCCGCTGAGAGCGATTGCTGCCACACCATTATTCTCAAGTGATATATACTTTTGCCCTGACAGGGGAGATGGGCTTCGAGCCCTGCTATGCAGAAGTGCTGAGGGTAGTTCAAGGAAAGCTTCACCAGCCAGAAGAGGTTCGAGGAAGCTCCTTTTATGCTTTCTCCTACTATTACGATCGAGCCGCTGATACACACTTGATTGGTGAGTTCATGCCTAAGGTCAGGCCGTGAAGGAAGACAATGGGACTAAGCTGGGAAAGAGCACTAAAGTCTGTGTTGGTTGGAGTGACTTCCCAGTTCTTTTCCAGTAGCCTTCTACCCGCCTCTAGAACGGGAAGGAGAATGAGTATACTGGGGTCTTTGGGAAGTGGAAAATGACCTAACTGTATGTAAAGTCTCTGGGAGGGAGGTTTTTACTATGTATCTCCACTGATATTGAACCCACTATGTAGCCCAGGTTGGCTCCAAATTTGTAGCCATCCTTTTGTCCCAGACTTCTGTGTTATAAAGTTACACAAATATGCCCCTATGCCAGACTTTGTATATGAAGTCTTTTTATTTAGATTGAATCCAGAACCTCTGTACATGAGACAGTTCAAGGTTGCCCAAGATGGCTTTGAGACTTTGTAGCCTGTGCATGCCTTGTACTTGTGATCCCCCTGCCTCCTGAGAAGCTAGGATCTCAGGCCTGTACTACCACACGTAGGCTTCTTTCCATCTTCATTGAGTTGTAACTGTGTTAGCTCTTTTGTAAATTTGATTAAGTATTGAGAGGAGTGTCAGAGGTGTAAGGATTTCTTCTGGATCACAGTTTCAGAGGGTTCAGTCAGGGTCAGCATCTTCCTTGTTTCTGCCATGGTAAGACAAAAAATAACAGTGGAAGGGCTTGGAGCAAAGTTGTTGACCTCCTGGCAGACAGGATGCAAGGAAAGGCAGAGGATGGCCCCTAGAACAAGATGGAGCCATCAACAACACATTCCTTTTTTTTTTTGTTGTTTTTTGTTTGTTTGTTTTTTATCATCATCATTTTTTATTGGATATTTTATTTATTTACAATACAGATGTATGTCATCCCCTTTCCCCATTTCCCCTCCCTAGAACCCCCATCCCATTCTCCCTCCTCCTTTATGTTTTTATACCATTTTGATTACAAGCATGTATTAAGGTCAGTTCTAGGTTGAGGGTCTAGCAATATAATAGATGCAAATATTTTTGTTTATATGTGAGAGTGCACACAAGACCTGAGAGATGAGTTGCTGTCCTGTTTACTGTATTTTTAAATGTATGTGTATGTACCTGCATGAGTTTATAAGTACCACGTATGTGTAGATGTCTGCAGAGGCCAGTAGAGTTACATTACAGGTGGGCGTAAGCTACCTAGTGTAGGTTCTGCAGCCAAACCTGAGCCCTCTGCAAGAGTAGAAAGGGCTTGTCTTTTCCTTTCTTTTCTTTCTTTTCTTTTTTCTTTTTTTGGTTTCTCTGTGTAGCCCTGGCTTGCCTAGAACTCACTTTGTAGACCAGGCTGGTCTGGAACTCACAGAGAGCTCCCTGCCTCTGCCTCCTGAGTGCTGGGATTAGAGGTGTGCACCACCACTGCCCACCTACAGTAAGTGCTCTTCACCACTGAGCCATCTCTCCAGCACATTTACTATACTTTTGAATGAACTTAGGTTTTTACTGTGGTTGAATATGTAATACAAAGTGAGTAACATGCATTAATTGTAAAGAAAGAAAATCAGCAGCATGGGTTTGTATTGTAGAGAGGTCATGAGTCTCTTTTGTAGGAAATGCTGCAGATCTTTCTTTCTTTCCTTCTTTCTTTTTTCTTTCTTTCCTTCCTTCCTTCCTTCCTTCCTTCCTTCCTTCCTTCCTTCCTTCCTTCCTTCCTTCTTTTTTTTTTTTGAGACAGGGTTTCTCTATGTAGTGCTGGCTGTCCTGGAACTCACTCTGTAGACCAGGCTGGCCTCGAACTCAGAAATCCGCCTGCCTCTGCCTCCCAAGTGCTGAGATTAAAGGCAGGCACCACCACTGCCCGGCAGATGCTACACATTTCTAGTTCATATTTACTGTGTATCACTGGGATGAAGGTCCTTGTTTCCTTGTTACTATGTATCACTGGGATGAAGGCTCTTGTTTCCATGAAGCTTTCGATGCTATCTATTGTTCTCTTTCATTTTAGATTACGAAAAAGGGGGTGTTTTAAAAGTTGAAGATTTTGAAAAAAAAGCCAGGGAAGGTAAGTGTCAGAAAATTCTTGAAGTTGAGCATGAGGTGTGGCTGTGAGTGTAGAGCCTCTCGGGACTGGCTCGCTTCTGAGCCTGCCTTCCAGTCTGCTGGACGATGCATTGGTGCTGTCAGATAAGAACACAGGGATATAAGACACTTTAGAGAAATGGTTCAAACAAACAAGCTTTCTATGTTTCTATGTTTTCCCTATTATTATTACCTCATTACTATTATTTGCTTGTGGGGATTTTTGTTGTTGTTGTTTGGGTTTTTGGGGGTTGTTTTTGGTTTTTTTGAGATAAGGTCTTATGTAGCCCAGGACAGCTTTATGTAGCTGAGGATAACCCTGAGTTCTGATCCACATCTCAAGTGCTAGGATTACAGGCATGAGGTACGGTGACTGAGTTATGTGGTAGTAGGGATGGAGTCCAGTCTTGTGGATGCCAGGCAGTCATTGTAACACCCCGACTAGCTGCACACTCGGCCTGGCACGGTCTCTCACGGTTCCCTTTAAATTGAAACAGGGTTATGAGCAGTCATAAAGAACTGAGTGGGGGAGTGCATGGGAGAGTGCCACATGGACATCCCTGAGAGAGTAATCAAATGGTCTCTTCCAGTAGTCACAAGAGAGGGCTAAAGGACATTTCTCTGCTCTCTGGGTTCACCTGGGGACTTGGTACTAAGCAGCCACAGTAACTCATAGAAATTTGGAAAGCAGGGTACTGTAAGTGCACCTTGGTGGTGTGTGCCAGGGCTGGCCTGGTTTCCAGCAGAGCCTTTCCCCTGCCCCTACCACCCCTAAGTGGCAAATGAGCTAAGACCCATGTAAATACGAATAGGTGATTCATACCGGAAATGTGCAGATTCTAAAGAAGTAAGTACAGGTGCTAGTCTCCAGGAAGCCTGGGCAACACCTAGAGACATCTTTGCTTACTAAAGTCCTATCTCTATGTAGAGAAGCCCCCCATCTCTTAGCCGCAAGTGTGAATGCCGTCTGCTCTCTCACTTTTAGTGTGTGACAACTTGGAGAGCTTCTCCTCAGGCAGTCCTTTCCTCTGCATGGATCTCAGTTACATCACGGCCTTATTGAAAGATGGCTTTGGCTTTGCCGACAGCACCCTCTTACAGGTAAGAGGCAGGGCACCGCAGCTGGGAAACACTTGTTTGGTGATCAGAGCAGCAGTTGTTCTTGTTTGGGCTGTAGCCTAGGCACTCTGCTAGGTACAACAGACACTGGGATGCAGTTTAGTCTCTGAGCACAGTACCAGGCATGCTATCCTGCAGGACACAGGACAGAAAGACTTGGAGCCCAGTGAAGATGTTCAAGTTCCATACTTCATGAAGTCAGTTTAGAACCCAGTGGGAAGCACTGAGAAGGAGATGGGAGAAATAAACACCTAGAGTACAGTGCAGGCAAGTGGGAGAGCCATGCTTCCCGAATCCCAGGTTTCTCATCCTCATCTGCCACTGATCATGAGGTTATAAGAATTTCACTTTGATCAAGAGAGCACAAGATAACAACAAGTATCGAGGGCCATCACACAGATTCATATTCAGAGAGCCCCTGAAGCAGGGACACCTGACTGGTGACGTTGGTGTACCCCTTGTCCCATTTTGCACACTAGTGTTAACACTGAGTGCTGACTGCATTAGTGTCTCAGACATATGTAGTGTCTCCTGTATATTCGAAGTCTGATGGGGAGTTCGTTTAATCTCTTCTAATGGACTGTATGCTGCTTGAGGACAAGGATCAGATTTTAACCATCTTTGTGAATATAATTTGTAGCCATTCAATAATGGCATTGAAAGTAAAAAAACAAATGGTATAAAATTCATATTTTATTGGGGCTAGAGAGATGGCTTAGCGGTTAAGAGCAGTTGGTGCTTTTGCAGAGGGTCCCTGTTTGGTTCCCAGCATCCACATGGAATTTTTTTATTTATACACATAAAAAATGTAAATACCTTTCTTTAATTATATGTTTTAGGGGGCTGGAGAGATGGCTCCACAGTTATACTTGCCGCTCTCCCAGAGGACTGTGTTCAATTCTTAGCACCTATGTCAGATGGCTCACAACTACCTATAACTCCAGCACAACTACCTATAACTCCAGCTCCAAGAGATCCAACACCTCTGGCCTGCACTCACCTGCACTCAGTGGGCACACACTGGTCTGCACTCACCTGCACTCAGTGGGCACGTACTGGCCTGCACTCACCTGCACTCAATGGCACATACTGGCCTGCACTCAGTGGGCACATACATACTCACAGGCAGACACTTATATCCACACATAATTGTAAAAAATAATCAAACTGAAAACCTTTTTAAAAGATCTATTTTACAATAAATAGCTTATCACAGAGGAAACAGAGCCTGCATGTACTGAAATCTATGGGGAGGGACAGAAAGGCTTAGACACAATTATTAAAAAATTAAAAACAATTTTATAAACAATAATCTAACCCCCTTTTCTGTAATTGAGGGATCAGCTCTGAAGTTTGGTCCAAAGCAATAAAGGTCCTGAAGTATCCAGACAGTCGGGTGCAGACCGCCCCGTTGGTTGTTAGTGCTCAAGAGACAGTTGCTTACACAGACTCGGAAAGCTGAGCGTGCTTCCCTACCCTAAATACACCCCCAGCTCTTGCCAGTTCCGTTCCTGCCACATCCATGATCACTAGGTTATGATCTGCCTTATCAGAAGTTGGTGATTCAGAAGACAAAGCACAAGGTCTCTACTTTTTGTTGAGTTTCAGGAGCATCCGCAAGCCCATCTGACAGAACGTTCTCTCCAGATGTCTGGAGAGCACCACTGCCTGAGCACGCTGCCTGTGCATGCCTGCCTGAGCATGCTGCCTCTGGAGGTAGTTAGGTCTTGGTCATGCTAGTGTTCTTTACAGGTAGCAGCTGTCCAAAGACCATACTTGCATATGTTGAAAACTGCATAAAAAATGTGAAGACATTTTTTTCTCTTCTTCTTCAACAGCTCACAAAGAAAGTGAACAACATAGAGACTGGCTGGGCCTTGGGGGCCACCTTCCACCTGCTCCAGTCTCTGGGCATCGCCAGCTGAGGCCACGCGCAGCCTCTGAAGCCTGCATTTCTGAACAATACTTTAATGGGAAGGAGTGGACTCAGACATTTTCTGACCTTCTCTGGGAAAAGCCTGGACCGAAATCTGTTAACTGGCTTTATAAGGAGGGAGGGGGTTTATAGATGAGTCTCGCCCTTGAGCCTAGTGATTTGGGCTTAAATAATTTTGCACATCTAATGTGAATGGCTCCTAACCACTTGGGGGGTGCATAGCTGGCACCAGAGTGTAAATCTTTTGAGATTCTTTGTATGTTACAGAGTCCTGCAAAGAAAAAAAAAAAAAAAAAAAAAGAAGGTTTGGAACTCCATGTTAGATTTTGAGTTCAGAGACAGGTCCCTGGGAACCAAAGAACAATCTCATTTCAACCCTTGGATGCCTCACTGCTTTGGATGGTTTCATTTTCGCTTATAAGCTAAATTAAGCCGATTTACTGAAATCCCATAACCCATCAATACTGGTAACTTTTTTCTTCCTATCCTTATTCCCTACCCTAAAATCCTGGGGGAAAATACCTGGCTTGTCTTTCCATCTATGATTGAGAGGGAGAGGGGAAAGGGTGCTGTATTAGAATTTGTGTGATCCTGTGGCACAATAGATCTACCAACCAATTTAGAGCTTAGAGTTGT
Source organism: Grammomys surdaster (assembly GCF_004785775.1). Lineage (NCBI taxonomy): Eukaryota > Metazoa > Chordata > Mammalia > Rodentia > Muridae > Grammomys > Grammomys surdaster. The sequence goes on from NW_021604655.1 coordinate 3,118,842, forward strand.
CCTAAGTGTTTTAGTTTTAGATAAGGGCCTTGTGTTGTTCAGGCTGGCCCAGAACTCAGTATGTAACCCAGGTTGCCCTGAATTATCAATTCTCCTGCCTCAGCCTCCTGAACCTTGGGATTACAGGTGTGAGCTATTTTGCTCATGTCGTGGTCAATCTTACCAAGATGGAGAGAGTAGCAACTGCCTAAATTAGAGCTACATGTCAGGAGACCGTCTGGTCTCCAGGGATAGCGGTTGCCACTCTGGGCTTGCACATTCAGCTCTAGAGATGTGTGCCTATCCAGTTCCAGCACTGCCTCCCAAGCCAGCGTGTTTATAGAATTAGACACGGCTCTGAACTGGGTACCTTTATATTTCTGTGACGTACAGCCGTGCCCTTGTTTTTGCTCTGCGGTTAGAAGTTAGTGTGTGAGCTATTTGTGTCTCAAGATTACCAATGCTTTCAGATGTCCTTTTGTGGGTTGAGGTGTGAAAAGTGCTGGAGATTGAACCCAGGACTTCTTGAATATTAAGCACAATGTGCTAGTACTATGCTTTTATACTAGGGTTTTCCTGCCTAGGCCCTTGCTGAATTTAGCTATTTTCTGAATTTATTGTTTAGCTCAGGATTTCAGATTCCCTTTCCAATGATACTCAAATTTGATTTGCTATCAAAATTGGCTATTTTGATCCATGTTGGTACAGGTCGGAACAATGAGTAGCATTAGAGAACCATGTTTTCTCTCCCAGGACGTTTTCTGTATTGTGGTTGAACACAGGTCGTCCTGCATGCGAGGCATGGGTGCTCACTCTACTGCATTATTTAGCCCTTTAAAGTCATTACCTTAAAGATTTTAAACTTCTGTCACCATGTCGTTTGTGGTATAACATCACTGGCCTCAGGGTCTCCTGTCACAGCACTTTACCCTTCCTCTTCTCTTTCCAGGAAGTTTTCATCTTCCCTAATGTAATTTCCGGTCACCTCCTTTTCCTTCCACTCTTCACAAAGGATGTGACTATGCCTTGGCCCATGGGGAACCTTGTTTTTTAAGCCATTACATTGAGTCAATAATGTAAAGAAAGAGAAGTATTAGACCAGCCATAGTCCACTAAACCACAGTTGAGAGAAGCCAAGCTGTTTCTCCAAGAGTAAGCTCTGCTCATTAAAAATGCCTTTACAACAGGCCTTATGGCACAGGCCTGTCATCCTGGCTACCTTGGAGGATTACAAGTTATAGGCTTGCTATGTAACCAGTCTGAGTCTACTCTAGGCAACTTAGTGCAACACTCAAGTTCTAAAAGGGAGAAGTTAGAAGACAGAGTTCAGTGGCAAAGCTATTTGGCATGTCAGGCCCTAGATTCAATCCCCAGCACTAAAAAGACAAAGCAGACAACTCCAGCTCTACACAGCTGGTCTCTGATGCCTCCGACACAGGGGCCCTAGCTAGAAAGAGAACAGAATTCTTAAATACATGGACTTTTACCTCAGAAATTTATCAGCATATATTCTGTTGATCTTCGAGTTTTTTGTTTGTTTTGGTTTTTGGAGACAGGATTTCTCTCTGTGTAGCTCTGGCTGTCTTAGAACTCACTCTGTAGATCAGGCTTGCCTCAAAGTCAGAGATCTGCCTCTGAGTGGGCCTTTTTTACTAAGGGGCTTCTATGTGTTCTGAAGTTCCATCTCTGTGAAGACATTAATATACTTTAAATACTTGGGATGGGATCTGGTACATGATGGACGCTTTGTGTGTCATCACTACTATATGAAGAACATCTGAGCCACGGAAGTCCTGCAAAGTGTGCCTTAAAATTCTCACCTTTTTAACTTTTTTTTTATACACTAAAGTCAGTATTCTTATGAAGGCTCCCTTTTTGAAAAGCCACCTTGTCCCGAGAGGCTCTGGCCATCATTTTTCCAGCAGCTACCATCTTTTATTCTGGGAACCTTCTCTAGGTTTACTGACATCATTACTTTGTACTAAGTTGTCCACGTTGCTTACAAAGCTGCTCTGTAGCAACAGCCGTCTCATCCCCTCAAAGCTATTCCAAAACAGTTTAGCTTATCTGAAAAGGAGGCTTTCTTACTTCACCTTTTCAAAATAAACTTCTGGGCATGACATTCTGTAGTGTTCTTATCTAACAGCTCAAGGTCTCTTCTGGAGGCCTCTGGTACTTTGCAGTATATACTTCAAAACCCCAGGTAATGAACCACTCCGTGTTAGCCACTCGCAGCCACGCGTGGAGGACTTGGGCAGCTGCTCAGCTCCCTTCTGACTGGTTCCTGAGGCCTCTGCAGCTGTGTATGCAATGAGATTGTGTATTGTTTTATTACTGGACAGAGAATGGTATCCCAGAGAGGAGCCGTAAATAAAACTCAACTGTGGAGCTGTGACGAGGAGAAACAGCAGGGTTAGTAAGATCTCGCTGTTATTTATCTCCGCGTCCCCCTTAAACCCAGCGTACTTATATGCAATTTATATTTAATTGGCATGCCAGTGTTAATTTTAAAACAACAATCTAACAAAAATATATCGGGTATCTCTAATTCTTACTGTCAAGATAATGATATAAATTTATGACATTTATTTAGAAAGGATTGTTACCATGTGAAATTCGGGAGAGCATCTCGGCGATTCCTTTGTTTGTGTAGTAATAAAAAGCTCCTTTCAATGAAATGGTTTTCCTTTGGGTTTTTCCTTAGCTGTCACTATTTTGGCTCCACAGGCTCATTAATCAAAAGAGGAAAAGAGACACAAGTTCTAGTGTAAATTTATTAAACCATATTGAGAAGGCATGTGATGTCCCAGGGCGAGGTGTTCTTTGTCATCATCATGGTCTCCAGAAGGAGCTCTCATTTGCTCGCAAAGGCCATAATCTGTTCCTAGAGAAGAAGGAAAGGGAGGGAGTGATGCTTGGTCACTGCAAGTAAGAGGACAGGTGACTTCATAAAGAAACGTGACTAAAGGAGACAGGGCAGAAGTCCCACAGAGACCCTCCCACGATCCATGCTTATTTTAGCTGTAAGGACAGGGCTGACAGCAAAAGAAGGACAGCGTGGTCTTCAGGTTGCTATGTCCACCAAGAATATGTCTGACCCTCGGAGGCCCAACCAAGTGCTGAGGTATAAGCCTCCACCAAGCAAGTGCAAGCCGGCTTTGGACGCCCCGACTCCAGACTACAGGAATCTTCTCAGCATGGTCTTTAGCTCAAGTGCTGGGTGTGGGTTGCTGACTACTGCTCCTTTATCAGCTGTGCCAACTCCCGGAGCTTGGAGGACACCAAGCAGATGGCAAGTAGCTTCCTGCTCTCGGTCTCCGCTGTGGTGATGTCCTATCTGCGGAATCCTCAGCCCATGACGCCCCGTGGTGATGCCACCTAGGAGGGTCGGGTCCTGGACTCCGGCCCACCTTCTCTCTGGCCTAACCTTTGGCTGCCTCCACCCTCCCTCAGCTGCTCTCCTAAACTTGCCTGAGTGTGGTCTCTGGGCTCCCAGCTGAATGGAGGGAAGCTGGCCCTTTCCCTGGGGTCCTCTTCTGCTTTGACAGAGATAAACCTGCAGACTCCCTTTTCCCTTCCCTGCCTGCCGCTGTTATGAGAAACACTGGTCATGTTTCTAAGTATTCCCCCGTTTTCTTATTGAAACCAGTTGATATAAAAAAAATTTCTACTCTGAAAAATAAAAAAGAAAGAAAAAAGAACAGAGCTGGCAAGATGGTTCAGCAAGTAAAAAAAGTACTTGCCACACCAGCCTGAGCGCCTGAGGTCAGTCACTGTAACCCCTGTGCAAGGAGAGAGCAACTCTGGGAAACTGTCTTCTGACCTCCACGTTTGCTGTGGCATGTGCACACATGAATACAGGAGCCTGAGGAGGCCAGAGGAGGGTCTCAGGTGCCCGCTGTGAGCGCCCAGCATGGGTGCTGGGGACTAAGCTCTGTGAAGACAGCCAGCACTCTTTACTGACCTCTTTGGTCCTGTTTTGTTTTTATCCTTTATTTATATCTGGTGTGCCGACATGTTACATGCATGTCTGTGTACCACATGCATGCCCAGTGTACTCAGGCCAGAAGAAGGCATCGGATCCCCTAGAACTGGAGTTACAGATGGTTGTGAGCCACCATGTGGGTTCTGGGGATTGAACCAGGACCCTCTGAAAGAACATCCAGTGCTCTTAACCACTGAGTCATCTCTCCAGCCCTGTCCTGCTAACTATTCCAAATTATTGCCTAGAAGTGGACACCAACAAACACAGCAGATTTTCTTATTCATAACCGTCTGGGAAGGTACGGTCACTGCAGACAGTAGCATATGCTTTTAAAATTTAGAATTTTTATAGTCCTTTCTCTGTTAAAAGAAACACAAACAGTCAAATTTAGGAGCACCTTAAGTGGCCACTTACTTTGAGAGGAGACACTGCATTAGTTGCCTGCAAGCCCCACGTCCGGAGCAGCACGAGTGGAGTGGCACGGGTAGAGTAGAGCCTTTTCAGCAGGTCAGTAGCAGCCAGGAGAGCAGTATTATGACGTTGTCTTTCTGTTTCATAACCTGTGAGGTGGCTCATGGAGCCTGGGGTTAAAAAGCAAGAGCAAAGACAACTCTACTCCAGTAGTAAAGATTTCCTCTACTTCCAGCAGACTCTACTGCATCTCTATCCGATGTCGGGGTACCTGATTCCTTACCTAAGTCCTTCCCATTGAAGGCTGCTGTACTGAGATGACGAACCAGGCTGGAAATATCCCCGAAGCCCATGTTGACACCTTGTCCTGCAAGTGGATGGACTCTGTGGGCTGCATCACTAAGAGAATAAAGAAACATTCAGGTGTGGCCTCGAGCAAACACAGAAAGCAGTGGCCTACTCCATGACAGTCTTACCCAATGAGGGCCACCCGAGGCCGGACGTACTCAGCCGCATGTCCCAGCCCCAGAGGAAAGAGGGCTCTGCTCTTAGCATCCACCTTGGCTATACTTGGGGGTAGCTGACGCGCTGAGACCTTAGTGGGCTTCAGAAGGGCGACAGCGTGGTGTACCATGGCGCTAGCTGAGTCGACAAAGTCTGTGTGGTGAACATCACTCCACTGCAGGCCGGTAGCCCCCAACAGTGGAAAGTGATTAGTGACCAGTAAACACTCACTCACCAAAGAACCCATTTTTATAACCAAAGCTATGGGTTAATGCTATGTAACATGCCTAAACTGATTTGTTCATGAGTGACAAACCCCTGCTGGCAGGTTTTATTAAGGATCATGCCTAAGTATTTCTAGGTTGGCCCCTGACTAAAACTGAACTTTACTGTTCACTAGTTCTTAGCAATAGGCACAGAGGAACTAGAGTGCCGCCGCTCACCCTATGGTCTCCTAAGCTTAGGAGAGGCACAGAACGCCTCTAAAGCCTCCTCTCTGTTCCCACATCATCCTGCACACACATCTGTGATGGAACTCAGACTGTCACTCTCCCTCACTTGACTGTGGGCTTCCCAAGGCAGAGGCTCTCCAGAGCCTGTTACACAGAAGGCACTTCACCAACGGTGCTACACTGCACAGGAACGCACCCTAAATGACCCTCGGCCCTCGGCAGGCCTTTCTATCAGCACAGCAGCCCATAGCTTCCACTGTTCTGCATTTTCCTCTGTGCCCTCACAGTCTAAACCCAGGCTGTGCACTTGCTAAGAGGAAGCTGCATGGTTACCTCTTCTTCCTCATCACACCAGCAGCGGAACAAGGGGATACTTACAAAGGCAGAGTTGATGGCATCCACGAATTCTTCCTCATCCATGCTGACCAGCTCTGCTGCATGCTCGTGTGATGTGGACCAAACCAAGGAACTCAAGGTATCTGAGAGCTGCATCAAAAGAAGAGCATCAGCCTGGTGTGGTGGCACATGCCTGTCATCACAGTATACTGCAGTACAAATGAGTGTCAGGCCAGCCTGGGGGACAGCTCTCAGAAACAAACAAGAGCAACGAAAACCTGCTCTTCTGAACTTGGGCGTTTTCAAGCTCTGGAAACTAAGCAAAGGAAGCAATGCATTCCTGGAACAGAGCCCATTAAACCAGGCTGAAAGAAAGTTTGTTTGTTTTTTTTTTCTTTTTTAATTGTTATTATGTTTTAATTTTTTTAAAAAGATTTATTTTATTATTTATATGAGTACACTGTCAATGTCTTCAGACACACCAGAAGAGGGCATCGGATCCCATTACAGATGGTTGTGAGCCACCATGTGGTTGCTGGGATTTGAACTCAGGACCTCTGGAAG
>NW_021604655.1:3125172-3131016 GCF_004785775.1 Grammomys surdaster
CACTGAGCCACCTCTCCAGCCCCCCCCCCCCTTTTTTTTTTAAGATTTACTTATTTATATGTATATACTATAGCTGTCCTCAGACACACCAGAAGAAGGCATCAGATCCCATTACAGATGGTTGTGAGCCACCATGTGGTTGCTGGGATTTGAACTTAGGACCTCTGGAAGAGCAGTCAGTGCTCTTAACCACTGGGCCATCTCTCCAGCCCCGAAAGTAAAGTTCTTAAAGACACAGGCAGACTACCTTTTAGCTAACTGGCCAGAGGACCTCTTACCGGGAGCAGAGCAATAGGGCCAGAGGGAAGAAATCTCTGCCAGGCTACATTGTTTTCTGTGGCCTAGAATAAAAGACAATTCTTGTAAGGAGTACTGAGTGCTCAGGACAAGGTCCCTGAGGGGCAGCTCAAGAGATTACCTCTGATAAGTGGAGAGTGGCCACCACAGCCGACTGGTCATAGTTCCAGCTGACATTCTGGATGCCAGCAGCTTGCCTCACTCCTGAGTTGTGCCCATCAGCACCGATCTGCATGGAGACAAGATGCTGCTAAGTCTTAGGACTGGTCCATTCATCAGACTGCTCAGCCTGTCCCACTCAAAGCCCCTGTAGGAAAACCACACAAAATGGGACCCCAGCCTGAGCTAAGAGGACCAAAGTGGCTATCTGAACCAAAAGGTGCCAGCAACAGCCATATTCAAGCAGAGTCTCTGGATGCATGAACTAGAGAGAGAAGTTAGGCGCACAACAGGCACTGGAGTTAGAAATGAGAGCTGCGAGATGAATGCCACCGGGACCTCTGCAACAGGAAAGGAACAGCCTGAGTCCCCAACTCTCTTGTTCCATCTGTCCTGGGAGTCTGGCTCTCCTATCCTAAGCTGGCCCATGAAGTAGCTTCCAGTACAGAAGGGTTAAGACCATCTTAGCTCCAGCTGCCCTGAATAGAGACTGGCTGTTCTAGAAACAATGACTTAAGTCAACCTATGGTTTCCATCTAAAACTACAGACCCTGGAATGTAAGGTGTGGACATGCAAGACCCCTGACAAAGTAAGAATCTTCAACTACCAACAGTTTGGTCTGGAGGGTACTGCCATCACCTAGGGTAATATGGACCCAAGGGCTGGAGTCTGCCATGGAAAATGGACCAGGCCAGGAATAGCCAACAGCTTTGCTTTCATAGAGAACCTTCACTCGATCTGCAGGAGAAGAGAGAACAAAGGAAACATCAGGAAGGCGGGTCAAGGAGAGGGCAAACTGTAGGTGATCTCAAAGCAAGGCCTCTGGCTAGTCCTGTCCTCTCATTTACTGAGAAGAAAGAAAGAAGATCTAAATGTAACTCAAATGGTTAATGCTCTAGCCCAGAAACTGCTGGTAAAGAAGAGAAGCCAGGGAACAGCGTGATGTCAGAAAGCTAAAAAGAGAAAGCACAGCCTGGCATAGTGGAGCACGTCTTTAGTCCTAGCAGGTGAAGGTACATCTCTATGAGTTCGAGGCCAGTCTGGTCTACATAGGGAGTTCTAGACCAGCCAGGGCTACACAGAGAAATCCTATCTCAACAATGCCTTCAATATACACATTGCGGGGTGGGGGAGAGAATTTTAGTCTAGTTCTTTTCCCAGTTTCATTCTGTATCTGAGCAAGCAGGAGGGGACACCACAGGCTGAAATATGTTCTAGCCGTCAAAAGGTTTTCTTTTCTTTTTTTTTTTTTTTTTTGGTTTGTTTGTTTGGTTTTTTCGAGACAGGGTTTCTCTGTTTAGTTCTGGCTGTCCTGGAACTCACTCTGTAGACCAGGCTGGCCTCGAACTCAGAAATCCACCTGCCTCTGCCTCCTGAGTGCTGGGATTAAAGGCGTGCGCCACCACCTCCCAGCCATCATGTTATCTTTTTAGGTGCTAAGATGTAATTAGATGAGCAGAATTAAGGTTGGTGCAAAGTCTCAGGGAACAATGGCTGCAGACGACAAGAGCAGATTACAAACTTCAAACTAGCTCGGAGGGAAATGGATGTAGGTGGTCAGTGGGAAGGCATGTACCTAACATGCTATAAGTCCTAGGTTCAATCCCAAGTAACACACACACACACACACACACACACACACACACACACACACACACAGTGATTCTGTTGATGGGGCCCAAGGTTACACAGCAGACAATTGATCTAACACACACACACACACACACACACACACACACACACTGATTCTGTTGACGGAGCCCAAGGTTACACAGTAGACAACTGATCTACCACTAGAACACGACTCCTAATTTTTTTTTTTTTTTTTCAAGACAAGAGTTTCTCTGTGTAGCACTAGCTACCCTGAAACTTGATCTGTAGACCAGACTGGCCTCAAACTCAGAGATTCCCATGACTCTGCCCTCTGCCCTCTGCCGCTGACAGGACTAAAGGTGTGCACTACCACCCCTGGCAACTGCTTTTATCTTTCTGCAGTTGTCTCTTCTCAACAGCTGAGATGTGGGTGAAACCATTGTGTAAAGTGCTGGGTTCCTCTCACTCAGCACACTTCTGAGATTCAGTCACACTGTAACATGGACTACTAATACACTCCCTTTTATTGCCAAAAAACATTTCATTACATAGATTATATCAAATTGTATTTCTTTATTCATCAGTTAATAGAATTTGGGTTGTTTCTACTTTTTGGCAGTTGGTAAATAGAGTTGTGAAAATTTTGTGTACAGCTTTTGTACGGATGGATAGTTTACTGTTCTGGGTTTTTTTCCGGTACTCAGGATTGATGCAGGGTCCTGAGAAAGCTAAGCAATCACTCCAGCCTCAGCAATCTTCTCACTTCTCATTTACCAGCCTGCCTCTGCCTCTGCCTCTGCCTCTGCCTCTCTGCCTCTCTCTGCCTCTCTCTGCCTCTCTCTGCCTCTCTCTGCCTCTGCCTCCCGTGTGCTGGCGTTAAAGTGTGCTACCATGCCTGGCTACTGTATCTAAGGAAGGGTTGCCAGAGAGGAAATGGAGACGTTAGCTCACCCGCCACAGCCTCCAGCTGTCTGGTGAGGGCATGCATGATGACGTCATTTTCCACTATATAGCCCATGTCATCTAGGTTGTCCCTGTCGAACATGATCAAGGCCTCTGAGCAGGAGTCCCACACCTGCAACACAAAGTAAAGTGCATCCACACCAAAGAAAAAGAGACACAGCTCCACCCCAAGGCTGAATAGCGCTTCCCAGGAGGAGGAGCAGCACAACACAAACTGTCAGCCTCTGGCAGGATATAAAGCAAGACTCCTGGTCAGGAGCGTAGGCACACCTGAGACCCCAGCTCTGGGACGTGGACACAGGCGGTCAGCAAACCTCAGCCACACCCCTCATCTCAAAAAGGCCAAATTAACTCATTAAAAAGTAGGCAGATCCTCAAGAATGCCCCCACACTAAATTTAAATTTTGACTCAAAACCTTAGAGCAAGCAGACTCTAACAAGGTAACATGAGACAGACAAGACATCCCGACAAAATTAAGGGCAAGGAGGCACCTGCATCCGCCGGAAGGCTTTGCAACGCATACTGCAGATGTGGTCCCATGCACCAAAACCTACAAAAGAAACACAGTGACCTCACGTGACCTGGCCCCAGTCCCCTTTGGTCTCACCAACCTTTAAGTAGGAGGTTGTTTTCAGCGTTCTCCAAAAACAGAAGGTAAAAACTGTGTGCTGTTAGGGACAAAGCCCTTCATCTCTCAGGTCCAGATTATAAAGCACAAAAAAGTCCTAACAGGCCAGATCACAGTACAGCAGCGAGAATTTCAAAAAGGAAAACTAAACTGATATCATTCTTTTTCTTACTAGCTTATTAGTTAAAAACATTCTAAAGATTGTTTTTGTCAACTCTTCATGGCATTGAGTAAAATTCATTCTTTGAAGAAATACTTACTTTGAAGAAACATCTACCAAGGGCCAGTTATAATTTTAGGTCCAGAGCAAACCAAACTCCCTTGCAGCTACTATTCTAGCTGGAGAGACAGACAGCATACACACTGTCAGGCAGCAGTTCGTGGCGATGCCTCCTTGTATAATGGCAACAGGTGGGACATATATAACTATATAAAGTGACTGAAGAGTTTAATCTTAGACAGGATGGCCTGAGGGCATACCACCCAGCACAAACATAAGACAACTCATCTACTGCCCTCCCCACCAAAAATTAAAAAAAAAAAAAAAAGGCCATTAAAATGTAGACTCCCCAGCCCAGGTGAGGATGGACTTGGAACAGGGTGAACGTTCACCCTTAGGTCATAGAGATGCAGGAGACCAAACAGTAATGGTGTACTATTTACATGAAGGTCACATGATGGATGCCCATGTCCCAGGGATGTCCTCCCCAGACTTGACACATGATCAACTTCAGCATCTTCAACTATAACCACGCCCACCTGCTCCCTCTTTGCTGTGGCTTTCTCTCACACACTCTGGCGGCTGCTGCTCTACTGAACACACTGGAAAGCTGAGGAAGGACCCAGGAGACAGGCTCTTCTACTCACTACTGAGAAGGGTTGTGGAGCCAGGGGATATGGAGCTGACTCTGTTGCTGTAGGTTTCTGACAATTTCTCCAGGCCTTTCTTCGGACCCGCTTCCAGCAACAGGATTTTCTTGTCATGAAAGTGAATATCATGTCCTAATGAGGAAAACAAGTAACACTTAAAATCATTTTACAGAAGCCAAGGACGTAACTACACAGTAAGGCGGCTACATCTAATAATGATGTGCTACACACTTAAAAGCCAGAAGAACTTTTTTTTTTGTTTTTTGAGACAGGGTTTCTCTGTGTAGCCCTGGCTGTCCTGGAACTCACTCTGTAGACCAGGCTGGCCTCGAACTCAGAAATCCGCCTGCCTCTGCCTCCCAAGTGCTGGGATTAAAGGCATGCGCCACCACCGCCCAGCTGCTAGAATAATTTTTTTTTTTTTTTAATATTTATTTATTTATTATATATGAATACACTGTTGCTGTCTTCAGAGACACCAGAAGAGGGCATCAGATCTCATTACAGATGGTTATGAGCCACCATGTGGTTGCTGGGATTTGAACTCAGGACCTCTGGAAGTGCAGTCAGTGCTCTTATCCACTGAGCCATCTCTCCAGCCCTAGAATAATTTTTAAAGTCTTTATAAATAATAAATTTAAGAGTATAAATGTTTAAGCAGATTTTAAATTATACAATGTATGCATGAATCAAACTATTACAAGGTACAACATTAATATGTGTAATTTTTATGTCTTAAGTCTTCAATCAGAAACAAATATAAACCAGCTCTGGGGTGTCATACCTGCAGGCTAAGGCAGGAGGACTGCCATGATTTCAGTCAGCCAAGGCTACAGAATGAGCGCATGTATCAAAAGCAAACAAAAGACAAGACACCCACAAAAAGTAAAAACGAAAATCAACTAGTCCCTTAGCCTTGGAAATGAAATTTCTAGGCTGGGTACATAGCTCCGCATGGTGTGCTTACCAAGTGCAAGGTCCTAGTTCAATCCTCAGTACTGCAAAAATAACCATTCCAAGTCCCTAGGAAGGAGAAACACACTATCCTGTCATTTCTCCTGAGACAGCCACCCTACACAACTGTAAAGGCTTCTCTAGACAGAACGCACTACACGCCACATATGAAGACACAAATAATGGAAAATGTATTACCAACAAGTAGAATTCACTAGGAAGGAAGAATAAAAAACAAAACTCTATACATGTAATTCTTAGCCTTAGAGTGAACTCACTAAAAATGGACACTTCATTATCTGATGCACACAGCTCAACAGTGTAGCACGAACCTCACACCTGCATCTCAATGGTGTAGCATGAGCCTCACACCTGCAT
>NW_021604655.1:3131026-3211257 GCF_004785775.1 Grammomys surdaster
TGCATCTCAATGGTGTAGCAGGAGCCTCACACCTGCATCTCAATGGTCTAGCATGAGCCTCACACATGCACAGCCTTGGGTTTCCTCTCCAGGCTGTAACTGCATAGTCACAAGAACACACAGGAGAAAGCAGGAGTGGGCGAGAGCTGGACAGAAACATAACAATGGAGCATTTTAAGAAAGCAAAATTCATAATCCCAGCACTTGGGAGGCAGAGGCAGAGGCAGGTGGATTTCTGAGTTTGAGGCCAGCCTGGTCTACAGAGTGAGTTCCAGGACAGCCAGGACTACACAGAGAAACCCTGGAAACCCTGTCTCGAAAAACCAAAAAAAAAAAAAGAAAGAAAAAGAAAGAAAGAAAGAAAGAAAGCAAAATTCACTACAGTCTCAAAATAAGACAAAGAATTAAAAAAACACACTACAAATCTGATCCTGAAACATCTGTAGTGAAAACGTGGAACTTGGAACCATTATAGGGAGAAGGCCTGCCTGCAGCACAGTCTCCCAGTGCCTGGGAAAGCTCCAGAGACTGTGTAAGAGCTAGAATGTAATTTGTAACTGGCCAGTAAAGCTGAAGTAATGTGGCATCATCAAGAAATGGGTTACTTGCCGGGCAGTGGTGGCGCACGCCTTTAATCCCAGCACTTGGGAGGCAGAGGCAGGAGGATTTCTGAGTTCGAGGCCAGCCTGGTCTACAGAGTGAGTTCCAGGACAGCCCGGGCTACACAGAGAAACCCTGTCTCGAAAAACCAAAAAAAAAAAAAAAAAAAAAAAAAAATGGGTTACTTTGCAATATGAAGAGGAAGCGCTCACAAGTAAAGCACACACAGACTTCTCCTGCAGAGGCCAGAGAGGCCAGCACCGAGGCTCCAACTCTAATCCAGCCTGTGGACCCAACACCCTTTTCTGACTTCCTCAAACACTCCTCTCATATGCACATAATGTATACAGACACAAAGAAAATTAAGCTAGCCATATGGTGCATGCCTTCAAAAAAATCCAAATGCTTTGTTAACCGTTGCAGGGCATCCCATGGGCCAAGTAGTGGATATCTGGCACCCAGAAGCAAGGTGACTGCAACCTCCCAGCCTCTCTTTCCGATTCCAATAGGGTGAGCACAGTCACCCTCTTGGATGGGCCTTTGCATTTCAGATGATAGAGCAACTGGTGTCATCCATAAATCCCACATGTGCCTGCAGGCACTGTCCCTGCACACTGGTGGTGACTAAGCACCATTGTGACAAGCACAGGCGTGGGTAAAAATCAAAGTGGCTGCAGTGGAGCAGGCAGTGAGGAGCAGTCAACCCAGCAGGGCTGATCCCTCTTAGGGGGGCTCCACAGGAAGGAGGGACCCAGACATGCTTGCTCAAAACCATGGTCTCCTAGCTCCCCATCACCCTGCCCCTCGCTCTGAGGGCGGCGCTCTATGGTCTCTGTGATCCTAGCCTTGCTTCCTAGGTGTATTCTCCACAGCAGACACTTTGTCCCCCAGACAAGCCAGCTGCGTGCTCCTCTACAAGGGAGCTCTCCTGTCCTCTGCTAGGTTCGAGTGCCTTACGTTCTTCCCTTATATTATTATTTCCAGCTGCAAACTCATAAAGTAGGTGCTATCTGCCTGCTGGATAAGACACCCCAGAAAACTGGAAGGAAAAGAATTAGATTTCCAAGCACATTATAAAACACACCCAAGTGATGTATTTTGTTTCTTGGCTATTAAGTTAACTTTTTTGAAATGAAAAAAAAAAAAAAAAAGCCTAGAAATCATGTGGGAAGCCCTGGTGGAGTGATGCACACATGTATTCTTGGCTACCCAGGGGCTCGAGGAGGAAGAGGAAGAAGAGGAGGAGGAGGAGGCTCAAAATAAAACCCAAAGAATAGTATAAGAATGGATTTAAGAATGGAACTTAAGCTGGGCAGTGGTGGCGCACACCTTTAATCCCAGCACTTGGGAGGCAGAGGCAGGTGGATTTCTGAGTTCGAGGCCAGCCTGGTCTACAGAGTGAGTTCCAGGACAGCCAGGGCTATGCAGAGAAACCCTGTCTCGAAAAACCAAAAAAAAAAAAAAAAGGAACTTAATGGAATTATGCAGGGAACTACTCCCAAACTCAAATGTGAGAGGAAAATGCAAGCCTAAAACAACAATTATTTGTGAGTTTTAGGAAGAATTAAGAAAAACAGGAGACTTAAGGGGGAATTAGTAAGCGCCATTCTGACTCCGGAGTAACAGTGTGTGCTTGGGATGCCAGCATTTGGGAGGCAGAGGCAGGGGAATTAGTTAAAGGTCCAGACCAGCCACGATTACATAGCACCTTGTTTCAAAAACCAACCAAAAACCTATTGGGAATGTCTTAATTACATATTTTTGTTTGTTTTGGGGGGTTTTGTATTCTGTGTAGCCCAAGGATGGCTTTGAACTTTTTATCCTCCTGCCTCTATCTTCCAAAAAACACCATGCTTTTTACGACCATGATTTTAACAGTCACTCCTGAGTTCTGTGAAAGAGACAGAAAAGCAAACAATAACAAAACAGACTTGTGTGAAAACACTAGTAAAAGAGCTGCTGCCTTCCTTCCCTGTGACGCTCAGGAAAGAGCAAGAGAAGGATACAGTACAAATGAAACACACACAAAAACGTAACCCAAGAGCGAGCCACCAAAATGTGAACAAGGAAGTTTCAAAGGGGCCAGAAATGGTGCCAAACCTAACCCAAGAGCAAGCCACCAAAAGATAAATGTTAATGTTTCAAAGGGGCCAGAAATGGTGCTACATCATGCCAGCATTTGGTAAATGTATGCAACACCATTGGTCATTAGGGAAATATACACATGAAGCACTTCCTATGCACTTAAGAGGACAAGACAAAATAGCAGCAGAGAGTGATGGCAGGGTCTGGAGAAACCAGAGCACTCATATACTGTCACGATACTGCAAACTGGCACACTCTCTCAAAGTCTGAAAGTTCTTCAAAACATCAGTTACCATATAACCCAGAAACTTCACTAGTGAATAGCCTCGAGATAATCAACACTATGTCCACACCAAAGCTTGACACAAAATGTCCCTACTAGCATTACTCGTTATAGGCCAAAAGCGAAAACCAAGCACACGTTCAACAGTTGATAAACGTGGAACATACACACAATTGAGGATTGCTTCAAGTCCTCAAAGCAAAAGCTGTTCTGATTCATGCTACAACATGGATTAACCTTTAAAACACCGAGTATATCTCCAGCTACATATACCTATCCAGAAAAGATAAATCTACAGACAGAAAGTAGGGGAGCCTCTAGGACTGAGAGGCTGGGCAAAAATTAAGAGTGACATCTAATGAGTTCCAAGACTTTTTTGCTTTTTGTTTTTTTAGAGTAAGGAAAATGTTCTAAAACTTAGTGACTGCATAGCTCTGCGAATATACTAAAGCCTCATTGGACTGTATGCTGTAAGTGGGAGGACTTATAACGATATGAACGTTATCTTAATAAAGCAGCGTTAGGAGCAGGAGAGCGGGGCTCAGCCTTTAATCCCAGCAATCAGGAGACAGAGGAAGATGATCTCTGTGGTTTCGAAGCCAATCCGCTCTACCATCCGATACTACAAAGCCCGATGCCTCCCAAGGTGCTCATAAACAAATCCTGGGCAGTTCTCAAGGGTCGGACTGACTTATAAAAGCCCGCCTACTTGTGATCCCTCAGGACTGAAGCTTCATGCCATTCCCGAGGACTCCCCTGGAAGGATAGTGAGCAAACCACCAGGTCAGGCACGCTAGGTCTTTGGACAGCATCCCGACTCCCACTGTGAGCATCATCCCTCCATAGCTCAGTTCCCCCACGCCGCGGTCGATATGCACCTACCCAAGGCACACGCCATGGCGGAGCCCACCAGGCCTCCTCCTGACACCACCACATCGTACACAGTGTCTGCCGAGGAGCCCGCCCATCGCCGACAGGCAACTATTGGGCCTCCTCTGGCTGCGAGTTGCGCGGTACTCCACCAGCGAACGCCGAACAAGCCCGCCATGGAGCCAATGCAGGCCGCCATAATGACTCCGGCCTGTGTCCGCGCCCGGGGCTTCCTGCTGATAGGTCCTGGAAAGTGCTTCCGGGACAGAGCCTTCAACCCCCTTCAGAACCGGAAATCAAATGATTGAAGAAAATCAGCCAATCAGAAAGCGCTCTTGCCTCACTGGGCGGAACAGACTAGGGACTGGAAGCCAATCCGAGGCTAATAGCGTGAGGGGCGTGGCTAGCAGTACCTCGCCGCTCGCGTCGCTGTCACCGCCGCTGTCACCTCTGCTTCTTTCTCCCTCTAGTCAGGAAGATGACTGTGGGGAGGACTACGGGAGGCCCCGAGTGCGCCGAGTGGAGCCGCGAGGTGAGTGGAGAAAGGAAGAAGCAGGATGCTTCAGCAAGGAATCCTCGAGAGTGGAAACTGTTTAGCGTTGCCGTGGAGACAGAGTCAGGGGCGTGTCACCAAAGGGCGTGGAATTACATTTGGCAGCGCTTAGGCACTTAGAGAATCAGTCTTGGGGACATGAGTCATTTGTGCCTTGTACCAGGCTCCGATATTAGGGACCGTATTAATAACAACCCACAAATTAACCTTGGAAATCTTAAAAGCAATCTCTATCTTCATATAATTATTCAGAAAAAGGCGAATCTAGAGGGTGAGTCATTGCCTGGGGCTGAGGAGCTGAGGAGAAACTGGGAGAAACAGAACCCAAGGTTTTTGTTGTTTTAAAGTAAAGAAAATGCACAGAACCTTAATGAAGTTATGAATTCGCAGCTCTTTAAATATACTAAAATTCATTAAATTGGATATGTGTATCCTCTCAAACCCATTTTCTAGAAAACAGATGGGTTAAGCAATTTGCCCCCTAATCTCTAAAAAGGAGAAAGTAGGCTGGTGGTTGCTTAGGGCTGACAGGGTGACAGGATGTAGGAGGGTGATGAGAAGTAAAGGACAATTAAAGGCAGTGGTACCTCAGGGTAGTGGTTGTCAATCTGTGTCACCTAAGACCATTCTGCATATCAGATATTTTTACCTTACAGTTCATAACAGTAGCAAAATTACAGTTATGAATTAACAACGAAGTAACTCTATGGTTGGGGGTGGTCACCACAACATGAAGAACTGTATTAAAGGCTCACAGCATTAGGAGGGTTGAAGACCGCTGCTTTAGGGGAATGATGAAACCGTTCTGAATTATATACTGTGAGAGTTAGATGACTCTGGCTATATTAGAAACCAGGAGAGAATACACTTTGAATGGCTGAGTTGTACACTATGGACATTGTGTTTCAATAGAATTGTTTTTAAAAACGAAAGAGCCAGCAGTATATTATGGCTCAAACTTGTAATCCCAACAACTCAAAATACTAAAGCAGAAGGATAGAGTTCAAGGTCACCCACTGACCCTGTCAAGACAGAGGGGGGCAGGGGAAGGAAGGAGTTTTGCTCCGGATCACATGTTCTTCAGCAACAGAGCTAGGGTGACAGTACATATTCCTCTTTCACTCAGATGGACTGCTCCAATTGCAACTAAGCATCTATTGTCTGCTGCTGGCCTTGCACCTACGGCTCTAAGGACATTTCAGGTCACAGTCCTCCAGCCACACCAGCCATCCCTCTATCACAAGATCCAGTTGAGATGATAAAAATCAGCCTTAAACTCAAAGTCAGACCCTCCCAACCTCAGTGGTTCTGTTCACTTTCCGCACTATAAGCGAAGGACAAGCATGCATTCAGTAGAAGCAATACTCTGTACTTTTATTTTCCTATTTTTACGGTACTGGGGACTGAGCCCAGGATCTTGTGCATTCTAGGCAAGTGTTCTCCATGGAGATAAATTCTTAGCTCCAGATCTCAGTCTTTCTTTAAACAGCAATAGGATACTCTGTTTTGGTGACACAATGTCAGGGACTTGCCGTGTCTAGTGAGTCACACAATCAGGAGAGTGAACAATAGCTATTCTCTAAGTGTCCTGCTCGTTAGGTTAATGTATTAGTACATTTTTACTTAAACCACTGTAACTTGGAATGGGCTTATCTGGATAGAACCGCATCATGAGTGGAAGAGCATCTGCACTCTGCCTAACAGATACAGCCAAGGGCAGAAGCAAGGTCACCAAAAAGCAGTGTTTTTTGGGGGTCCATAACATAATTGAAGAATTACTAGTACTTCTTTCTTCTAAGTGATTATACTTATCAATTGTTTACCTTTTCCCTAAAGTATTGCACAAATATCTACCTTTCTAGACTGTTGTCAGTCATCACTGTACCTGTCTAGAGTTGAGCCATCTGCCCTGTCCCTCCTCTCAAACAATCTGAGCGTGCTGGTCCTAATCTATCCCTGCCCATTTGCTAGAGTTTTCTATGATGTTGTGCAGCAAACTGATACATTATATCCTGAGTCCTGGTGCATTCCTGGTGCCCTCTGATGGGTAGCAAAGACAAGCCTTCCAAGGGCACACTTGTTTATGTTTTCCTCTCATGTTCTCCATCTGCTCTCACTAGAACACAAACATCATGACTGGACTGGCTGGCTTTGTGTCAGCCTGACACAGGCTGGGATCCTCAGAGAGGAAAGAGCCTCAGTTAAGGAAATGCCGGAGCCAACTGTAAGGCATTTCTCAACTAGTGACCAATAGGAGAGGACCCAGCCCATGGTTGGTGGGGCCATCCTTGGGATGGTAGTCCTGGGTTCTATAAGAAGGCAGGCTGAATAAACCAGGGGAGAAAACCAGTAAGCAGCACTCCTCTGTGGGCTCTGTATCAGCTTCTGCCTCCGGGTTCCTGCCCTGTTTGAGTTCCAGTCCTGACTTCCTTCTATGATGAACAGCAATGGGGAAGTGTAAGCCAAATAAACCTTTTCTCCCCAACTTGCTTTTTGGTCATGGTGTTTCATCACAGCAACAGAAACCCTAACTAAGACAATGGCATACTAGGCACCCAACCTGTATTTTCTTGTATGCACAAATGGACAGATGTAATTTGATGCTGATGCTTTACAGTGCTGGGGAATGAGGGCAGTGCTTGGTCCTTTTGAGCATGCTAGGCAAGAACTCAACCACTGTGCTGCACTTGTAGCCCTTAAAGTATCTAAGCTCTGGCTGGGAGGTCCATTCTCCATGTTGCTCTTTCTCCTAGATACAGTTCTCACCACTAATCATCTGTTGTTGGTGATGGCGTGGAAACTGGTTAGAGTATGAGGAAAGTAAGGGTGTCAATGGGAAAATAAGAGAAGGAAGATGGGTAAGAATTGTGTAAATCTCAAGTGAACTGGGAGCAGAGCGTAGCCAGGTCATGGGCAGGATTCCTGGAGCACTGGAAACATACTGTGTGGTTCAGGCTGGTCCCCAGAGTTCTCTTTCTGTGCTGAATGGAGCAGGGAACCGCCATTAGCTCTTCTGCAGCCTTTGCTCAGCACAGCCAGGCAGATACATACACTGTGTTGTGCAATGCCTTCTGAATGAAGAATGCATCTTTCTTTCCGTTGTCCCTTCCTGGTCCCTGACATACTGAAGCATCCAAAGTGGAGCTAAAGCCATGTTTTGAGAACCTTTGAAATTAGAGTTTAACTCTCACTGATTTCTCTTTTGTTTTAGATATTTCCCCCCAAATCCTCCTCCTCAGACACTGAGCCAGAAGATGAGCTGCTTGGAGAAGGGCTGGTTTTGCCCAGAGCTGGCAAACTCCATGAGTTTCTCAGCCCAGAGGAGGACACAGATTCCACTTCTGACTCCACTGGGAGCTTTTACAGAACCCCACAGGTTCCAAAGCAGAAAGGCAGGTGGGATCTACTGAAGCCTCTCTTTCAGTCTGATCCAGACAGTGACTTGAACGGCTCCGAGGATGAGGAAGACTTGGAGAGCTTCTTCCGAGACAAGAACAGGGGGAAGCCACAGGTCCAGGGCCCTCCATCTCTTGGGTAAGCATTGCACTCAGTGGCGGCCATGCTCCAGCACCCTGGGCTGGTCATACCATGTCTCAGGGCCTTGCCTTTCCCCCTGTAAGACCGCTTCTGCATATTGTCATTTATCTAAGATGCAGTCCAGATAGTTCTTGGATCTGCTGCATGTTGTGATTCTTTCTTAAAATATTCATGTCAGGCTGGAAAGATGGCTCAGCAGTTAAGAGCACTGACTGCTCTTCCAGAGGTCCTGAATTCAATTCTCAACAACCACATGGTGGCTCACAACCATCTGTAATGGGATCTGATGCCCTCTTCTGGTGTGTCTGAAGACAGTGACAGTGTACTTACATAAAATAAATAAGTCTAAAAAAAAATTCATGTCTATGGGTGTTTTGCCTGTTTGTATGTATACCATGTTCATGCCTAGTGACCACAGAGAGCAGGGGAACATTGGGTTCCCTGGAACTGGAGTTGCAGACAGCCCTGAACTGCCATGTGGATCCCGGGAATCAAGCACAGGCCCTCTGGAAGAGCAGCAAATGCTTTTAACTGCTGAGCCATCTCTGTAGCTCTTGTCTTGGTTCTTACCCAGTGTTCCTTAATAACTTCGGGCAACACTTAATTAGTTCATGAATCAGTGGATCTGACCAAAGGGATGCATTTCCCAAACATCGTGTCCTCCAAGAACGACAAGTTTCTCACGGCATATATGCTTTATCTCTTTCTTATTGAGACAGGGTCTCATGTAGACCAGGCTGGCCCGAAACTCCTGAACTTCCCAGTTATAACTCTCAAGAGCTTTGGGCATGTCTTGCCACACTGGCCTTTATCAAATGTTCTATGTATTCTCTTCCCTATAACTTTATAAGTGGATAATATTTCTGCCACTCTACATGGGAAATCCAAAACCCTAAGGTTTGAATTGGATCCTTATGACTCTGTGGCCCTGTGCTACCCGACTACACTGTATGCAGTTATCAGAATGCAAAGTGGAAATTCCTGCATGAATTCTTAGAAGATAATTCCCGTTGAGCTGCTGGGATTGCCTGTGTTGTGGCGAGAAGGGAAGCCTAGCTGAGGTTAAGAACCTAGAGGCCTTTGGGGCTTTGGGGCTTTGGATGGAGACTAAGAAGTCTCTTGGTTATGATCTGCTGGGCAGGGAGGAAAAGGAGGGGTTTCTGGAAGGAGCCTCACCTCCTGTGTGCTGGGTCCATCCACAGAACTGCTTTCTCCTCTAGGTGTGGCTCCATGAGGCGCTGCAGCTCCATGACTAGCCTTCCCTCTGACATCCCCAAGACTCAGATCCTGCCAACCTCAGACTCTGGGCCTCCCTCCCAGCACAGAAGTGTTTGCTCTTGGGCATCCTCCATCACTGTCCCTCAGCCATTCCGCATGACACTGCGTGAGGCCAGGAAGAAGTCCCAGTGGCTGGCCTCACCTGCCTCTTTTGAGCAGGAAAGGCTACAGGCCCAGAAGCAGGGCCAGGAAGAGGCAGAGTGCCATCGGCAGTTCCGGGCCCAGCCTGTGCCCGCGCATGTCTACCTGCCTCTCTATCAGGAGATCATGGAACGCACTGAGGCAAGGAGGCGTGCAAGTATTCAGAAGAGGAAGGAGCAGCTTCTCTCCTCCTTGAAGCCCTTCAGCTTCCTTGAAAAGAAAGAGCAGCAAAAGAAAGACACTTCACAGAGAGACTCAGCTGCTGTGGCTCAGACCAAGGTCCCCCCAAAGAAAGCCACTTCTAAAAAGATCCCCAAGTCTATTCTGGAACCAGCCCTTGGTGACAAACTCCAGGGTAAGGATATTCTTGGCATCTCTAGCTACCTGTGGTCTGGTGTTTCCAGGGGTGCTGCAGGAATTCAGGATCAAGATTCAGGGATTACAGTGGGGGGCAGGTAACCCATGCTCTGTGGGTTGGGTCTGTCCCACAGTGGTTCTCAAGCTCCATAATGCTGTGACCCTTTAATACAGTTCTTCATGCTGTGGTGACCCCAACCATAAAATGATTCTCTTGCTACTTCATAACTGTAATTTTGCTACTGTTATGAATCATAATGTAATATCTGATATGTAGGATATCTGATACATGACCCCCCCCCCTTAGGGGTCAAAACCCACTGGCCAAGAACTACTGATCTGTAGGGAAATCAAAAAACCTGGCCCCAGGCTCAGCCTTCAGACCTCTCTCAGTAAGCGTGCACTACAGCCTCTGTACTAGCCTAGGTATGGAAGCAAACACCATAAAAGACATAAAAGACCTCCATCAGCCTGTGCCATCTCCAGCCTGCTGCCTCTGGGGAGGTCACCTCCCTACCCCTCATCTTGGAGAGGAGCGAATTCCTTGGGGATGATTGTTAACTGTTTGTTTGTTTGTTTGTTTGTTGCATTTGCCACTGGCTTTAGCACGTTACTAAAGGAGGGAAAAGGAGGGACCTGTGGTTGCCTTCACATGTAATCCCACAGACTCAGGAGGTCAAGGATGGAGGGTTTGGATAAACCAGAGACCAGTCTGGGCTACAGAGTGAGGCTGTCTCTAAAGGGCAGGGGGAGACCCTGTCTCTAAAGGGCACGGGGGAGGTGTTCTCCAGGTCCTCTTCTTTGATTGCCTCTTCATAGAATCGGAGCTCCTCAGGAAAATCCGAATCCAGATGAGGGCTATGGACATGCTCCAGATGGCTTCCTCTCCTATCAGCACCCCGAGTAGCAGGGCTCCCCGAACGGCTACCCGTACCCAGGAGGAGAAGCTGAGTTTTCTACAGACTGAGTTCGGATTCCAGCCTCAGGTGAACCCTGTGGTCCCGGACTATGAAAGCCTTTACAAGGCTTTCCAGAGAAGAGCTGCTGAGAGAAGGGAAACCAGGGAGACAACTCGAAATAAGCCCTTCTTCCTGAGGACTGCCAACCTGTGTCACACTCCACGATCCTGTGATGCCGCTACTGCTGGCGGAGAGAAGAGAAGAACGCAGGCAGGTAGCAGGGAGGGTCAGAGTCTGCATCCTAAAGTATAACAGAGTAGGCCCAGATCTCAAAGGAAGGCACATGTCTTGATACTTTTCTGTCTTATTTTTTATTTTTTGAACACCTGCTCAGTTGCACGCATATCCACATTCTGTAAAGTAAAAACAAGAACATTCCTTTTCGCACCTCCCTAGATGGATTTTGCAAACGTGAGTCCAAGCAAGTCTCAGAGCCCAGTCTGTCTTAGCTGTGTTCCCGTTGCTGTGATAAATACCTTGTCCACAGCAGCTGAAGGGAGCAGGGCTTATTTTTGCTTGTATTCCCAGGTTGCAGCACATTATGACTGGGAAGACAAAGCCGCAGGAGACTGAAGTGGCTCGTTATGTTTGCAGTCAGGAGGAAGGAGCTCATAAACGCACACATGTGCTATGCTCTTTCTCCACTCTGTCACAGAAGGCGAGTCCTCTCACCTTAACATAGTCCAGACAATCCCCCACTCACATGCCCCCAGGTCTACCTGACCCAGACTCGTCCACATTGAGATTCTCTTCCCAAGTAACTCTAAAGTGTATTCAATTGACCAAACTAATCAGACAATTCCAAAGAACTCTTCTCAGTTGATTAAAAACAGTAGGCCTGATATGCAAGCGTGGGCTTTGTAACTAAACAAAGTTTATCCTCAGTTCTAGTCCTTCCCTGAAACTGAGTCCTAATTAGGATAGAAACTAATAATGTGTTGTCACCAATGTCACCTCCTTTCCTGTAGAAGTCCCCTCAGCCAACAGCTACACCCCTCCCAAGGAGTCATTCTCTGAGTGGTCTTGCTTCTTTTTCTGCCAACACCCTCCCTGTGCACATCACAGATGCTACCAGGAAGCGGGAATCTGCGGTCCGGTGAGTAAGAAGCCACAGCAGACTCATGACAGGTTTTAGCTCCAAATACTGGAACTGGCCCTGCTGCTGGGCCTCTTCTCCAGTATCAGAAACACCTTAGGAGGTGAAGGAATCCTCTGATGGGGCAGAAATATGTGCTACCATCCTTTCAGTCTGCAAGACACAGGGTTAAGTTAGAGATGCCCTGGAACATTTACAATGTAACATGCAGTCCAAAACATGGGATTTTTCAGGGTGATTATCCTGTCTTATGAGCAGTGCAAGCACAGGGGACTATGACAACACAGGGAAGCCTAGGGGTGTGGTCTTACCTCTTCTGGAACACACGTTTAAGGTAAAACATGAAGAACAAGGAAGAAGGGACTGGGAGATGGCTCCGATGGCAAAGCCTCTGCTGTGCAAACACAGAGACCTGAGTTCAGATCCCAGCACCCAAGGAAAAGTGTGCCAGTGTGCCAGCCAGTCTTGCACCTCCAGGTGAGCAGTGGGCAGAGAGAAGTGCAGCCTCTAACTTGTCGGACAGCCCGTCTAGGCAGTGAGGATGAGCAGCTGGGGCCAGCCAGATGGCTGAGTGGATCAATGTCCGTGCTGGCAAGCCTGGCAACCTCAATTCAGTCCCAGGACCCACACAGTAGAATGTGAGAACTGACTCTTGCAAGTTACCCCCTGACTTCCACACACATACTGTGAGAACTGCCCCTCCAAAGGATAAAGAGGAACGAGTCAGACAAAGGCTAAAGAGAAAAGAAGATTCTAGAAAAAGAATGTGTAAGTCTGTATATGAGCCCATGAGTAGCGCTGTTGGTTATTGTCCAGCCTCCTGTCCTGTAGTGTGCTCAGTGTCCTTTTCTTTCTAAAACAAAACAAAAGCCTGTGTATGAAAGTGGAAGGTAGCCAGGGGAGGTACAGGGAAGACGCAGCAGACTCAAGCATAAAGGTGGGAGCAGAACACACCATGAACAAGATGCAACACCCATTGCCCAGACGGTCAAGCCCTGAGGGAGGTTTACTTGGGTCTTGAGGTTCACACTCCGAGTCTGCTGGGCAGTGGGAGCCTATCTCCCTTTTCTATGCTTTTCTTTTTCTTTCCTTCCCTCCCCCTTCCTTTCTTTTCTCTCCTTTTGCTTCAGTACTGGAGAGCAAACTCAGGGCCTTCTGCAACTGAGTCATACTCCATCCAAGTCTGTGGATTTTTTTTAACAGTTCTGCTGACCTGGCTCTGTGGCACTGCTCTCATTTAGTCAGCAGGAAGACCTCTGCCAGAGCTCTGAAGTGAGCAGAAGGAGCTGTGATCCAGCATAGAGCAGAGGCCTGGGAAAGGACTAATACCTCAGTGCCTCCTGGGAGGCTCCCAGGGGATAGTAGGACCCTACTTTGTAGTGATTTATTTTGTGTGCCTGGCCCTTTAAGAGAACTGTTTGACCCTGTGACCTTCACTGTCAGTTGCCTCTTGGACTTCTGGGAACAGGACAGGATAGTAGAAGCCAGCAGAACCTGAGAGGAGGAGGAGGGTCCAGGTGGCAGGAAGAGCAGGGTCAGAGCCTCGGCTTAGAGAAGACTAGGGTTAGAAGAAGGGCTGAGTAGGGCTGAAGAGGAGACAGCTGGCACAGAAAAGAGACTGAGCTGAGCCAGAGATGATACTGTTCGGAGACAGTGGGAAGTGGACTCGGCTAGCAGAGTGAGCAGTTACAGTGGAGTCAGAAGCTGAGCCGAACAGAGAGGCTAGAACCGTTGTTATAGTTTTGGGAAAACTGGAGAAGAAATTGTTTATGCACACTGTGGGGGAACTGAGGGAGGAATGGTTGGGGAAAAAATAAAACCTTTGAAGGGGCTGGGCTGGAGACTGGGAGGAGGGCTGGCAAGGAGTTAAGAGAACTGGTTAGTGTTTGTATGAAAAGGAGACAACATAAAAGAAAAAAAAAACCCACACATAACTGGACCCAATGTAGGTCTAGGCAGAATGGAAGGTTTGATTTCAAGTACCACAGAGCAGAAGCCAGGAAAAGGAGGGGTGGATACTTTGTTGAGGCTGTTGTTGGGGAACCCCCACCCTGTGGTTTTCAGTAGCAGGGGTTTATTTTTTCCCTCTCCTTTTCCTCATTTGGGGTTATTTTGTTTATAAAAGGGTTGAAAGACCAGCTGAGCAACTGGGAAAAACGGGTAAGAGCGGAGAAGCTTGGGAATCAGGAATGGAGGAAAAAGGAAAATAAGAGGGTTTCTTCTTTCTGAAAAAGTAACAGAGTCAGCTTTGCAGCTAGAGAAACAGAGTAGAGGCTTGAAAAAAGTCAAGCACAAGAAAAGGGAGAAGAAACAGCTTCATTCCTAGTGACTGAAGCAGAGAGGGAGTTTTCCCCAGGTAGAGAGGGGGAAGGACCCGTGTCAAAGGGCAGCCAAGTCAAAGAAGTGAAAAGCAGGAAGATGGTCAGAGGAGACAGGACAGGAGACAGGGTTAAGCCCACAACACCTTTTGAGGACAGGCAGTTCTGGGTCACAAACTCACCACAGCATTCCCGGCAGTTACAGCCTATGCCTGCTGATGGGGTCATCCACAAGGTTCTGACAAAATAGCATGGCATCCTGTAGAATGGACCTAAGGTGGTTACAAAGGCAATGATGTCTTATGGGATGGCCCATGTGAAGCAAACTCTCAGTAACTGGGCTACTCAGAATTATTCCCCCAAACTGGGGGGGATTGGTAACAGCTGTACTCGAGGCTGGTCCTCAGTTGCATTGGTTGTCATGGTGGAGACAAGAATCCAGGAATTCAGAACAGCACAATAGAGCAAGAGAGGTTAATACAGTGAGGGACCAGTTGATAGATAAAGGTCGGTATGCTAATATACAACATCAGGTCAACCTGAAGACACAGTCACGGAGCAATGTCATTTAACAGCTGAGGAGCCAGGAAAGAATTGTATATCATTTACAAAAATTATACAAGGCTCAGGAGAAGCCTTCACTGATTTTTTTTTCTTTTACAAAGGTTAGTTTCAGCTGTGAACAAAGCCACATCAAACTCTGATACAAGACAAATGTTAATTGAGACTCTGGCATTTGAAAATGTAAACAGAATGCAAAAAAAGTTATCAGGCCACTAAAGGCAAGGGCAGCACCTACAGAAGAGTGAATCAGGGGGATGACTGATACTGGTTCTAGCATGTATAATGTCACAATAATGGGAAAGCCATAGCTAAAGGTTTTAGATCTCTAAATGCACGGTGCTTTAATTGTGGAAGGTATGATCATTTGCAAAAAGGCTGTGAAAAGCCACTAGAGGTCTCAGATCTCAAAGTGTTTTCTGCTTTAACTGTGGGAAATATGGTCATTTGAAAGAAAATGTGAACAAGGTGTCTCTTGTTTTTTCTAAATATAAACCAAAAAGAAGGCCTAAGCTTCCAGGGGTGTGCAGGTGATACGGCCAGAGCTGTCACTGGACTAACGAGTGTGGGTCCAAGAGAGACAGCCAAGGCAATTTCTTGCCATCGGGAAACCAAATGGGGAAACTAGCTCCAGGCCCTGCAGCAAAAAGTACAACCATGCCCCGTCGGGGCTGCAAGCCAACGGCTCACAATGCTGAGGGTAGAGATGCAGACATTTGAGTGAGGAACTCCAGAACGCAAGGTGCTAGGAGATAAGAGAGTCCAGGGAGATAAAAGGTTCAGGAAGTATGGTACCCAAGTTACAGGAAAGAGAGGCAATGCTGTTATCTCTGTTCTGAATGTACAGAGAGAAACAGAAAGATCACATCAGACACCTGAAAACCCATTAAACAGAATGGAGAAGCAAAAATCACAACAGTAGCATGGCTACACTAAGACCTCATAAGAGTATATTTAGGATGCAGAGATGCTTCCTTCTCAGGTTTGTCAATACTAACCCTAGGCCGAGTTATCGGTATCCCAGGGCCCAGGAAAAGGTCCTGCAAGTGAGAGGCAGCCCACCTACAGAAGCTCTCACATGTGCTTTCCAACATCAGGGAGTTGAATATTTTAGCAGATCAAGCTTTTGTGCCCTTGTTCCTGATCTGTTTGAATGTATTTCTTAAGTGTAGAATCTTGATTATTTTGTCTTTCGGTGGAACCCACCACAGAACTCTAGAATAATTTACACAAACTGAGTGCTCTAAGTTGAACCCAAATGGTCTACATTAAAAGAGGGCTGTTTCCAGATCTTTATGGAAATGGAGATTTGTATTCTCAAAGAACTGTGAACCTAAGTCATTGCCTGACCGCTGTTTATAGCACAGGGATTAGGGCAGACTCAGAAGTCCACCATGCTGGCTGCACTGGCTTTTCCTTTGCACGGTGAATAGTGGTGAGCAAGAGTCTTTCTGACTTTCAGTCCCCCACATAAGCACAGGGCCTAGCCTGTCTACCTCCTCAGAGCCTGGTGAGAATTACATGAGATATAACAGTTTTTTGGTTCCCGGCTGGCAGCTCTGTAAATGGTAGCTATGAGTATGGCTCCAGATGAGGGAAACACCTCACCAAATTTATTGAATCCTAGCTGGGTACAGCCATTTTACCCAGTGTGTTCTGTTCAATCAATGGACTTCTCTTATGTGGGAAATCACAGGACCTAGAGAACAGGAATGGCATCATCTGCCATTGCTTTTCACCCAGAATAGCTGTTGAGATGGGGTTCCCTGTGGGCCAGGCTGACATGAAAGTCACTGTGTAGCTGGGACATCCTGAACATCTGTTCCTCCTGAACTGGGATTACAGGTCTGTGTCACTATGGCCATCCCCAGAATCATTCTTTTCTGTAAACATAGTTGTAACAAATGTATAGGAAATCGTATTCATAGAAACACCGACTAGGGGCTGGAGAGATGGCTCAGTGGTTAAGAGCAGAAGCCTTAGATATGGGTCCCAGTATCCACACTGGGCTGCTCACAATTGTAACTCTAACTCCAGCAGGCCTGAAGCCCTCTTCTGGACCCTGGGGGCACCTGCATTCACACCTATACATACCCCTACCCCCCCTCCAAATATACACATACACAAACAAACAAATACCTTAAGAAAGAAAAGACAAGACTTAGCTGACTTTGCAGAGGACTTCCCATGATTGCTTATACATGTGCCCAGATCATCTCCTATTTTTGCTCTCTCCTTTAGAATGTCACTTGAAAAGAAGGACAAATCAGACATGAGCATTCAGTGGTTGGAGATGCACAAAAAGAACTGTCAAGCCATGTCTAAATCAGTGACCTCGAGGGCCAAAGCCATGGATCCCCACAAAAGCCTGGAAGAGGTGTTCAAAGCGAAGCTTAAAGAGAACCGGTCAGTGTCCTCCGCATGCAGAGGGGTGCCTGTGTTAAAGCTCAGTCAGGCCGAGCAGTGGTGGTGCATGCCTTTAATCCCAGCACTTGGGAGGCAGAGGCAGGCGGATTTCTGAGTTTGAGGCCAGCCTGGTCTACAGAGTGAGTTCCAGGACAGCTAGGGCTACACAGAGAAACCCTGTCTCAAAAAACCAAAAAAAAAAAAAAAAAAAAAAAAAAAAGAAGAAGAAGGAAAGAAAGAAAGCAAGCGAGCAAGCAAGCAAGCAAGCATGGTCAGTGTCCTCCGCATCCAGAGGGGGTGCCTGTGTTAAAGCACATCACTGACTTTGAAATGGCAAATGGAGGCATTAGGGTAGACTACATCATCAGAGGAAGTCACAGACTTTGGCAGGCAATAAGAATTTAGTGTACACGGGGATGGCTGCTTAACTTGCATGAAGGGTTTCTGATTTTGAAAAAGAGTGGTTGCTTCTAGAAACCTTGTTAATTCCAGGAACAATGACCGTAAAAGAGCAAAGGAATATAAGAAAGAACTGGAGGAAATGAAGAAAAGAATACAAACAAGACCCTATCTCTTTGAACAGGTTACCAAGGTAATCCAGACTCTCAACTCTTTCCTGCCTTGGGTCAACAGTTTCTTACAAATTGTAAAAAAGATTTTACTCTGATTATTTTCTTAAAACTCAGATACTCTAAATTGAACTCCAAGGTGGTTAATCTTTTCAATTTGATTGTGCTGAATGACCCAGAAAATTAACACACTATACTTCTGGGTGTGTCAGAGGGTGTTTCCAGAAAGAATTAGCTGAGGAAGGAAAAACTACCCTGAATATGGACAGCATTCCTGGTCTCATAGTCTGGGCGTGCCAGGGGTGGAGGTGGGGATAAAAGGCACAGACACATGGACATTCTCTTGGCTCCCTGGCTGGCCACCATGACATGGACAGCAGCTACCATATGCCTCCCTCTCTATACTGGTGCCTGGCCAGAAGTCCAAAGTGACAGGGCCAAGGGACCATGGACTTAAACTTCTGATAGTTGAGCCAGGGTTTCTTTTTCTGGAGCTCAAGCTGACCTCTAATGTATTGAGTCCAGGCTGGACTTGAACCCACCACCCTCATGCCTTAATCTCCCTGGTGCTGGGATTGTGGCCATGCACCCCCACACCCAGCACTTACAATGCTTACAATGATGAAAGGCAAACTTGCTTTATTAATGCCATTTTACTCCAAACATAGGTCCTTAAAGATCAGCGTGCTTAGAAACATCCCTCAAGGCTCTCTCCAGATTAAGTAGCTTTTAGGCTGAATCATTTGAAAACTATTCTCTAGACTTTAAGAAGGTGAATTCAGTTGAGATCTCCCTAAGGAAGCTCTAGAGCCCTTGAACATCCAGAAAGACCCGCCCCAGGCAGTTAAGTGCTGTATCTGGCTCTGTGTTTCATTGTGGGCTTGAGTTCCATCGTAAAGCACGTGAATTCCCAGGTAATAGTGGATCTCCTCCTCCTTCAGATGCCCTGCCCTCCCCCATGCTGGACTGACTAGAATCTACTTAGGCTGGGCTTTTAGATCCACTTTTGTTGAGAAAGCTTATTCTTTCACCCACAGATCTTTTAACATTAAAAAAAAACCCACAAGGACGCCTGTGGTTTTGTAAAACAAGATAGACTTCTAGCTATTTCAGACCATACTCCTCCTGCTGAGTACTTGTAATATCTTGTTATTCTTCCTGAGGATGTTCTTTAAAGGTGTGGCTCTCAAAGAGCTGCCACCTCCTAGAAGTGTAAGAGATATGGAATTGTATTTGTACCTGCATTTGAACAAGATGCCCATGGACTCATTTTACAAATTATGGCTAAAAATAAGGCTCTCTAATTCCTGTGCCAACTTTTGTCTAGCACCAAAGGTGGGGTGTGGAAAGGGCAGTATTATAAAGACTGGTTATCCAAATAACTCAGAATCACTCCCCCTCCACAGGCCCTTGCCAGGAAAGAAGCAGAACAGCGTTATCGGGATACCCTGAGGCAGGCTGGCCTGGAGGAAGAGTTTGTGACAACCAAGGGTCAAGGCACAGAGGCAGTGTGATGTAGAGAAAGCCAAAGTCAAGGATTCTCATTGGTAAGAGGTACTTGTGTCATCCTCAATGATGCTACCAGGAGGCATCTTAGAGAAGTTACTCCTTTGAGTACCAGCCCTGCACGTAGTAACAGCTCACCCGCTCACCCCTGAGCAACACTGTGTGAGAGGATGAGACTGCGAGTCTGCCATTCCTTCTCCTTATAGCTAATGCCCCAGCATCACCTCTCATAACTGACGTGTCCTAAGGCAAAGAGAGAAAAGCAGGGTGCGGCTGTTATTTCCAGTTTTATTAAGTCCAAGTAATTCCTGTTTTCTCTTTAAAATTCCATTCTATCAAATAAAGTAAATGAAAATGTTGAGACCATTCTTTTGTTTTTTTTTTTGTTTGTTTGTTTTTTGTTTTTTGTTTTTTGGTTTTTCGAGACAGGGTTTCTCTTGTAACCCTGGCTGTCCTGGAACTCACTCTGTAGACCAGGCTGGCCTCGAACTCAGAAATCCACCTGCCTCTGCCTCCCAAGTGCTGGGATTAAAGGCGTGCGCCACCACCGCCCGGCTTTGTTGAGACCATTCTTAAACCTCACAGATGCTTTCAATTGAAAATATTGTTTTTTCAGCATCCATGAAACTACAAAACTCAGCATCCGAGGTTGACAGCAGGTTTTAGAAGACTCTACAACTGCCTGCTGAGCCCAGGCTGGAACAGCAGTGGCTTGAAGAGCTAACCAATCTGCTTGCTGGAATAGTTCACTCATCCTGTCACATCAGAGCATCAAGCAACCAACTAGAGGAGGAGCTTGAGTCTAGAGTCATGGCCTCTGCTAGGGAATGGAAGTACAGAACAGAAATTCAGAGATCAAGGTGGAGCCGAGGGTGGAGGCGCCCTAGCCCAGAGGTAACGGCTCTTTGCTTTGCACTTGACACTTAAGGAGTAGGGATAGAAAGTAAGGTACAGCCCACACCTATCAGGTAGGTGTAAGAGGAACAGAGGTAGGAAAATAGGTAGCAATAAGGAAACAGAAATCTAGGACAGCTAGACTAAATACATTCTCATCAGCTTCCAGTAACCTGGAATCTTGGCAGCTAAACATGTAGGAATACTGTGTATGAAATAAACCATGTCTCTCAGTCCACATTTGCACCTTAACTACAGCATCTTATCAGCATCTGACACACTGGGACACGTCATTTTTTATCATTTGTAGGATTTTTTTTTAAAGATTTATTTATTTTCTATGAATACACTGTAGCTGTCTTCAGACAAATCCAGAAGAGATCATCTGATCCCATTATAGACAGTTGTGAGCCACCATGTGGTTGCTGAGAATTGAACTCAGGACTTCTGGAAGAATAGTCAGTGCTCTTAACCCCTGAGCCCTCTCTCCAGCCCCCTGTAGGATGTTTTTTTCCTCACCCCTTGTAACACCCCATTCAGGTTGTTGACAACCAAAAATGTTAACAGATATTGCCAAATGGCCTCTAGAGTACAAAAATGTCCCAGACTGAGAATCACTCCTGTAGGAAGCACAGGCTGGAATTTTGGAAAAACAAGTAATTGCTAGGAACTTTTCTCCATACTAGAGGATAACTGCGCATGCTGATAACGAATGCTAAGCTGTTCTTTTCTACCATTCTTTGAGAACACTATTTGCATATGTGTGTCAGCAGAGCTCATTCTAAATAAAACTTCTTTGGCCACTGACTCTGTACTCATAGGTGATGTTTGGGGTATCTTTCTGGTCAATAATTGTGTTGTAGGCAGATGATAATGGGCTAAAAGAAGTGCATTTCTCATGCTTAACCATTTCTGGGAAAAATCCAAACTATCCTTTACGACTGCTATTCTATAAGACTTACGTTTAGTGCTGGGTCTGATTGCTAACAGCCACCTGGGCTTGCCAGTTCTTTTCTTTGCTTGCTTTTCCTTCTTTGAGTCAGGGTTTCTCTGTCCTTTTCTTACTGTCCTGTACAACTTTATATGTACAACAGGCTGGCCTGAAACTCAAGAGATCCACTGCCTCTGCCTCCCGAGTGCTAAGATTAAAGGCATGTGGTTTGCCAGTTCTAAACAAAAAGCACTGGTGTTGCGTCTTCTAAGGCTCTTCAGTTTAATTCCACCTATATAGCATGCTAAGGTAAATCAGCACCCTATTTTATGGTTCTTGTAGTTTCCCTTATTTTTAAAATTATGTATATGCTGTGTGTGTGTGTGTGTGTACTTGCATGTGTGCGCACAAGTGTAAGTACCCAGAGCCCAGAAGAGGGCCTTGTGTCCTTAGAGCTGGCTTCCAGAGTGTTGCATGTTGCCTGATGTGGGCTGAAGTGGGATGCCCTGGAACAGCAGCAAGTGATCTTCACTAAGCCATCTCTTCAGCCCAGTCTCTTCAGCCCATCTCTTCAGAGAGTATGTTTTCCCTTCAGAAATTTGTTTATTCCCTGCTTGTTGGGGGACTTGGTTCATCAAGGTCCTTTTTTTTTTTAATTTATCTATTTATTTTATGTATGTGAATACACTGCCAGTGTTTTCAGATACATCAGAAGAGGGCGTCGGACCCCCATTACAGAAGGTTGTGAGCCACCATGTAGTTGCTGGGAATTGAACTCAGGACCTCTGGAAGAGCAGTCAGTGCTCTTAACCACTGAGCCATCTCTCCAGCCCAATCAGTCCTTCTTCTTCTTTTTTTTTTTTTTTTGGTTTTTCGAGACAGAGTTTCTCTGTGTAGTTCTGGCTGTCCTGGAACTCACTCTGTAGACCAGGCTGGCCTCAAACTCAGAAATCCGCCTCCCAAGTGCTGGGATTATAAGGCCTTCTTATTTTTTTAAGACAGTTGTCTCACTGTGTAACCCTGTAGCCCTGGCTGCCCTAGAACTTGTTATGTGTCACAAACTCATAAGAGATCTGCCTGCCTCTGCCTGAGTCCTGGGACTAGAGGCATGAGCTACTGTCCTACTCTTAGCCCCTTCTCTGTTACTATTACTAAGATAGAGTATCTAGTATTTAAGATACTCTATCTTAAAAGAAAAAGACTAATTTTCTTGACCTCTAAGAACATATCTGTTACTAGGCAGTGGTGGTATACGCCTTTAGTCCCAGCATTCAGGAGACAGAGTTCAAGGCCAGCCTGGTCTACAGAATGAGTTCCAGGATAGCCAGGGCTACACAGAGAAACCTTGTCTTGAAAAAAACCAAAACAAACCAACAATAACAAAAATACCCCACATCTGTCTAAAACAGCGGTTCTTAACCTAGGGACCACGTATCAGATATCCTGCATATCAGATATTTACATTATGATTCATAACA
This sequence comes from Grammomys surdaster, assembly GCF_004785775.1. Lineage (NCBI taxonomy): Eukaryota > Metazoa > Chordata > Mammalia > Rodentia > Muridae > Grammomys > Grammomys surdaster. The sequence continues at coordinate 3,153,449 of NW_021604655.1, forward strand.
GTAGCAAAATTAGTTGTGAAGTAGCAGTGAAAATCATCTTATGGTTGGGGGTCACCACAGCATGAGGAACTGCATTAAAGGGTCACAGCATCAGGAAGGTTGAGAACCACTGCTCTAAAACACGAGCCAAAGAGGTGACTAGGTTGTTTTGTTTATTTAAAAGGAAAACAAACTAGATCATGTGGTTTTTAACTTAAAAAAAAAACAACAAATAAACCCCCTGATAACATGCTATTTTAAGTCCCATAAACAAAACAAAAAATGACCAAGTCAAAGTGTCCAGGATAAGTTGGTACCTCAGCCTGGGCCAAGTGGAGATTCAAGTAATTTAATTTGTACAGCCCAACGGCTGAGTCTTTTACTCAGGTTGCTGGAGGGAGAGTGCACTGCCACAGTGTACTTGGCATCTCTCCCTTCTTCAAAGCAACAAGGCATCTTGAAAACTCAGTGTTCTGGTAAAGTTCTGTGGTCGGAAGCAGGACAGAATTCAACCATATGAAAAGATAGCTGAAAAGATAGCTGGGTCTAGGATGAAAACTCTTCAAAGGAAAGCCTCGACAGTCACAATGAAAATCTTCAGCCAACACATAATTAAACTTGCTCTTGGGACGTTGACCCCCGAACGTTGCACTGAGGAGAGCGGCAGCACAGGTATCCAGCCCACGGCCACTGCTTCGCTCGTGGACTGCATCTGGTGGAGGTTGAAGAGAAGCCCTCAGACGTCCTCCTTCTCTGCCAGGGAAGATGAACAGAGTCGAGGCTAGGTCTTTGTCCTTCAGACTCATTTCAGTTCTGGCAGATTATGAGGCTTCTGGATCTGTTCCCATCATGCACTCTGGGATCAGACAGAACAGCGTCTCCAGGAGTCCGCTCACTCATGTCTGTCTTTCAGTTAGATCTCCTTGGTTTAGTAACTATAAAATTGAAAATAAATAGAGACTAGGTTACGGGCCAATTACAGAAGCAACGTGGGTGCTGGGAATTAAACGTCTGTCCCCTGGAAGAGCAGCCAGTGCTCTTAACCATTGAGCCATCTTCCCAGCCCCCTAAAGCTTGCTTTTATTGTTGTTTTGTGAGACAGGGTCTCTGTGTCATGGAACTTGCTATGAAGACCAGGCTGGTCTCGAACTCAAGTGATCCATCTGCCTCTGCTTTCTGAGTGCTGAGATTAACAGTGTGCACCACCACATTAATATGGCAATAAAATAACCCGAATCTATAGGCTCAATGATTGAGATCATACCTGCCAGTCAGTGACACAAGAACCAACACGAAGCAACCAGTAGTGTTGAAATTAAAACTTATACAGTCAGTGACAATCCAAAGTACAGACAAGCAGGAAAAAGAGCTGTTTCTGTTACAAGTCCTGACGCGGGAACCTATTTGTCAGTGCTCCAGGGTCAAGTCTGAAGGACCCCTAGGGGCAGCAGCCAACACTGATATTCTACTCTCTTATTGTTCAGAGGTTTTGAAAAATAACTGATGAAATCCGTTTCCATCTTGTATATGTATACATGCGTATGAAGGAGGCCCAGATGTTTTTGAAACAAGGACTCTTGGTGGCCTGAACTCAGATTTTGCTCAAGTTAGTTGGCCAGTGTATATCACATACTGCTCATCTCTTCTTCCCCTGTGCAGGACCACAATGCACATGCTGTCAAACCCAGAACTCTTTTAAAACTCCCCATGCTGGGAGTATAGATGTGTGAGACCATGCCTGCCTATTTTACAAGGGTTCTGGTGAGCCAACTGAGGTCTCCATGGTTGTATGGCAAGCACTTGACCAAATGAGCTATCTATCTCTCCAGTCCCACCAGAAAACAGGCAGGGGAAACCAATAAGCCACATTCCTCCATGGTTTCTCTCTGCTTCAGTTCTTGATCCTAGGTTCTTGCCCTGGCTTCCTCCATGATGGACCTAAAAGTTGTAATAAATCTTTTCCTCCTCAAGTTTTTTTTTTTGGTCATGGTGTTTAAATCACAGCAGCAGAGAAACAAATTAATGTATTAACCAAATGCAATATATGGGCCTTGTTTCAATTCTGGTTCAAATTGGACAACCAAAGATATTTTTGAGGAGATAAAAGACAGAAACTAAATATTGGAGTATAAAAATTTACTACTAAATTTGCTGGCTATGGAAATATGGTTCTTTCTTACATTCTTATCTTTTCAGAAGTATATTCTAAAAAGTTACAGATAGGTCTAGGACACTTTAAAGTATTCTGGCACAAACAGTACGTGAAAAAATAAAAACCAGTGAAACAGTAAGTACTGAGGGGCTGGAGAAAGAGCTCGGCCCTGAGGGTCACTGGCTGCTCTTGCAGAGGACCTGACCTTGGTTCCCAGCATGCACATGGTGGCTCACAGCCACCTGTAGCTCCTGTCCCAAGGGATCTGATGCCCTCTCTGGCCTCCTAGGGAACCAGGCACACTGAGGACCACAGGCAGACAAGCAGACAAATAGATGTAAATACAAATAATTGTTCAGGTTGAGTGAAAGGTATGCACATTTTTATACTAACGTCTCTCTCAACAGACCCTCTAAAAGCTAGTTCCATAAGACACATTTCAAAGAAGGAAAATAAAGAGGAAAAATAGAGGGGACAGTTGCCTAAGTGCAACAGAAATGACTGGTTGCAAAGCAGCAACCTACTGAGAACCAATGACACCAATGGTAGGATAGTAGGATGTTCAGTATAAAATAAGGCACAATGACAAATACGAATATTTAACATGGAATGTCGAGTCACATGGATGATATAAAGAGCCTACTGGGACATAAAGATTATACTGAAAAGAAAGGGGGGAAAGGGGAGGTGGCAAAGCAAACAAAACCAGCAGGCAGTGGTGGCGCACACCTTTAGTCCCAGGACTCAGGAGACAGAGGCAGGCAGATCTCTGAGTTCAAGACCAGCTTGGTCTACAGAGTGAGTCCCAGGAAAACCTGGGCTATTCAGAGAAACCCTGTCTCAAAAAACCAAATACGTGAGGGATGGATCTTTGCAGAAAGTCTATCTTTGTACAATGAACTCATGATAGTCATGTGTTCCCCCGACACAAGACCAAGGCTTGGTTGTTTTCATGGTCAGAGCCTCAGAGCCAAGACCATACAGCTGGAGGCGCTCAGAATCTCCTCCTTGATTGGAGTGGTAGCTCTCAGCTGACAAGCAACAAGCTCAGTCTGTGATCTCCAGACTCATGACCACAACAGAAGACATGACATCTCTTTTGAAAAGGGAAAATTTCAAATAAATTTGTTTTGTTTTGTTTTGCCTTTTCTTCTTCCTTAGGTGTTTTTGTTGTTGTCTGAGACCCAGTCTCGTTATGTACCCTTGGCTGGCCTGGCACTCATAACTCTTCATGTCTCAGTGGTGAGATTATAGGCCCATGTCAACACGCTTTAAAGAACTGTTTTTGTTTGTGTGTTTGTGACAGTTTTTCTGTGTAGCCTTGGCCTTCCTGGAACTCTCTTGCAGACCAAGCTGGCCTTGAACTCACAAACATCTGCCTGCCTCTGCCTCCCAAGTGCTGGAATTAAAGGGTGCATCGCCAATGCCTGACAAGAACTGTTTTTATTTGCATGGATTATTAGCATGTAAGTCATATATTCCAATCATACTCTAACCCCAAGTGACTTTTCTTGTCCTATGAACCCAACCCCCTCTTCTTTTCAAATATATTGTCCCCCTTCTACTTCCATGGATATCTGTTTTTATTTTATAATTTACCTGGTTATCTGTAACCTAGCCTGGCCTTGTACTTGTAATGCCCTTATTTCAACTGGGAATACTGGGACTACAGGCTTAAGGCATGGCACCCGCTTAATTTCCCCATTTTTAGAGCATCCTTTTCCATCTATCACATTTAAGAAAATAGGTGTGTGCATGTGTGTGTGTGTGCATGTGTACAGGAACGTGTATATACATATCTGTGTGGAGGCCAGTTTGCACCAGTGAATGCTGGGACAGACAAGTGCCTGACACAACTACCCAGTATTTGCACTGGTGCATGGGATCTGAATAATGGCCTTCAGGTTTGCCTGGCAAGAGCTTGATCCACGGAGCCATCACTCCATCTATCCATAATATTTAATGTATGTTTGTGTATTGGTGTGAGTGTGTGAGTGTGTGTGTGTGAGAGTGTGTGAGAGTGTGTGAGAGTGTGTGTGTGAGAGTGTGTGTGAGTGTGTGTATGTGTGTGTGTGAGTGTGTGTGTATGTGTGTGTGAGTGTGTGTGTATGTGTGTGTGTGAGTGTGTGAGTGTGTGTGTATGTGTGTGCGACTGTGTGAGACCAGAGGTTAATGTTGGGTGTCCTTTTCTATTGCTTCTCTACCATTGTGCTTTGTTCCCTACTTTTTAAAAAACACTTTCCTACATTACTTTGTGTGCACAGCATATGTGAAAGCATATAAATAAAACATATCATGGGAGTTAGCTCTCTCTACTCTGTGGGTCCCAGGAATCCTATTCAGATCACCAAGTTAAGTTAGCAGCTATGTTATTTTGCCAGTCCCTCTCCACATTTCTTACAAAAGGATCTGTCACTGAAGCTGAAGCCAGTGAGCTCTGGGGATCAACCTGCTTTGTCCTCCCCAGCGCTAGGGTTGCAGATGTATGTCACCTACCACATCTGTTTTTCACACAGGTGCTAGGGATCTGAACTCAATCCTCATGGTTGCATCATGGTTCCCAGACCTATGTTAGGTGGCTCACAACTGCCTGGAACTCCAGCTCCAGGGGATCTGATGCCCTCTCCACGGGCCTTTCACAGACACCTGCACTCATGTGCACACACCTTCACACACAGTGCACATAATTAAAAATGAAGATAACCCTTTAAAAATTATGTGTAAGAGCTCTCAGAGTCCCCAGAGCGTCAGGTCGGTCTTCAGCACACAGGATGACCTTCAGACTCCAGCAGACACTGCACTAATGCACAGAGACACAGTAAGAGCAGGAAACAGCTTTACCTCCTGTGGATTTACCGCAGTTAAGACAGAAACTTCATAGGACTGCCTTCCTGACTGCATGGTCACCAAGTGATGCGTCACATCAGGCACAGAAGACAGGGGCCGTGAGGATCTTTCAGTGAGCACCTCTGTGAAACAACAGGAACGTTACCTTCAATGAATCCGTAAGTACACCCACTGCTTCATCAAGCCCATCATCAAAATGCTAAAGTCTGTTCCCTGAAAAACTCAGCCTGACTCTTGTATGTTTTTCACTGTCAATGGATTTAGAAAATATTACAAAAGGAGGGTGTGAAAGTAAAAGCTTTGATATAAGAATGACCAATTTCAATATAACAATTTAAAACAATCTAATTTTCAGACTGTTACCTGGATTAAAACAGTATGAAATACAGCAAACACTGCACAGGCAGGCAGACCAGAGAATGAGAGTCAGCCCTTGAGGTTGACAACACTGCTGTTCTGAGTACTATGTCTGCGTCAAGAACCTGAGCTAACCCTGACTTCAAAATTCATCCTCAGTGTCCCTTCCTCCCTGGACTTAGCTTCTTCAAGGCCAGCAAAGCTCTCCATGCCATTTGTCTTCTCATGTGGTTTGCACTAGCACTGCTCAGGACACAGGCGGACCTGGGCAGCACATTGTAGGCCTTCACAGAAGTTACAAAAACATGGTCACTTTTACCTTAAACTGTAAAGGACAAGAATGACTAAAACACGATCTTACACCTAGTAGACATTCATCAGTGGGATCACCATGAAAATCTTTTGGAAATAGTTTTACAGATAAACCACTTAGCTTTCAAATAAGTTAGAGGTTTTTCCTAAAAGATTTGTAGCTTTTGTACGCTGCACTGGACAACGGGTGTTCACTACTGTACGCTCCTCTATTTACTCAATGGTGTTTCACACATTTCTACCAAGCTTTCACATCTCAACTAGAGCTCACGGTCCCTGTCTCCTACTTTTGTCTTTCCCATGGTGCCAGGCACACAGTAGGCACTGAATAAATGCATGCTGACCTCACCTGGTAAGTTTTTCAGAGAAGAGGGCCTGGCCTGTGTAAGCTGGGTGAAATTTCTATACCAGAGGAGGAACTGTTTCCTAGAGAGCCCTTTCTTTTCTCCAGAAGATATGGCTTTTGAAGGTATGGAGAAATTGCTTTGTATCTCCTCTGTAAAACCTGGTTATGCTCTGTTTAAATGTTTTAAAAGTTAAGCTCTTCCATAACTGCAACAGGAAAGACAGACACAGTTGGGCTAGGATGCTAAGGATTACAAATAATTTCATCTTTAAAATTTTTCTTTTTGTGTTAACATCATATTTAATCATTAAAAAAAGGGGGGGATTCATTTATCCACCCCAGAGAGTAAGTATAAATACTATTTAATCACAACATCATACAAGAGATAATATTAAGACCTCCATTTTGGAGACACTCTATTCCTTAGTCCCTAGTTACAACTTGTTTCCCCCAAATAAAGGAGAATTAAATGTCTTACCATCATCGACTCCAAGGATAGAATTGGTATTTGGTAGATTCAAGGCCTCTCCACCAAGGCTGGACTGGGAATTCATAGACACCAGGTTTTTATTGGGAACTGTAGCTTCTTCAAGCAAACTACTGCCCATGAGTGGCTCAGCTGCACAGAGAACAGGGTGTGAGAGACGGACGGCAGCCGCTGGGCCCGGGCCTCAGCTCCCGTCCCCAGCAAGCTGGCCACCTCCTTCAGAACCGTGCGTGTTTTGTCTTGGATGCCACCTCCTAGTTCACTCACTTTCAGATAACAAGAATAAACCTAGAGGAACAGAGCTAGTCCTCAGTGCTTACTACCTGTGCATGTGACCACCATCCCAAGACTGGCATATAGTAGAGATGAAATGACATTTAAAACATGGCAAAGGAAAAGAAGTTTCACCAATTTTAAAGTAGGAAAAGGGCTGTCAAAACTCTTAAATAAAAGACTTTAAATCTTCAGTTATGTAGAAATCTGTTAAGTCCATATTCCTTTTTTTTTTGAATTTCAAGACAGGGTTTCTCTGTGTAGTCCTGGCTGTCCTGGAACTCACTCTGTAGACCAGGCTGGCCTCGAACTCAGAATTCCGCCTGCCTCTGCCTCCCAAGTGCTGGGATTAAAGGCGTGCGCCACCACCGCCCAGCTAAGTCCATATTCCTTAAAGGTGAATTGTGGACCAGCACGAGTTGACCTCAATCTCATTAGGGCAGCACTGACAGACAGGGTCTCATGCACTTGGTCTGTAGCTGAGGCTGGCCTCGACTTCTGGCCCCCACTTCCACTTCTCCCGTGCTGGGATTAAAGGGCTGTGCCAATATACCTGGCTTATGTTTCCTAAGATGAGGGTCTTACTATGTTGCTCACTTCAACCTTCCAAGCAGATTTACAGGCACATACCATCAGAGAAACTGTTATTTATTTATTTATTTATTTATTTATTTATTTATTTATTTATTTAATGTGCATGTACATGTTTTTGTAGTGTTTAAACCCAGGCTCTTATACATGCTAAGCAAGCATTCTACTACTGAGCTGCATGTAAAGCCCTTAGTTGAACTTTTTATACTAACCGTTCTGGGATTTACAATTCAGCTCATTTATCAAGTTCCCTTATTTTAAAGGGAGGAACAAGAGCAATAAGAAGGTATGTTTTGAAAGCTTGCAGATGACTATTCTATGCAGCTGCTACAAACTATAAAGCTATCAAATGGCCGGGTGGTGGTGGTGGCGGCGGCGCACGCCTTTAACCCCAGCACTTGGGAGGCAGAGGCAGGCGGATTTCTGAGTTCGAGGCCAGCCTAGTCTACAGAGTGAGTTCCAGGACAGCCAGGGCTACACAGAGAAACCCTGTCTCAAAAAAACAAAAAAACAAAACAAAAAAAAGCTATCAAATGAAACCAAGTCTCTCCACCCAAAACCTAACCAGATTTCAAAAGCCAAGGCAAGCCAATGACTTGGCTGTTGAGCACAGATGCCCACTCTGAGCATCCTCCTCACCAGTTTGATCCTGATCTTGACTCCCAGTTGTCCCCAGCTGCAAGTGATGCTTTCTCATATGCACGTTTCTGCTCCCACTCTGAGAGAAGGTCTTCCCACAGACTTGACACTGATGAGGCTTCTCTCCTGCAAAGGGAACTACATTAAGACTGGACAGCCCAAAAGGCGGCTGGCAGGTCTGACAGTCTGGCAATCAAGTAGAGTTAAAGAAGGTTGCTCTTTTGACACAGACTTCTGTACAGGGGCAGGCAAGAAAGGTACCCCAGGAGGATTTAGCACATGCACTGTCTCCTGGCACTTCTCTTTCTAGACCCCAGTCCTTCCAAAACAGCCTCTTCAATGTAGTATCATGGCACTTACAGAAAATATCTACTTCCTTTTCCAACAGTCTTCCATCAACCAACAGAATACATATCTACTTCAAGGATTCATTACAAACCTAGGTTCATAATATCCCACATCCTATTTCCTGTCAAGACTCAGTGCCTTCAACATTCACAAATGATTCTTTTAAACAGTCTGTCCATAAGTCCCAACAGTCTTCATTAGAACAAAGGTCCAAAACTACTTTCCGCAGGCAAACACTCATGTCCACAGGGCAGGCAGTATAAAGGAGTGAAACGGAGAACTTCCCCAGGAGAAGGGCAGCTGTTACTCAGTTCTGGCTACTGCTGCCATGTGCTGATGCAAGCCTTGTTCTGTCAGACTGTTTGAGACAAGGTTTCTCTGTGTTGCCCTGGCTGTCCTGGAACTCACCCTGTAGACTAGGCTAGCCTCGAACTCAAGAGATCTGCCTGCTTCTGCTTCAAGTGCTGGATTAAAGGCACACGCCACCACCACCACTACCCAGCTAAGATTTTTTTTTTTCTTAAAGAGAAACTAGAACAGGAATTTTAGATAAAATCCCCCAACTTGTAAACACTGAGAACCAATTTACCAGTGGTAAACACATTACACAGCAACTTTCATTTTCTTTTTTTCTTTTTTAAATATTTGATTTTTTAAAGGTTTATTTTTATGAGTACACTGTAGCTGTCTTCAGACACACCAGAATAAGGCATCAGATTCCATTATTGATGGTTGTGAGCCACCATGTGGTTGCTGAGAACTGAAATCAGTACCTCTGGAAGAGCAGTCAGTGCTTTTAACCTCTGAGCCATCTCTCCAGTCCCCACAATTTTCATTTTCATCACTAAGAAGAATGTAAAAAATTTAATCTGTGAGCTGGGCAGTGGTGGCGCATACCTTTAATCCCAGCACTTGGGAGGCAGAGGCAGGTGGATTTCTGAGTTTGAGGCCAGCCTGGTCTACAGAGTGAGTTCCAGGACAGCCAGGGCTACACAGAGAAACTCTGTCTCGAAAAACCAAAGACCAAAAACCAAAACAAAAACAAATAAAAGCATATCTGTGGTGGGGAATCTAACATTACCTAGAAATACAGATACTTCTGACCATCTGGGAGTCCCACCTCTCAAAATCTGCCCCTCAGGTACAACAGGAAATACCCTATATATAGATTTTATTGTAGGACTATTTTAAATAGCTAATGATTAGAAAAACCCAAGTAAGTGTCACAAAGAATGATGGAAGAGAGTTATGTGCCTATATTCCTTAGAAGACTGAGGACAAGAAGATTTAAAAAAATATAGCCAGCCTGGGCTACAACAGTGAGTTCTAGGCACTCTGAACTACAGACTGAAACCCCCATTTCTATTCTTTTATTTACAGACACCTCACTCTTTAGATCTAGCTATCCTGGAACTCACTATATAGCCCAGGCTATATACAAATTCATGGAAATCCTATATCACCCTCTTGAGTGCTAGGCAATAAAACTATCTGGCCTGGCCAAAGCTTTATTTTTAAAAAGTCAAAAATGGCTGAGGATGGAGGTACATGCCTTTAATCCCAGAATGAGAGGTAGATTTTAGTGAATCTGTCTTAGAAAAAACAAACAAACAAACAAACAAAAAACCCAACAAAAAACAAACACTTCTTTTGCACTTTTTTTTCCTTTCAGATTTATTCATAAGGAAATGTGTGTGCTTCTGTGGGGTTTATGTGCATGACTTACATGCAGGTGCCAGCAATCCAGAGGGAATGAGTCTGTGAGGACTGGAGTTACATGATGGGTCCTCTGAAAGAACAGCAGTGCTCTCTTAACTATGTCTGTACTAGCTACAGACAACCCCATAAGTCAAGAAACCAATTTAATCTGCACAACAAGTAACCAAAGCACCAGTTCCTTATTCTGAAAGTTCACAGTGAAGACCGGGCATGAGAGTGCATGCCAATAGTCCCAGAACTTGGGAAGCTCAGGCAGGCGGATCACTCTAAATTCAAGGCCAGCCTGGTCTACATGGCTTGTTCCAGTCCCAGCCTTCTTGAGAAAACAAAACAAAACAAAACAAACAAAACAAATAAAATAAAAAAAAAACCCAACCAACCAAATATAAACCCAGCAAGCCCATAATGAAAAGCATTTTATTTAATTTGCCATTTACTTGTGTAAATGATAAATTGCCCTACTTCATGGAGGAAGGTCCAACATATTGAAGAATTCTAACTAACGTGGAAGAAGAGAACTAAGAAAAACTACCAATGAACCATCAAGTTATAAACCAAGGGTAGAAGGTTAAGGAAGAACCTAAGGATTTGGCTGACACCTCCTGAACCCACTGATCAGATCTGACAACCAAACCTTGCGTGGGTCTTGACGGGCGTAAGAAGTATGCAGTAAGTCTGGAAGCTGTTAGAGCCTGGCTCTTTTGCAATACAGGAAAACAAGCTATATAACACAAAAGCAGATGCTGGGAACCAACTCAGTGGTGGAGCTCTTGCCCAGCACGTGTGAGGCCCTGGGTTCAAGCTCCAACTCTGGGGGAAAAAGACATAAAAGGAAGCTAACAAATCCCGAGGATGGCACTTCTATAGGACCGTCAGAACTCAATTCTGTAACAAGTCAACCAAACAGCAGTATAAAAAGACTTACGTGCAAAGAAGACCTAATACCAAGAGCAAGCACCATTAGATTCTGTGGGAGCCTCATTTAAAAGAATCAACATCTGGGTTGAGGCTGTAGCTCTACAGTTAAATGTTCACCCATTATGGAAGATGCTTTGGGTTCAATTCCACAAAATACATAAACAAAATTTAAAAATAAATTAACTCATTAAAAAAAAATCAAATCGGGCTGGAGAGATGGCTCAGTGGTTAAGAGCACTGACTGCTCTTCCAGAGGTCCTGAGTTCAAATCCCAGCAACCACATGGTGGCTCACAACCATCCATAATGAGATTCGATGCCCTCTTCTGGTGTGTCTGAAGATAGCTACAGTGTACTCATAAATAAAATAAATAAATCTTTAAAAAAAAAAAAATCAAATCAACTAAAGTCATTTTGGAGACAACTAGATAGAACAGACCATGCACTGAATACAAGATAAAAACAAGACATATTTTTAAATTTAATAGGCATTAAAAAGTCTATCTTTTTATTCTTGCATATATCTGACTAAATGTTTGACGGTAATGTTTCCATAACATGTACAACAAAGCACTCTAGAGCCAAGCAATATACACGTGGAGTCTAAAGCTGGCCCACAAGCTATCAGTCTACCACATCAACTTGGAACCTGTCACCATATAAAAGTAGCCTATGAGCCAGGGACCTGGCTCAGCTGGCAGAATACTTGCCTAGCATGCAAAAATGCCCCTCTTGCAATCTGAGAGGCGGAGGCAAGATGATTAGAGATTCAAGATCATCCTGTGCTACATGACAAAAAACAAACCAGCCCAGCAGCGAGATCTCAACTGTGAAATGGCCACCCCTACCTGACTGCACGTCTCCACACTAACTCACTCAAGTGCTCTGCTGTGTTCATCAAAACCAGCAACCTTGCCTCTGCCTCCTCAGTGCTAATTTCTGTTGGGGAAGATGGGAAAGGAGGAAGGAGACAAATATCACTTAGATTTCTCTACTAAGCTTATAAACTCTGGCTCCTCTAGAGTATTTTTTGGGAAATTCAAGACATTTTTATCAAAAGTTAAGTCATCCACATCGAATGAGCAGTTGACAGAACCGCAGGGAATTTAGCAGGCCTCTCGGTTTCTTCTTTGTGCTGGCTACCGCGAAGTCATATCGGGCAAAGGCAGTTTCTGCAGAGCGGAGACTAAAGGAGGCCTGCCCATGGCTTCTCAGAATACCTGGACCACCACAGGTCTCGCTGCCACTGAGATCAGCCTTCCCACTTTGCCCTGGATTTTTAAATCTTCCACCAGAAGAATGAAAATGTCAATACAGGATACATCTCAAATAACATAAAAAGATCTAGCACTCATAGATCCAAAGAGAACGGTGGATTCTAACGGACGAGAAGCCCTTTGAATGCAATTATTAAGGGTCTTCATCCTGCAGTCTTGAGCTTTAGCACCTGATCAACAGGAGACGGAGTGTTTCTTGTTAGAATACTGCATACCGCCTTCCCGCCCTTGTCTCTTATTGAGGTCTACAAATGGCACAGGTTCTCGTACCTGAGTGAACCACAAGATGTTTTCGGAGGCTTGAATACTCAGCAAAGGAACGGCCACATCCCTGGGCTTCACAAAGGAACGGCTTCTCTCCTGGGGACAGAGAGTGAGACACAGGCTCGGCATTCTTCCTGAAAATGCTTTCTTCATCATCGTATCCTGCTTTCAATGACGGACTCGTTCTGGTTTAACTTATGCTATTTAATTTCAACTGGGTACCCAGCAAATGTTGCCTCTCCATGTTCTGGAATACAGACCATGAGATAGCCTTCTAATTTTTATTCTAATTTCTTTCTTGGAATAAGTACCATTTCCTATTTCCTTTTTGTTTGGTTGGTTTGGTTTTAGAGCTGTCTAAACCTGGCTGTTCTAGAGCTAGCTCTGTAGATCAGGCTGAGACCCCCTGCCTCTGGTTTCTAAGTGCTGGGATTAAAGGTGTGCGCCACCTCCAGGCACATTTACTGTTTTAAGAAAACAAAAGAAAATTATTCCATCCTAACATACTGAAAGTTATGCCAATTGGAGGAAATTATGTCTAGAACAATTGTGATTTGTACATGGGCTTCCCTTTCTAATTTCCGATACAGTGTGCTTCCTGTCACTTAGCAAAGCCGCATGAAGCAGGGAAGAGGTGCACATGCTCACTGGTGACCTGAGGTCAGTGATTACACTTTGCAAAAACACATTTCTAACAATGGCTCCAGAAGCACCTGTAGGGTCTTGGACTAAGAAGCAAGGAATCTTTGTTTTGCTTCTTTCATTCGGACACTTCTTATTCTATTTCTCGTATTGTGAGCTCTAACAAGAAAGCAGTACCTTGTGTTCAGGTTGTATTTTATCTCCTACTTATTGCTTTGTAACACTGATAGGACTCAATAAATACAACAATGCAATCTTCAGAAAGACTGGAAACAGACTGACTTGCCCATTACCTCCTGGCATCGCTAAGGTTACCTTGGACAACCTTACATTTCTTCCTACAAGGTAGGCTTCTGGAGACAGACGTCAATACTGTCTGTTCCTCATCCAGATGAGGTTGGATGTTACTGATAATGAATCAACAGAATGCACAAGACAGCGAAATTTCAGGGTCTAGTAACACAACACTGCGCCTTCACTTCTGCCCTCTCTGTGCCTTTCCTAAGCACAGGCGAGCGGAAAGCAGGGAGCAGCAAGCTGAGGCGAGGAAACTGCGGAGGGAGGGCAGAGCTGCACACCTGTGTGGATGCGTCGGTGGTTCTTCAGGTTTCCAGCTGTAGTGAACTGCTTACCACACCCAGACTCATGGCACATAAAGGGTTTCTCCCCATTGTGTGTCCTCATGTGCACCTTCAGCCTCTGCAGCACGTAAAAGCTTTTCCCACAACCTTCTGCAGGGCAGATGAAGGAGCGCTCATTTCTGTAAAGACAGTCACAAGCACCAACACCTGAGAACACTTTGTGCCGGTGGGGATAAGTCAACCTCTGACTACTCTCGAAGCAGGTAATCCAATCCAATCCAATCCAAACTGGGATATGTCAAAATAACCTGCTTTGTTAAAACTGTACAAGCCCGATCCCAGCTGCAAGGCCACACAGATCTGAGGTGATGTCCTAGGAAGATGTGCCATTCCATTATTGTTAGTAAAGGTTTTTTTTTTTTTTAAATTAAAGTTTTCTGAGACAGAGTTTCTCCCTGTAGCCCTGGCTGTCCTGGAACTCACGCTGTAGACCAGACTGGCTTCGAACTCAGAGATCCACCTGCTTCTGCCTCCCTAGTGTTGGATTAAAAGTACGCACCCCCACTGCCTGGCTGTTGTTATTTTTTATTTATTTTCATGTGTATGGGTGTTTTTCCTGCATTGTCTGTGCACTGCATGCATACCTGGTGCCTAAGGTGGCCAGAAGGGACATCAGATCCCCGGAACTGGAGTTATAGCAGCTGTGAACTGCTTTCTGGGTGCTGGGAATCAAACTTGTGTTCTCTAGAAGAGCATCCAATGCTCTAAACAGCTAGTCCATTTCTTTATTGTTAAGTTCTCAAATTACTTTGTAATGAGATTTGAGAATTTTTACTCTTTAAGATATTTAGGTTTAAGACGTCTCATTTAAACATTTATCAGGAATAAGGTAACGAGAGGTGGAGGCAAGAGAATCAGGAATTCAAAGCCATCTTTTTCTGTACAGAAAGTTTGAGCCTACATGGATCCACATGCCCAAAATAAAATAAAATACGTAAATAAGACAACACAATTCTTTCTATTAATATACAAGAGTCCTGAACCAAGTATGGGGATGCAGTTTCCTTAGTGCATGGGAGGCTTAGGAATGAAGACCTTGAGATCAGAGCCAGTGTGAGCAAACTGAGAACTTGTCTTAAAAAAAAACAAAAAACAAGAACTAGGGGATACAGCTCAAGAAACAGTGTATTTTTAGCAGATTAAAAAGCCCTGGTTTAGATCTTGGAACAACAAAAACCAGGCTCAAACAAGAGGTTTCATATTAGCTGGCATGCTGTAAACTTGGGAGGCTGAGACAGAAAGATCATTTAAGCTCAATGAATTTAAACCAACTGGAAGCACAAGATTCCATCCAAAACCAAATGAGAACCAGAAATCGTGGTCTTTTGAAACAAGGTCTCCCATGCAGGCCAAGCCGATCTCAAAGCCTTCTAGAAGCTGAGATCTCAGGCGCGTAGACATCACACCTGACGAAAGAAGACATCTCAGCCAGCACAGCTGAGCCCCTGCTTGCCTGCAGTTTATCTAGCCTCTTTATGACTGCTCACCGATGAGTTTTAAGGTGGTACTTGAAGTGAGCTGGCCACACGAACGTCCGATCACAACCTTCCACTGTGCACTTGAGCTTCTTTTCGGCTTGAGGAAGGGGCCCGGAGTCTTTGGGTTGCCCATCGCCAGAACCAAGGTGGACATTTTCTCCTGTAATAAGTGACATTTCATAATTCAGGGAAAGATCCTGCTCAGATACTCAGATTCAAATATTTCATTGCTACTGATTATTAATCAGATCTCTGCCTGTGCTTACTATGTATAGCTATGTATAGGCATAAGAGTCGTCTACATTGAGACTTACCCACAGTTGGCATGCTTGATTTCACAACACTAGGTTTCTGACAAATGTAGAGATATCATATAAGGCTGCCCTTTCACATATTTCAGAAAGCAGAATTAAAACTATTCTGTAGGACCCTGGCATGGTGGTACACCCCTGTGGTCTCACCCCTGTGGTCTCACCCCTGTGGTCTCAGCTTTTTTGGAGGGGGAGAAGTAGCAGTACGAAGAGTCAAAGTCATGCTTGACTGAGCAGTCTCAGAAGGAACCCAAGCATTTTGACCCAGAGGTTGGTACAGAAGTAACACCCAGAGTGGAGGTCTACAGAGGTGGCTTCAAGTTCTAGGTAATAAGGAAAAACTGTTGTTCTGGCTGAGTGAACTTATAGCAGGATTTTTTTTTTAATCACAGATGGCCATTCTTAAGACTTCCCATTTTTTAAAATCAACTTGTTCATTTCCTATCATTTAAAGGGTAAGAACAATCTTCTAATTTTCTATCTCACACCAGTTTGGTTATTCAATGTTAAAAAACATAAAACCTCAGATGAATTTTAAAATTTGAATCACACTTTTATAAAAGACAACATTCATAGGCATGCTGTTCCATAAATAAAGGGAGGCAGGGAGAGTAAACCACGCCCCCGTTAATTGACATGAGATCAGTTAATTAGAAATGTACGCATGCTCCATATCAACAGGTGATGCTCCTTCCCTTTCACTGTCTTCAGAATATCGTCCATCAGCAATGGAGTAAAACATTCACTGATTCTCCACGAGCATACTGAGTCTCTGTACTACGTACAAACTTCCCTCTGAAAAGCAAGAGCAGGACCTACCATACTGCACTTCCATAGCTCTGTGAACAGCTCATCACAGGCAGTTTCTCCCCCACCCACCTCGCAATCTCTTTTCCTACTACACTCACTCGCCTTGCTACAGTTAGAGAACTGACTGTCTCCGGCCAGGACAGTGCCCAGTGCCTCCTGCTGGCTAACGTAATGTTTTGTTCCATAACATTGATCTCCATTTCTAACACCCAGATTTAATGAGCAAAGTTAAATTTTAACCAGGACAAAAGATTTTAGAATTAGGAAAATCATCTCAGGAGAAATCGTCCCCAAATGGTTAGGTGAATACAGGGCACTGTGAAGTCACTATGAACTAATCATTTAAAGATCAACAAAAGTATGGAATTTTCTGTGTACAAGTTATTGTTTATAAAAATAAAATATTCTGAAATATCTGCAGAGTCCCCAAGTTTATGAGATACTATTTAGTTTTTTGTTTTTATATGAACAGTAATTAGAAAATAATTATAAATATATTCTGGATTAGCAGCAAGAGCTCCAAATAGTTGTCAACTGACAATTCTGTGTGTAATCTTGGCTTGGTTAGTGATAATATTGACACATGTAGTAATAACTTAATCATCACAGACTAATGAGAAAATACAGAAAGAGGACTAATCAGAAGAGACCTACAAATTAATGGTATGTTATGCAAATGGAGGTCTGACTAGTATGGGGAGGTTTTGAATCTACTCAGGCATGATTCTTAAGAGTAATATGTATTGTACCCAAATTTGTAATACAACAGATCTATGGTTAGGCATGAGAGTTGCACTTTAAGATGAATGTGGGGGTAGGGGAGTGTGTGGGATCCTCTGGAGCTGGAGCTACAGGTTACGATCCATCTGATGTGGACGTTAGGAAGCAGACTCAGTTCCTTTGGAAGAGCAGCAATCATCCTAACAGCTGAGCCACCTCTCAGAACCAAGACAGCCACACCTCTAAGCTGCCAGGTGACACTGCTGAGCCAGGGACAGTATTCCAAAAT
Source organism: Grammomys surdaster (assembly GCF_004785775.1). Classification (NCBI taxonomy): domain Eukaryota; kingdom Metazoa; phylum Chordata; class Mammalia; order Rodentia; family Muridae; genus Grammomys; species Grammomys surdaster. Next base: position 3,170,848 of record NW_021604655.1, read on the forward strand.
TATTCCAAAATGATGTCAGCGCACAAATAGTTGTACAGGCTAAGCTGAAGAGAAACACCAGACTGAGAAAGCAGCTCGGCGGGGGAAATGCTTGTCACAGCAGCATGAGGCCCTGAGCTAGGTGCCCACAGCCCATATAAAAAACACAACAGCCATGTGTGGGCAGTCCTAGCAGCCAAACGACATACCTCAGCCTCCATGTGCACATACACGCTCACAGTTTTTAAACAAAAAGTAACCAGCATAAAGCAATTAGTTAACAAATGTCAACAGTTTTAGCATTATGAGTCAGACTCAACATTAGTTTTACAACTGTATTTTTATTAACTGATAAAGCTACTTTAACTTTTTTGTTTGTTTGTTTGTTTGTTTTGTTTTTCAAGGTTTCTCTGTGTAGCCCTGGCTGTCCTGGAACTCACTCTGTAGACCAGGCTGGCCTCGAACTCTCGAACTCAGAAATCCACCTGCCTCTGCCTCCCAAGTGCTGGGATTAAAGGCGTGCACCACCACCGCCCGGCTAACTTTTTTGAGCTTTAAATATAAAATTTTTTTATAAATTTTGATCTTTACATACTTAAGGGTAATTCAAGGTTGTTGGCAATTCTGCTAGGCTCCACCCAACAGCTACCTAGCTTGTGAGGCAACCTGGCTTATAAGAACTATTCTCTCTCTCTCTCCCTCTCTCTCTCTCCCCCTCTCCATTCTCTCTCTTCCTCTCTTTCTGTCATCTCTGGCCCCCCCTTTCTCTTCTTCTACCCCCTCACCAGGCCCCCTCCCCTCCTCCGTAAGCTTCCCTTTGTACTAGGCCTGGTGCATGGTGATAATGCAACGTCTTAGGAACATCTTGGCTGGACCCGAGGAGGTGCTGTCCCTGCCACGTTACACCGCCGCTTTACAAAACACAATTGCAATTACACACAATTCAAAATACAGCCATCACGCTACCCAAACCTCTGATGGAGAAGCCTGAGAGAAGAATGACAGGAGTCTCACCATTGCTGCCGGTTTTTGCATTCTTCGCCAGCTGTGCACGAGTAGCCGCAATCAAACTGTCATGGGCCAGTTCCTGAACCCGGAGGAACCATGGGATACTACTGTCTGTGCTCTCCCCAGAGAGGAAGTCAGCCCCTGAATCCTCTGCCTCATCCTGAACAAACACAAAGTGCTCCGCTGAAGAGCCCAGACCTGGAGGAAGGAAGAGAATACAGGAAGATTAGCCAACATCCTTTTATTAGCCCTGGCCCAAAGACTTTGTGTCCTGAATTAATAGGTCTAGAACTTTCCTTCTCACTTCAAGTCTCTGTTCTTATAAATAATTAAGACATTGTCTTTCCATCCAGCCCGCAGGCTTATTGTTAACTCTGCCTCCTCTTACTTCAGAGGCAAAATGTTCCTTCCTGGCAACCAGGCCACCTAAATATTCCAATCCTGTGCCCAGTCGTTCTCTCTTGAATGCTTCAGTTAAGTTCTCCCTCACTGGGTCTAGAAAGATGGCTCAAGAGTTAAGAGTGGCTGTCATTTAGGGCAGGCTGGCCTTGAACTCACAGAGATCTGCTTGCCTCTCCTTTACAAGAGCTGGGATTAAAGGGGAGTAACCCATGCCCAACAAGTTGTTTTAATTACTGATTTTGTTTGAGACAGGGTCTCACTACGTTGCTGATGCTGGCCTCAAACTTGTTCCACTTCAGCATCATGGGCACTGGGTTTACAGATACGTACAAATAACTCCACCTTCTAACTTGTATTTCCATTCAGTCTCACTCCACTCCCTCAGATCCATCTTCCAATACCTACTATTTTTGCCAAGGCTACTAGATAGACACTGAATGTCACTCGTCCATCCTACAGCAGTTGGAATCATTTTGCATCCTTTTTTCTTAAAACACTTCCCTCCCTTGGTTCCTGTGCACCATTCTCTCCCAGTTCTATTTGCTGTCCTTCTGCCCTCTAAAGTGGCCCTTTCCCAGGCTCCCAGGCTCCCCTTCTTTCTACTTTTGTTTCACACGTACCTACATCAAAGAATGTACAACACATGTGCCACATTCCCCGGGTGTGATGAGCTGCCCAAGGGACTACTTTGTACCAGACCTCTCCTGAACCCTACATTCTTATTTTTAACTCTCTAAAGGATCCCCCTCATTAATGTGCCTCCAAAATCAAAACATCAACAGACACATCTGGAACTAAGCATCCTCCCCCAAGCCTCCTCTTGTTCTCACTACCCTGCTCAAGGGCAGCACATAACTTTCTCAAACAAGATATGATTCTGTTGCAGGGTGTAGCGACGCCTCTATCCCTGCACTCAGCTGTGTGAGGCAGAGAGATCTCATATTCAAGGCAGTCAGGGCTACACAGAGAAACCACCATGTCCAAGGAGTTTACCACTGGATGCACAGTGCCTAACACCACATGTCTCCCCACAGCAGGCAGCGTCCTCACTTTGTATACAAATTGTGCCACAGAGGAGAGGGACGATAAAAGCTAAAATGTGAAGAGCAGACTTTTCTTACATTTGGCAAAACTAATAATCAACCATCTCACAAACTTAAACAAGAGGAAATGCAGTTATCGTAGACTTTGTCCTTCTTCTATATATTGAACTGGTCACCAGATCACACAAATCCTCTAAAGTAATCAAATAAAAAACACTCTTTGCATTTTATATATATATTTGCCCCACCTCTAACTTTTTCACTTGAAAAAATGAGTGATATTCAGAAAAGACTAAACATACCTGCTCTTGTTAGGTTCAGAAGAATGAACGAAGTGCTATCGCTTGGCTGTAGATCTTGCAACAAGCTAGGTGACTCTGGTGTGGACAGGAACTCTGGGGACTTCTGTACAGTCTGAGCCCTTGTCTCTTCTCCGTCTGGGCCCACATTCACCTGAAGGCTCCTCAAAACAGCTGAAGAAGGGACCTCCTTGGAGGAATTAGCATGATTTGGAGTTTCATCTAGTGAAGGAAGAACACCATAGCTGTATACAGCACTCACCTCCAGGGAGATCACCTTCTCAACACACAGCACCTAAGAACTAAACTTCAGTTCCTTTCTAACACCCTGACAAGAGTAGACTGTGCTTTCTTTTTTGCAAATACAAAACCTGCCTCAGAATAATCACAGGGGTACAAACAGTCTGGGAAACCCCTCAAGTTTTGTAGAATAACCAGTGTGCTTCATGACAGTTTGGGGGTTACACTGAATATACATAAATCATTTAAAAGACCTGCTCTAAAGAAGTTCATGCACAGCCGGGCGGTGGTGGCGCACGCCTTTAATCCCAGCACTTGTGAGGCAGAGGCAGGCGGATTTCTGAGTTCAAGAGTTCAAGGCTAGCCTGGTCTACAGAGTGAGTTCCAGGACAGCCAGGTCTACACAGAGAAACCCTGTCTTGAAAAACCAAACCAAAAAAAAAAAAAAAAAGTTCATGCGCCGGTGGATCTCTGTGAGTTCAAGGCTGGCCTGGTTTACAGAGCAACTTCTAGAACAGATAGTCTCTACATAGAGACCCAGTCTCAAAAATCCAAAAAAGAAGTTTGTTCTAAGGGTTGGGCTAAGTGAGACTCTTCCTCAAAGAAAAACAAACAAAAAAGCTTCCAAAAAATTTTATATAAACAATTTTAAATGATAATTAACATTTAAAGAAGGGAGGAACTGGGCAGTACATCTCAATACAATTATGAATTACACTACCATGATGACATATCCAATATTTTCAGAGGCTTTCATTTATCTTTGTAAAAGGCAGGTAATACTTTTTCCTCTTTTAAACAGATGGCAAGCAAGATCATAGGAATAAAAATGGACAATGTAAATATTCTTAATATCACACAACTATAAACTAAATGCTAATTTAAAATGGTAATTCTACGCCATGTGTATTCTACCAAACACACACCAAAAAACATTTTAAAAACATAAACTTTGTACTAGCACTAGCCATCATAGCACAATATTAGAGAATGGAGACATGAACAAGAAAGTCGTGGTATGTAAATACAGCAGGATGCCGTGACTGATACCAAACAAAACCCAGCTACAGTGAGGGTGAACCTCACAAACACAGAGTAAAACAAAATACAAACACGTACTAAAGAGATCACATGACTCCATTCATTTAAGGTCCCCACACCTGACAAGATTAAAATCCTTTGCTTAGAGATGTATACAAGGATGGTCAATTTTGGAAGGCAAAAGTAATAACTACAAAAGTACAAACATTGACGATGCACAGAAGAATGGAAGCTTCTCTCTGAGGCAGCGCCTATGGAGAGCCTGGAGACTAACAATGCCCTTCCTGTCTGGTCTGAGGCAGAGCCTATGGAGCCTGGAGACTAGTGACACTCTTCCTGTCAGGGAGGGCGTTGTATGCGGAGTTCCTTATATCACTCAAGCTACACAGATGTGCCTTTGTATGTTCTGTACTCGCCATATATCACAACTAAAACACGAGGGCCAACATTACCCCTGTGGGTGGCCGCCTGCCACCAAACCTGATTACCTGAGTTCAATCTTTACAATCAGTAAGGTAGAAGGGAGCCAATCCTCACAAGCTGCCTTCTAACCTCCACACTATGGTGCATATACACACATACACATAATAAGTAACTTAGTGTAAAAAATGAATTAAAAATTGCTCAAAAGTGCCGGGCTGTGGTGGCGCATGCCTTTAATCCCAGCACTTGGGAGGCAGAGGCAGGTGGATTTCTGAGTTCGAGGCCAGCCTGGTCTACAGAGTGAGTTCCAGGACAGCCAGGGCTACACAGAGAAACCCTGTCTCAAAAAAAACAAAACAAAAAAAAATTGCTAAAAAGTTAAAAATAATATTTTAATTTTTTTACAATTTATTTAACGTTTGTATGTGTATTAATGTTTTTAGTGTGTCCGTTCGTGTGTATGTGAATGTGCACCACATGTGTGCTTGGTGCCTGTGGAGGTCAGAAAAGGACATCACATTTGGAGTTAGAGTGGCTGAGGTCCATTATATGAATTGTGGAAATTGAACCTGGGTTCCCCACAAAACAACAAGTGCTTTAAACTGCCAGGCCATCTCTCTAGCCCCAAAGATTGTAGGTTTGGTTTTTTTTTTAATTTAAAAACATGCATATCATGCATGAAATGATATACATCATACTTAGAAGAGAAGCGATTAAATTAGATAGATAGGTACAGATTCAATAGTTTATAATTTAATAAGCTAGTATTCAAGTACACATCTAAAAAAGTTAAGAAAGAAAAACAGGCCGGGCAGTGGTGGCGCACGCCTTTAATCCCCGCACTTGGGAGGCAGAGGCAGGTGGATTTCTGAGTTCGAGGCCAGCCTGGTCTACAGAGTGAGTTCCAGGACAGCCAGGGCTACACAGAGAAACCCTGTCTCGAAAAAAGAAGAAAAAAAAGGAAAAAAAAGAAGAAAAAAAAAAAAGAAAAGAAAAACAGAAAGAAAAACAGAAAGGAAGGATGGAAGGGAGGGACGGAGGGAGGGAAAGAAGAAGGAAGGGAGGGAAAGAAGGAGGAAAAAAAGCCTTTAAAAATATCATATAGGGTCAGTGGTAGCACACAGCCTTTAATTCCAGCAGACAGAAAGGCAGGTAGATCACTGTGAGTTCCAAGCCAGATCATAGATCTGGCCAGATAGATCACAGATCACAGACCACAGATCATAGACAGACCCTGTCTCAAAAAACTAAAAAAATGTAAAGAACTATCAAATCCCTTCCTCAACTCTGCTAGCTTTTATACCGTCACCTCCACCCCTCCCTGTGGCCTGCCTCCCCAGCCTCCCTGCCAGTGTTAGGGATGCCCTCCTTTCATTCTCTGTGTCCTTGGCCTCTTGGGGCCTCTGACACTCTGATTCCCCTGGGGTCCCGTGTCAGCTATGCTGACAGTCACCTACTTCAGCGCCTTCCCTTCTCAGGCTCCCTTGTCTGAGATCATGCCTTCAAAAGGGAGTGGCCCAGTGCTACAATGGCCTTTCTGCCCCACTTTCACATACATGTTCCTACGTTTAACCTCCCTAGGCCCTCGTGACCTCCATGGCTGCCTTTTGATATGACCCCTAACTTTAGTTTCTATCAAACAGGTGGAAAATCAATTGCACTCTACGCTGGGCACAGAGTAGCTAACCTCTTAGGTCTTCTTTGTCCTATCTGTAGAGAACACATTTTACCTGGTAACATTAGCCGACTGCATTCTGAGGCCTCGGTCACTGGAAGGAGGGACAAGCAAGTAATGTCTTTAGCTTCTGATTCTACTAGCCCTTGTCCCAGGGGGATGGAAGTATTCTGAACAAACTGAACCAGGAGCTGAGGAGGGGAAAACAGGTAAAACTGAGAATCAGAGGTTGCTAGGAATGAATCTCAAGTTTAAATTTATCAAACAAGTGATAATATAATTAAGTCTTGTTCCTGGTCTCAGTGATATACATAGAAAAACTAGATTAACTACATTTATCAAGGTGTTTGTTCTATAGAATAATTGATTTATAAAATTATATTAATCTCTTTTTCTATCAAAGAAAAATTATAAAAGTGTATTTTTAAATAATGAGCTTTTTTTTAAAAAACTGAACTGCACTATATCTTAGAAAGTACTTTCCTGGGTTTCAGTTCATTTAATCCTTCTATTAAATTCCTAAGTGAACATGTATTTTACAAATAAGCAATCAATCTGAAAAAACTGACTTGTTGAAGATGACATAATTAGTTAAAGTTCCAGTCTTCAAAATTAAGTAATGATTTCAAATTTAGTGACTTTTCTAGTATAGAACACAAATTTACTACAATTAAAGTATGAAAAATGATAGAAATTATAAAATGCTTAAATCTCTTAATCATGTTTAGAAAGAAGATATTTTCAATTATACACAAAATTAACAAGATTTGAGTAAATAAATATATACATATATATTACAACTATATAATATAAATATACTTCAGAAATATAAAATATCTTATTATATTTAAGTACTTTAAGTATTTCGTTAAATACTTAAATAGCAAATGTAAAAAAACTCACAAAAGATGGAAACTGAATAATAAAGTCTTTGAGAAAACATTTAGTAACAGAAAAATCATAAACTAATAGTTGTAGTAAAAATCATTTGGGTCACAAAGTCAAGAATGTTTACTATTAAGCCACTAGAGAAGTTGTTTCCTGACCAACAGTCTAAGAATAAACAGCTAAGTGGGCTCACCTCTGGTTTGGATTCTAACTCATCTGATAACATTGATTCAGCTTCTGAAATCCTGTAGCTGTTCAGGGGACTGGTTCAAATCTAATTCAGTCAATGACACCTTCCTGTTATATTCATATCCCTTTAAAAAACATTACACATTTCCTGTAAGATGCTGAACTAGGTTGGTAATCAATTTAACCTAAAATAAGGGTAAAAAAGAGAAAGATACAGCATTAAGAGCAGTAAGAAAATGCAGCTAAATAAACAAAAGCACCCCTTTATATCTAAAAAACCACAAGCAGACGTTCGGCCGATAACATCTGTTTTAAAGTAGAACAAGCCCAATAAGTATCAAAACCTATAAAAAGCATTAAGCTTTGATAAACTATCTCTACTTCTTTTTAAAATTGTATTTCTATTTCATGCATGTATAACTAACTCTTTGTGTGTCCAAGTGTCCAGAGTCCAACAGAGGGTATCAGATTCTCCTGGAGCACCATAGAGTGGATGCTAAGGACCGAACTCTGGTTCTCTGCAAGGACAGCCAGTGTTCTTAGCCACGGAGCTTTACCTCCAGTCCCCACAAGTTCCCACTTCTAATGAAGCCCTGACTGCCTGAAATCCACATACAGATCCGGCTGGCCTGCAAATGTCAATGATTCACCTGCCTCTTCCTGAGCATTGTGAGGGGTTACAGATACACCTGGCTATGAAAGGGTCTTTTTTTTTTTTATTTTTTTATTTTTATTTTTTTTGAAAGGGTCTTAAAGTATGGAAAAGGTATATTCCCAAAGATGGTCATTGAAAATATAAGACAAAGAACTGGAAGCAATTCACGACTATCTTTTAGAACCCTTAAACACATACACACAATATAGGGGATGACTATTAAATATGGCAGTGTTGCTTTGAAATAGTTATAGCTAGGGATGTAGTTTAGTGGTAGAGCATTTGCCTAGCATGTGCAAATACCTGGGTTTGATTCATAACAACACACACACACACAATATCATAAAGACCATACAACAAAAAAAATTGATTACAAAACTATTTCCCATTTTAACACTAATTACAACATCCAAAAAGTAAAAAGAAATTCACAGATATAACAGTAGTTTTATTGTTTAAAAGAACAGTGTGAATTACTCTTTTTTCTTGTTTCTAAAAGGTAATTATGCTGTTTTGATCATTTAAAAATAAGCCCAGCTGGGGTTTGGTGGTGCACACCTACAATCTCAGCACTCAGGGAGCCTGGGCTCTACAGCAAATTCAAGATCTGTCTGGGCTACTACTGTGATCTCAATGAAACAAAACAAATAGCCATCAAGTCTAGATGTGTAACTCAAGGTAAAGCACATGCACAGCATAGCACAATGTTCAAGTGCAATCATTAGCACTGAAAGCAAACAAGCAACAAGGGGTGGGGGGAGGGAGCTGCAGAGGGAGAGCGATCGGACTGTCCAGATACAGAAGCAAGGATGTTTCTTTCTCCCTCTCACCCTTCCTCTTTCCTTGCTCTCCACTGGATACTGAACCTAAGGTCTGTCTATTCATGCTAAGCATAGACCTTGCTAGTTTCCTAACCCAAAATTCCTGCCCAATTCCTCTCCACCCAGACTTTGGCACATGAGTTCACTTAATTTGGTGGAATTGCTGGTAAAATTGGGAGTTCTGCTATCCATAAAGTGAAGACAGTAAAATGTTTACCCAGGATGGAGATTTTTCCATTAACACCAGGATAGACTGGAAAGTTAGACTAAGACAGACACTAAGAAAGCCTGGAATTAGGGCCTGTTAGAGGGCTCAATTTGTAAAGGTAATTGCCACCGTGCCTGACAACCTCAGTTCCATGCCCAGGACCCACAGGACAAAAAGGGAGAACTAACTCTCACCAATTGTCCTCTGCCCCCCACATATGTGCACACACAAATAAATATATCTAATTCTTAAAAGAAATACTAGAACTAATGTTTTTTGTTGTTGATGTCTCTCCCTCGCTCTTTTTAGCAGTCTGAAATCCAACTCATAAGATGTAAATGAAATGTTCCTCTTATTTCTTACATAAAACGAAGAATCATTAATGCCCAACTTTTCTTTCCATGTACATTTTCCTTCCTCAAGCACTAAGATAGCTTAATATTGTTTATCATGTTCATGAGGGGAAGAAACCAAGGCTCAATAAATCACAGAGTTATTAAGCTGTATAAGCAAGCTGGCATGGTGAGCTGGCACAAAAGGATTACATCTAAGTTTAATCTTAAATTTCAAGGGCTTTAGTGGGGCTGGTGAGATGGCTCAGTGGTTAAGAGCACTGACTGCTCTTCCAGAGGTCATGAGTTCAAATCCCAGCAACCACATGGTGGCTAACAACCATCTGTAATGATATCTGATGCCCTCTTGTGGGGTGTCTGAAGACAGCTACAGTGTACTTACATATAATAAATAAAATAAAAATTAAAAAACTGTTAAAAAAAAAAAAAAGGGCTTTAGTGATTTCTCTTCCCAATTCCTGCTCATATAACAAGCCAAGAAATTACCAGATGTTTGTTCCGGTTAACCAGTTATCTTTAAAGTGCATCCAACTTTATGATATTCCTGGATCGTAGAATCACTAAGAAGTGAGACAATTCACTGGTGTTTAGGTGTTACCCGCAAAATCTTTCTATTTAGTGGTTTTGTTTTAATAATCTTTGAAAACAAATAAAGCTACTCTGCACGACGGCAACATGCATTTCGTAATGGAATACAGCCACACAATCCTGGTACCCAATGTATGGTTTGTATAGGTACTGAACAAACAGTTGAACTCTCAAGAAATCTGTTGAAGAACCAGGTGTGGTGGCTGGCATCTACAATCTCAGCAACGGGGAGACGGAAGCAGAAGGACAGGGGTTGCAGCTAGCGTGAACTACACTGCAAGATCATATCTCGAAAGAAAAAGAAAGCAGTGTGTTCAGGACACAGTGGCTTATCAAGTGTCCTCTGTGGACTTCATCTGTAACACGGAACCTCCTAAGTACAGCAGCCAGCAGTATAATGGAAGTACATAAGCTAGGTTTGCTAGTTCCAGTTCCATTACCTAGTCATCCAAGTTCAAGAGCTGAAATGTAAATTTCCTTCTTGCAATGCAAATCTTTTCAAAAATAAGTTTGGGACCAGACATGGTGGCACACACTTCAATTCCAGCACTCCAGAAGTAGAGGTAAGCATATCGATGTTTGAGGCCAGCCTGGTCTACATATTAAGTTCCCAGGCAAGCCAAGGCTACATAGTTGAGACCTTTTTTTTTTCTTCCAAAAATGAGGTTTCACAGAGACAGTTCACATAAAATTTATCCATTTTTAAGATTTTTAATTTTTATTTATTGTGTACGGGTATTTTGCCTACATGTTATCTGTACATCACAAGTATGCAGTACCCATGGAGGCAGAAAGCGATGGACCCTCTGGAACTGGAGTTACAGGTTATGAATCACCATGGGGGCAGGGTGCTGGGAACTAAACCCAGGTCTTCTCACACATTCTGACAAGTACAGTTAAACTGTCTTTAGTGTATTCATGGTTCCGTAATCACGCACATGATCAGTTTGTTTGGCTGCTGGGATGGGGGAGGGCTGCAAGGGTTCAGACAGGCTCTTGCATAGCTCAAGCTGGCCTGGAACTCTATATATATCTGAGGCTGGCATTGAACTCCCACTCACTCCTGAGAGTGTACTGCTTACACCTCACAGCACTGAGATTAAAGGTGTGTGTCACCATGCTTGGCTAATTTTACATTTTCCCAAAAGAAACCCTGAAGTCACTGCCCACTTCTAACGTAGTCATTATTGTGAGTTTCCATGACTTCCATACGAGTTTCCCGGTGAGCACAGAGAAAGCACTGGATAGATATCCGGATAGAGAATAAGTAACAGGACAGACGATACCCAATTCCCCACCCCCTTACTTCCGACTTTTCAATCCCAAACATTCGTCATTATTAACTGCTTGAGGAGTAATTCTGCATGTGTATCATCAGCATTTCAAACCAAACCATGTCTAAACATAGACTGTCGTCTCCACTACCAAACCTGTTCTTCTCGAATTATCTCTTTTACTTATTACCCAATCTTCCCACTCAGCTGCAAATTCAGTGCCTCTCATCCGACATGCTTAAATAATCTCAGCCATTAATAATGGTCACTTCTTCGGTGATGCTGTTTAGATTCCTCAGTATCTTTCAACTACACTTCTCTTTTTTGTCAGCTACACAGTTAGCACAAGCTTCTACCTCTTCATCTTGCCTATTAAAATTACCCTTTCCAGTCTATATTTTACACAAACACGCATTATTTTTCCAAAACACAAAAATGCTTGTCACTCCCCATATGCAGTTTAGTAGCTCAGAATAATGGCCAGCCCCTAAGGGTCAACCTCTTCACTGACATACTCCCCCCCCCCAAAAGGAGGAAAAGACTCTTGAAAATTGTGGGTTTTACCTACATTTGACACCTACTGGGATACAAAGCTTAAATTAGAATCCATATTTTCTGATGCTTGGCTGCCCTGTATTCTGCCACAGAGGACTATAACACAAATCCCTCAATGCCAAATACCCTGAATTGCCTGTCTTTACTACAAACTATGTTTTATTGTCTTTGCATATGTTTCACTGGCCTTTGTGTCAAAGTCTAATGCAAATGTATGAACTCTTAATCCCAAGTCAATAATATTTAACTCCCAAATGGTTACTAAGTACATTTCAGAGCCTCATGAGCAAGTGAGATAAAGTTTAATAAACTAATTGGATCGTCTTCTCTTGAGAAACTTCAGAGAGCAAGTTGAGTGAGCAAAACACATCCTGGCTGCAAACATTCGCTGCCCACACACGGGCCTGAAGTGACAGGCAGAGGAGACACCAGAGGTCCAGCCTTGGTCCGCAGACGTCTCTATTCCAGAGCAAGGAGGAGCGTGGACCCAGGAACGGAGCTGGCAGCCCTGGGTGAAACGCCGGCAGGGCACCGCTGCCAACCCTTTCCGCCAGCACAAAGGCCTCAGCCGAAGGCCCTTAGGTCTCCGGGCAGGCCCAGCTGCGGGTGCAGTCCGGAGCCTCCGCCCCGGGGACTCGCTAACTCCGGCTTTCTGGGGGCAGTGTGGTTTCCAAGCACCCTCCCGCAAAACCAAGCAAAGGAGAAGACACAGCGCGCCCCAGATCCTGAAAGGGGTTAGGGCCGAAGCCGCCGGGCTTCGGACCGGTCGCTCCCCGCCCGCTAGACGCCTGGGGGAGTCTAGGGGGGCGGGCGGCTTCCTCGTGCCCTTCGGGGGCGAACTCGGCTCCAGATCCCCAGACCCCCGCAGTGGCTTCCTTCCTCTGCGGGACCACCTAGCCGAGCGGGTGTGGCTAGCACTAGCCCGGAGCTCACCTTCCAGTCTAGGGCAGCTGGCCGTCCGTCAGTCAGTCCCGAATTCCGTCCACACACGGCGTCTTCCGGCTCGCGCCGGAAGCAGCTCCAGAGCGGGACAGGAAGTTTGGCCGCCCCCCACCAGCATACCCACTCGCTTTCTTCTCCGCCCCGCCGGTGGTACTCAGGTCGAGGTGCCGACTCTTGGGCAGCTGCTGAGACCGATCCTCAGCTCCCCACTAGAGATGCACAGCCCGACACACACAGGGTTCCCGACTGGGGAACCGCAGCGCCCCGCCCCCTCCTCTCGGCCCTTCAGGGCTCGCAGGTCCGCGAAATCTGAAACCAGGTCAGTGCAGTCTAGCCGTGACGTCACTGCCTTCCCGCTGAGGCGCAGGAGTGTGGGGGCGGCGGCCGGGAAGGGTGGGATGGCGGGGCTCCGGAGGGGTGGAGAGTAGCTCTCTCCGGAGCTGAGGACTTATGACAGCTAACGAGAAACTGTGCTCCCGAAACACCAAAACTCCATGAAGAGCGCCTGAAATGTTCATGGCCCACAGAGGGACTTGGACTGGGTAAGAATTTAGGCACATGTACAGCTTTAGAAACATTTAAGAATTCTCCAGAGATCTTGGATGCCCTGACTGAGGGCTCATCTAAGTTCCAAACTAGATAATAGTTCTTGTTGAAACTTTCGAGTTTGACTGCAGAAAATTTAAGATCTGGCGTGGTGGCAACCCCAGCACTCCAGGAGTTCCCAGTGAACTAGGGCTACATAGTGAGACCTTGTCCAAAAAAACAAAACAAACACACAAAAAATGAGGTGGTGAGGTAGAATAGAGGACTGAAGATGGCGCTGTGGGAATTACTGTTCTCTGAAGGCGCTTATTTTCAACTTTAGAGATAAGCCAGGAGTCTGGATGAGCTAGGGAGTAGTACTTTCTGTACAAAACGTTCCTGGAGAAAACATTTCCTCGATACAGTTTGTGCTGGGCACTGAGAAGCATGACTGTAATCCCATTTGAAGATTGCCATGACAAGGACAACTGGGCTATATAGTATCTGGAAAAAAAACCTTGGGGTGGCAAGGAAATGTTTACTGGGAGCTAAAATCCTAAAATTTAAGTAAGAATTAAAAGAACAAAGTAGATTTGTCAGTTACCAATATATGAAGAGATGAAGAAACGTCCAGAAAGAAAACTAGGGTCCCGAGAAAATATGTAAAACAAGGTTAGAACGCTGCAAAACTTGATTGAGTGATTACTAATACAACTTGTTTTGCTTCTAAAATACATTGGCTGTTAAAAAAAAAAAAACAAAAAAAGTGGCCATAAGTCAGAAAACTCATACTCAGAAAACATCTCCAGTTTTATTTTTCTAGAGGTTGAGTTACAATTAATAAGACAAATGTGATACAATAGTCTATCTGGAACAGTCATGTCTATAACCGTTGGTTAATTTACTTAGTCCTATCATCTCTGAAGCTTGTTTACTTGGGGCTTGTTGGGGGAAGGTACAATTGGGAGTTAACTCAAAGCCCCTGGAGTACTGATCAGTGTTCTGCCCTGACCACTCCCTCAACTCACTGTAATCAGTGAAATTCTTAGTGATGTTTCTGTTAGCTCTCCAAAGCACAAGCGCAGCATGGTGTACAGGCCTTTAACACTGGCACTCCAGGGGCAGACAGGCCAATGGATAGCTTTGAGTTCCAGGCCAGCCTGGATTACACAGCAAGCTACCTAACAGAGACTGTCTTTAAAAAAAAAAAAAAAAAATCCTAAAATAAACACAAGCCTTTATCAGCGTGTAGTAAGTTGTTAGGCTTGCTACAGTCAGTTGTTTGGCAGAATGCAAATAGATTATCTCCTGGATGTAAACCTGGTCTCTGGAGCTTCCCACCAACTCATCTGTCTTCTCATACCACTCCCAACCCAAAACTTCTGCTCTCCTACCCTAAACTGTTCCACAATCTGTAAATACTTCCAGTGCTGCCCGCAACCCTATGCACTTAGGCCATTCAGTACAGGCGGGCTGAAGAGATGGCTCAGCACTTAAGAGCATCTCCTGCTCTACCAGAGGCCCTGCATTCTAGAACCCAGCACCCACATGGTGGCTCAGAACTCTCTCCAGTTCCAGGGGATCCAGTGCCCCAATGCCCTCTGCAGCCACTCTCCACTGCAGGTACCAGGCATACATGTGGTGTACAGACAGACATTCGGGTACATAAAATAAAGACTTTTAAAGTCTCTCATTAAAAATATGGAAAGACTATCTCAATTCTCAGTTTAAGAATACTCTCAGTTTAAGAATGGTAAAAAGTTCAACAAATGTGAACTGCTTCTCACCTTAGAATTAGTAGAACGTTTACTCAGTTCTAAAAGTAATTTAAAGATGTATATGATCCATTAACAATTGGGGTTAAAAACCTGGGGTTTAAGAACTACCCAGGGTTGGTTTTTTGTAATATTTGATACAAATATATGTAATATTAGTTTTTAGAAACAAAATTAGCCATGTATTAGTGTATGACACCCTCCTGGCATCCCAGCAGTCTCAGCAGTGGGAGACCTGAGGAGTCAGTCCAACCTGAGCTAAACTAATAGACCCATCTTCAAAACAATATTATTAGTTATTATTATAAGAAAAATAATCAGCCAAGCAGTGGTGGTGCACGCCTTTAATCCCAGCACTTGGGAGGCAGAGGCAGGTGGATTTCTGAGTTCGAGGCTAGCCTGGTCTACAGAGTGAGTTCCAGGACAGCCAGGACTACACAGAGAAACCCTGTCTCGAAAAACAAAAAAAAAAAAAAGAAAAGAAAAATAATCAGGCATAGTGGTACATGCCTGCAATCCCAGGACTTAGGAGATGGAGCCACAGGTTCACAAGTTTGAGGCCAGTGTGGACTTCATATAGAGATCTTGCCTCAAAAATAAAATAAAGTTAAAAAAAAAAAACAAATACAAATAATACTAACTTCAATCTACGGTGGCATTAGTTCTCAACCTTCTAATTCACCAACCCTTTAATACAGTTTCTCATGTTGTGGTGACCCCAATCATAAAATTATTTGGTTGCTACCTTATAACTGTAATCTGGTGTTATGAATAATAATGTAAGTACCTGTTATGCAGGACGTCTGATATGTGACCCTCCAGAGGGGTCATGACCCACAGGTTGAGAACCCCTGTGTTATGGCACGTACTCACATGTTAAGTGTATAATTAATATGATATTGAAGATAGATTGGTTATACAACAAAGAAAATATCACACTGGAATCAAGAACTATCTGTATTGAAAGATTATTTTTTAAATGTATCTTAAGAATCTTTGTGGGAAGTGAAAAGTGGAGGGTTTCCTTGATGAAGATACCCCAGACTACAGAGGAGGCTCTTCTGAAATGCGGACGATCTGCTTCCCTACGTTGCCTCCTGTCATCATGGACTGGAATGCAACTGAAAGAAAAAAATGGTTGTCTGAAAGGAGAAAGGCTACTATATGTCTGTTAGGAGGTCTAGCATATAAAATTAGTTTGAATAAATTCTGTGATTTTTCTTTTAATTTTTTTGGGGTTTTCTTTTGTATCTTTTTTTGCTTTTTTGTTTTGTTGTTGTGTGGCTGGTTGGTGGTGGTACATGCCTTTAATCCTAGCACTCTGTGAGTTTGACACCAGCCTGGTCTACAGAGTGAGTGCCAGTGAAAGCATGTTGGGGGATGTGGGGGTATTTTATGTGGAGCTGGAGAGATGGCTGAGTATTTGAGAGTTCATGAATAAACAGAAGACATGGGTTCAGTTCTCAGCACCCACATGGTAGCTCACAACCACTGCTATTCCTGGCGCAGCTCTAGGGGATCCAACACTCTCTTCTGAACTCAGTGAGCACCATGCATACATGTGGTGTAGACCAGGCTGGCCTTGAACTCATATAGATGCACCTGCTTCTGCCTCCCTTGCTACCATCACCCAGCTTCTCTGTATTTTTTGTTGTTTGGTTTACTATTACATACAAAAGAAAACTCTCGTGGTGTATGCATTTAGTAATCCCAGCACTCTGGAGTTAAGGCTAGAGGATCATGAGTTTCAGGCCAGTCTGGACTATAGAACAAGACTCCAAAACAACCAAGAAGATTTGGGCAGGAGAGAGAGCACACTGATTCCCTCAAATATAGTCTGTATCTTAGAAATCTAGGGAAAGTTCCATCTGAACAGCGAGCTTGGATGTTGGAGACCTGCCCCAGACTGCCCTGAAGAAAGAGTTAATACATTTTGAAATGTGAGGAAAGGAACCAGAGAGGGAAAGGAGATCTTGTTTGAACAAACATAGACAAAGATACAACAAGTAAGACACAGGGAATCCAATCAACATCCTGAAAAGCTGCTGCGGGGCTGAGGACACTGCTCAACTGGTGAAGTGCCGCTGGCCTGGCCGGCCTAGCATGCAAGCCACTCTGAGTAAACCCAGCCTGCATAAACGGATTGTGACTTCTACCTGTCGCTCCTGGGGCAGGAAGAGTTCAGGACGGTCATCCTAGCCTTGACTGCAAGAAACCTGGCCTCAAAAAGACTGAAAAGTAACAAGACCCACTGCTATTTAAAGTAGAAATGTCTAACTGGTATCTATATAACGGTACAGAATCCGAGGAGTAAAGGCAAATAAATATGGGGCCAAATGTCAGCAAAACAAAAATTTTAAATAATTCAAAATTTTAGAAACTTAACAAGTTTTATTGAGTAAGTACAGTATATACTTGTTAAGCCAAGTGAGTAAAATTTATGTTGAAATACAAACTACCAGTTTGGAAATATATTAATTTTTTTTTTGAAAAAGGAAAAAAAGATCAGTTTGATTTAAGCCTTTTCATTTAAAATGAACAAGAGAATGTCTATGTTAGGCAAAAAAGAAAACGAAAGTGGAACTTAGAAATCTTATTAATCTTGTGTCTGAGAAATTTAATCTGAAAAGTTACCTAACCCTATAAAACTTTCATAATCCTTATATTCTTATAAGCTGTCTGAGAAGCCAAAGAAATACATATATATGACATTATAACTGAAATATGAAAACTGCCTCTTGATATGAGTTGTATGTAGAATGTCAAGCTTGCTTGTTTTAGTGCTTGACCTTCAGTCAGCGGTATTCTTTAGGAGGTTCTGGGAACTTTAGGAAGTGGGACTTAGCTGGAGAAAGTAGGTCACTAGAGTTGAGCCCTTCCTGTCTGTCTTCTCAGTTTCCTGTCCACCATGATGTAAGAAGTGCCCTCACATACTCCCATGATGATCTGCTACCCAAGTGCTTGGGGCCACGTGACCATGAACTGAACCCTCTAAAACCATGAGCAAAATAATTCCCCAACATTTTATTTCCTATCCACAACAGGGTACTTTGTCACAGTGATGAAAAAGTAACTCATACACATATGAAATGCCAGTAAAGTCAACTCTAATGGTGTTGGATTGCTATCGCTTAGAAAACCTACATATCTAGAACTGTTCACAGGGAAGAGAGAATTCCGTGTTATTTGTTTTATTTTTGAGACAGTCTCACATAGCTGAGAATGACCTTGCTTGGCTATGTTGCCTGCACCACTGAGTTCTGGGGTTACAGTGGTTGCTATTATAGATGATCCGTTTGTGCTTTGTTCATGGCAGACAAGCACTCCACCAACTAGCTTACATCCTCAGCCCTAGCAATAAGTTACTAACAAGAAAATAAGATGGGCCGGGCGGTGGTGGCGCACGCCTTTAATCCCAGCACTTGGGAGGCAGAGGCAGGGGGATTTCTGAGTTCAAGGCCAGCCTGGTCTACAGAGTGAGTTCCAGGATAGCCAGGGCTACACAGAGAAACCCTGTCTTGAAAAACGAAAGAAAGGAAGGAAGGAAGGAAGGAAGGAAGGGAGGAAGGAAGGAAGGAAGGAAGGAAGGAAGGGGAAAAGAAAAGAAGATGGATGTAGTGGCAAATGCCTGTAATTCCAGCACTTTCGAGGTGAAAGCAGATGGATCAGGAATTTAAGGTCAGCCAGCCTCAGCTGCCAATCAAGTTTAAAGCCAACCAGGGCTACACATGATCTAGTCTCAGAAAGGCTCTGTTCCACCTCCCCTCTTCCCTCAAAGAGAGAGAGAGAAAGAGAAAGGAAAGGAAAGAAGACACAGCTTGGTCTTAGAGGCCTTGCCTGGCATCCATTAGGCCCCAGGTTCAATTCTCCCTCACCACATAGTGCAAAAGCATAGTCTTCCAGTTAACATTGACGCTCTGTGCTTCTAAAAGGGAGGTGAATAGTGGCTTGGGGTTAGCACAGTGGGGAAATGTTTGCTTAATGTGAATGAGGCCATAGGCTCGTTCTCTAGAACAAAAGAACACCTGAAAGATAGTGTTAAGAGAAAAACCACTCCGTGTGTTGAACATGTGTGAAGTCCGTCTGCTTTCATCTTACCTCCCATGTTTTCCAGGCCATTTGCTACAGTCTCCTTGATCTGTAAATCACAATAGCGAGATTTAGGGTTAATGGTTTCCATAAAAGGAAGCAATACAGTTTAGAGCCGTAAAATCCTATATTCCCATTGTCTAAACTTTCTAAGAAACATTATTTTTGTTTTTTTTTACATTTATTTGTTTTGTGGGTGAGTGTACACATGTCATTTCTAGCATGTACATGGAGGTTAGAGGGCAACTTCCAGATTCTTTTTCTTTCTCTTCAAGGCTAAGTCTGCCTCCCCAGTGCTGGGTTTAAAGGCGTGAGCTACATGCCCCGCTTAGTTCTTTCTACTGCACGGTTCTGGGGACCAGACTCGGTTCTTCCACTTGGCAGTGACTGTCCATACTGTGAGCAGTCTCAGAGCTCTAACCTCTGGCTCCACCCACAGCCCAGTCCACGTTAAACAAACTGTTAAACAAACCCAGGTTGTGTAGCAGACAACGACTGAGTGTACGCTCCTCTCCTGCCCTCACCTCCCAAGTGCTGGCATGACAGGCCTGTGCCTGTACCAGTTTTAAATTTTACTTTCTGCTTCATGCATGCTAAGCACATACTCTACTAAATTACACGCCGCCACCACCACCATCACCACCCCTCTCCCCACTGGCCCCCGTCCATACAGACCCTCTTGGAAAAAATTAAGTATACACATATACAATCATTTTCAGGTTTCAAGAACATCTTATCAGGATCCCAGACTAATAATTTCAAATATTGCCCAACAACTAAAAGAGGCATCAGAATAAACACAAAGAAATAATATTAAAAAGATATTTACTGAACTCAATAGAAAATATAAGGAAATAGGTTATATGAAACCAGAGTAACACCACATTAGTGAGCTTACCGCTCTTTTGTTATTTCTAAAATGCAGTAATGATTCATTCTAGTTATATAAAATTTAACACATTTCCATTAAAGAAAAGAATATCCAAAGAGGGTTCTGATATGTGCTAATATGACTTTTAAGAAAGTACAATTTCTGGGTCTGGACAGACGGCTCAGTGGTTAAGAACACTGGCTGCTCTTCCAGAGGATCCAGGTTCAATTCCCAGCACCCAGATGACATCTCCCAATTGTGTGTAACTCCAGTTCCTAGGGATCTGACACCTACTTCTAGCCTCCATTCCTATAGACAAACACCTATACACATAAAATTAAATTTAAAAAAAGTCAGAATTTCGCTGGGCAGTGGTGGCACACGCCTTTAATCCCAGCACTTGGGAGGCAGAGGCAGGGGGATTTCTGAGTTCAAGGCCAGCCTGGTCTACAGAGTGACTTCCAGGACAGCCAGGACTATACAGAGAAACTCTGTCTCGAAAAACCAAAAAAAACCAAACAAACAAACAAATGAACAAACAAAACAGAATTTCTAAGTACAATTCATAAATATTTGTTAAATTGATGAACACTACAAATTTAGATTTCAGGAGAAATTCCTATTGATTTTGTAAATAATCCATAGAAAATAAAGCTTAATTGTTTAAAAGACTTGAGTGTGGTGGTACGAGCCTTTAATCCTAGTAGAGGCAGGACTAATTTGAGGCCAGCCTGGTCTACAAAGTGGGACTAGGACAGCCAGGGCTGGTTACACTGAGAAATCCTTTCTCAAAACAAAACAAAAAAAAATGTTTAAAAGATTTTATTTTTATTTTATGAGTGTTTGCCTGCTATTTATGTATGTACATCTGTGCACCAATTTGTCCCTGCAAGGCCAGGAGACGTTACTGGCTTCCCTGGAACTGGAGTTAGAGACAGCTGGTACCACACAGGTGTTGGGAACCAAATCCAGGTCCTCTGCAAAAGCAGCGAGTGCTTTTAACCACAGGGCAGCATCTGCAGTCCTAAGCTCAATGAGAAACCGCATATAGGTAATAAAAGGGTTTCACAGTCAGGAGATTAGAGTCATCTGGGAGGAGATTTTATTCAGAGGTTAACTTTCTGAACTATATGTCTGTGTGTGTATGTCTCTGTGAATATGTGCACGTGAGTGCAGCTGCTTAGGGGTTACAGAGAGGGTCACAGAGTGAGGGTCACAGAGCCCCTGGAGCTGCAGTCACAGTCATTGTGAGCAGCCTGACATACCTGCTGGAAAACAAGGAAAAGTTGAGTCCTCTGTAAGAGTAACCTGTGCTCTAAACCACTGAGCCATTTCTCTAGCCCATTTTGTAGGAATTCTTCATAATAAAACCAAAGTATGCCAAATGGCAGAAAACTATCTACTTTTATAGTTAATAGAAGCTTAGGCGGGGGATGTGGCTCAGTTGGTAGAGTACTTGGTTAGTCCTGGGTAGAGCATGCCTACAATCCTCACAGTAGTGAGGGAGACGTAGGAGGCTAAGGGCCAAAGGTCATTTCAGCTATGTGCCAGGTTCAAGGCCAGCCTGGGCTACATGAGACCTGGTTCAAAAAGTTTTACCTTTAGCTTTCCTTCTTTAAACCACTGACTCAGCTGTAGAATTCCAGGCTCAAATTTATCTTGATAATTCAGTACCATAAATCTCTCTCTGTAAATAGAAAATAAAAGAATAATGATTAGAGAACATTTCAAGAGTGAGAACCCAAAGTCAAATATTTAAATGGCGATATCGTTGTTAGTCTTTTCGTTAGGATATAACCATGCTACGTTGGGTCAGATACAGTTGTAGGTGTAGTTAAGGTGGAAGTACACTAAACTTTGCCTGAGTTGTAGAGGTGTAGTTAGAGTAAGTACACTAAACTGTGACTGTTTATCTCTGCTTATCTCTACAGCTATTTGGTAACAGCATTGTGATTTTTCCTTTGTGGGTAATATTCTTTCCTCACCCTTAAAGGATTTCATACAGTCAAAACCAGAAGTATCAGTTGTCTGAGAATTAATGAACCAAAATTTAAATATTGAGCTACCTTAAATACATACTTCTCGGTTGTATTTATTAGGAAAAAACTGTAACTGAATACATTTTACATCTATATAATTTAGCGCCCGGCCCAGCCCCCATGAAAGTGGCAGCAAGGGCAAAGGTGAAGGACACACCTTGTGATGTTTCTTTCCTTCTGGATTGCTTCCACAGCGGGGGGCAGTGGAGGAGGGTAGGGCACATCTTTATTGTACTGAGAGATTTGACCACACAGAACGATGTGGCTGTTCTGATTCATCTGTATAGAGAGACACTGATGAGTCACCCTGGGACACCTTTCCAGTTGATAGATTTATGACTAATCAATGAAAGCCTATTTAACCACCATACTTAAACCTTTATTGCCAATTAATTTCATTTATTTTGAAGATTTACCTATTTAAAGGTATTTTAAATTTTTAGTTTATTTGTGTGTACTGTGTACCTGCATGAATTTTATGTTCACCATACGCATGCAGGTGCCTGTGGAGGTCAGACAGGGGCCTCAGACCCCCTAGAACTGGAGCTATATGTGGCTTTAAGCTGCTTGATGTGCATGTCAGGAACCAAACCAGGTCCCCTGCAAGAGCAGCAAGTACTCTTAACTGTTGAGCTATCTCTCTAGTCCCTACAAGTTTTAATAAATCCACTCTGAAGGAATGTAGAACTAATCAAAGTTTGGTAATCATCAAAAGAATTATATTAGTTGTCACTAACACTGACCTTGATGCTTTTATTAGCAATCAAATATTTCTTTTTTAAAAGCTTTATTATTTTTAATTATGTGTATATGTGTAGGTCTGAGTGTAGGAACTGTAACAGGGCCCCAGACCTCAGCACAACGGACTCCATGATGGAAGTACCATTCAGGCTGTAAAACTCAGCACAGACAGCACCACCTGACAAAATGAAACCAATGACCTAATCCATCAAAGTCGACAGTTCTGAGAAAGTCTCTAAATGTACTAACCTTTCTTTTAGCTCTCCTTCTGACTAACTGTTCTTGTTAACTGAACTGTATCAATTTAGGATATGGTTTTTGTGCTTAAAAGCTCACCCTGAGAAAGGCTCGGGGCTACACTAGGATCCTGAACATGTAATGTAGTTGGTAGCCAGCTAATAAAGACTTTCTATTGCTTAAACTCATGTCCCAGTCGTCTTCTCTGGTGGATGGATACCCAACAACAGACACATGCATATAAGGGCAGGTGCCTGAGGAGGCCTGAAGTGTTCGTTCTGCCTGGAGCTTGAGTTGCAGGTGTTTGAGCTGACTGACATAGGTGCTGGGATTCAAACTCAGGTCTTCTGCAAGAGCAGTACACACTTCAACTACTGAGCCATTCCTCCGCCCCAGTAATACATTTCTTTAGATAAATAATTTAATCTCAGCTACAAGTAATTTTACATATAGAAAATTCTTATTACCAACTGTTGATATTTTACTACATTGTCAATAAAAGATACATAACACCTATAAAAACAACCTCCCTATTCAACTCAGGGTTATGGCTACAAGCTGATTGATAGATGCTGAGTTATAGGTCAGGGTCTCCCATTTCAAAAATGCAGCTCTTAATTTTTCACAAAAATAAATTGAAGGTAAAAGTATTATATTGCTAGGCAGGAACTGAGATTCAGAATACAAATGTGCAATCAAATGTATTAATAAGATCTTTTGTATAACTTAAATACAATAATGATGATGCCGTCTTTCAAAGTGAGCCGTGTAATTTTATAGCTCCCCCTCAGTACCAAGCAAAAGTGATCACAACAGATAAATATTACTTCATATTACATTATATGTAACATGGTAGAGATCTGTACAGAGACAAATCGGCAGATGACCTGACTTATCACCGCGTTGCTGATGTCGCCTCCAACGTTGTCAAAGTAAACGTCCACTCCATCCGGGCATGCTTCTCGAAGCTGCTCTGCCACACTCCCTGTTTTATAATTAACTGCAGCATCAAACCCCAGCTCTGAGGTCAAAAAGAGACATTTCTCGTGCGTTCCACAAATTCCCACCACTCTGGAACAGCCAAGCAGGTGGCCAATCTAGGGAGAAAGTTTTTGAAAAGTAAATGACTTTATAGTCACACAGACATAAAAATGTCAAGTATACAAGATATTGCAAGTAGAAGAGAATATCTGTCCTGGCTAATTTTTATGTCAGCTTGACACAACATCTGAGAGGAGGGAACTTCAATTGAGAAAATGCCTCCATAAAATGTAAGCGTAGGGAGGCCTATAAGGGCATTTTCTTAATTAGTGTTTTCAGTGGGAGGGCCCCGCCTGTTGTGAGTGGTACCATCCCTGGGCTGATGGTCCTGGATTCTATGAGAAAGCCAGTACATTAGTGCTCCTCCATCTCTGCATCAGGTCTTGTCTCTGGGTTTGTACTGTTTAAGTTCCTGCCCGGACTCCCTCAGTGATGGACTGTTACCTGGAAGTATGAGCAGAATAGACTCTGAGCTTTATTTTGGTCATAATGTTTCATCACAGCAATATAACACTTAGACAATACTTGTCACAATTTAGATTTGATGACAGTGCTTTTACCTTTTTTTTTTTTTTTTCGAGACAGGGTTTCTCTGTGTAGCCCGGGCTGTCCTGGAACTCACTCTGTAGACCAGGCTGGCCTCGAACTCAGAAATCCACCTGCCTCTGCCTCCCAAGTGCTGGGATGCTTTTAACTTTTTTAAAAAATTGGTTTTTTTTGAGACAGGGTTTGTCTGTATAGCCCAGACTGGCCTTGAATGCAGAAATCTACCACCTCTGCTTGCCTGCCTTAGCCTCCCAAGTGCTGAGATTAAAGGTGTGCACACCACTGCCTTGTTTAACAAAAAAATATAAAGCATTACTGTACACACCTCTGATCCTAGCACTCAAGGCAAGAGTATCTCTATGAGTTCAAGGCCAGCCTGTTCTACAGAGTGAGTTCCAGGACAGCCAAAAGAACCTGTCCCAAAAAATAAACAAAACAAAACAAAAAACACAAGGACTAAAGTCATATAATGTGATCCTTAAAAATCAAAACAAACAATAAAATGTAGGTTAAAATTCAAACTTAATATAAAGTTTATATTTTATAAACTTGGGAGACAGAGGCAGGTGGATTTCTGAGTTCGAGGCCAGCCTGGTCTACAGAGTGAGTTCCAGGACAGCCAGGGCTACACAGAGAAACCCTGTCTCAAAAAAACAAAAAACAAACAAACAAAAAACAAATAAAATATAGTATTCTAGTTCCCATACTGTAAAAGCTACCATGTCTGTTACTTTCTATTGTTATGATAAAATAACAGAACCAAAATCAGCCTAAGAAAGAGAGATTATGGTTCCAAATGAACAAGAGTCCATCACGGTGGGGAAGGGGTGTGCTGGTGGCAGGAGCAGGAACTAGAAATCACACCTTCAGTCACAGCAGGAAGAAGAAAGCACACTGTAGGATGAGGCTATGAACTCTCAAAGCCTGTCCCAGTGACATGCTCCCCCAGCAAGGCTGCACCATCTCCCCATGCAGTGCCACCAACTGGGCATCAAGTGCTCAATAACCGAGGCCATGGGGATGTCCTCATTCACACCTCTGCGGCTGCTATGAGGTCGCATCTTGACTGTCCAGCACCATCATGGAAGCAAACCTCTGTGCATACCTGTGATGACTTATCTACATTAGGTTAACTGAAGAGGGAAGACCCACCACAGATGGGAGTGGTACCATTCCATGGCCTGGAGTCCCACACTGAGCAAACAGGAGAAAGCAAGCTGAGCACACGCATCCCTTGCTTGCTGCTTCTTGAGTGCTGATGCAATTGGACAGGCTGCCTTGAGCACCTATGATCATGACTTCCCTACCACTAGAGACCATACCCTGGATCTGTGTACCAACTACAGCCTTCCTTCCGTGGTTGCCTCTGTCAGGCACTTTATCACAGCAAAGACAAGTAATACAGCTATTTATAAAACGCTGCACTTTGTACAGTTCTTTCAAAACATTTACTGCATACCTACAATTCAATACATGCTTCTTGCAGTATTGTAATCTCAGCACATGATGAATGGGTGAGGGAGAAGGAACAGGAATTCAGGGCCAGCCAGGCAGACAAGTGACTTCAAAATATAAACAAACAAACAACCTTCTTGTGGAAGAATTGAGATTTTTTTTTTAAATATGAGTTTGATTTTATGTTGTTTGGTGCTGGCAATGTAGAGCTCATACATGCTTAGCAAGGGCTCTAACCACTGAACTACAACCCAAGACCCCGTGGTAGTCTGACTGTAATTCGCCCCTGTAGGCTTATAGGGAGTGGCACTATTAGGTGTTGGAGTGTGTCACCACGGAGGTGGGCTGTGAGGTTTTATATGCTTAAGCCACACCTATCCTGGCTCAGTCTCCCACTGTTGCCTGTGGATCAGGATGTAGAACTCTCTCTCAGCTCCTTCTCCAGCACCATGTCTGCCTGCAGCTGCCATCTTTCCTGCCATGATGATAATGGACTAAACCTCTAAATTGTCTAAGCCAGCCCCAATTCAATGTTTCCCTTGGTAAGCATTGCCATGGTCATGGTGTCTCTTTACAGCCCAAGTCTTTGTCATTTTTTGTAAAGATGTATTTGTGTGTTTTGGCTACATGTATGTATGTGTATTATGTACATGTCTGGTGCCTAAGAAGCCAGAAGGCAGCACTGGGTCCCCTGAGCTGGAGTTACAGAGAGTTCTACGCCACTCTGTGGTGCTGAGAACTACACCTAGCTTCTCTGCATCAACAGCAATTGCTCTTAACCACTGAGCCACCTCTCCAACCCTGCTTGTTTGTCTTTTAGTTCAAGGAATTACAGACAACAGATCGCTATGATTTTCCTCCCTATATGGATAACAGAACTACTCTAACATTTGCCACAGCCATTTTATTTAACAAAGAGAGAGACACAAAAACGTGTATTTTTCATATTGTTATCAACAGAATCTAAATAGGTAATAACACCATTTCTGCCAACAATGTATAAAATAATGACATACAATCTTTTTTTGTTTGTTTTGTTTTTTTGAGACAGGGTTTCTCTGTGTAGCCCTGGCTGTCCTGGAACTCACTCTGTAGACCAGGCTGGCCTCGAACTCAGAAATCCGCCTATGACATACAATCTTAAAAATTTAAAATAAAAGGGCTGGAGAGATGGCTCAGTGGTAAAAAGCACTTACTGCTCTTACTGGGTTCTGTTCCAAACCCCAATGTCAGGAGGCTCACAACCACTTGTAACTCTAGTTCCAAGGGGTCTGACACACAGACACATGTGCAGGCACTCACTCATCACACAGATAACAAATCTTTATATTGAAGTCATCTTTATCTTATATATGTGTATCTTATATATGTGGATACACATTACGATCAGCCACATTCCCACTTCTTATCTCCTCCCATCTCCTCTGGAATTCCTTCTTCATCTTAACACACCCCACTCCTATGTTTGTTTGTTCGTTTGTTTGTTTGTTTGTTTAAATAACCCATTAAGTTGAATTAGTGTTGGTTGCATATGCGTGGGTGTGAGGTTATTTGTTGGAGTGTGAGCAACTTACAAATGGCTAACCCCTAGAGTCCATTAAATACTTCTTATAAAAGAGTTTTATGTAGTCCAAGCTGGGCTTGAACTCAGTAAGTAGCAGAGGATAACACTGAGCTTCTGCTCTTCTCCTCCATTTCCTACGTGATGAGACTATAGGGTGCATCACCACAGCACTTTGTCTGGAGCTGAGGATCAACCCAGAGCTTCATGCATGCTAGCAAGCACTCTGCCAGCTGAGCTATGTCACCAGCCCTTACTTTTATGTTTTAAACTACATACATGTATTATGCCTTCTGTTTTAGGAAAGTCAAGTAATTTTTGGAAACTTTACCTGTCCAGCCAAAGATCCACAGGCACCTGCTGCTCCACTGACAACCATTGTCTGATTAGATCCAGCAGATATATGACCTTTTTCCTGTACCCCGATCAAGGAAGTCAAGCCAGGCATACCTATAGCTCCAAGAAAATATGAAAGGTGTCCATCCACGAGTTGTGGGTCTACCTAAAATAAAAGACATAGATTTTAAACAATACTGAAATTATAGTCTTATGCCATGAAGTCAGAAAGTTACAGACTGAATAGTGTTCCCAGCTACCTCATGTTAAATGTCCATATCCTCTAAGTATGCTGATCAAGACCTGTAGGTGGTATTTGAGGTTAAATAAGGTCATAAAGTCGGGAACCTAATACAAGCATGCCATTAGAAGAAGGAACAGATGCAGCACCCCTCACTGCCTGAGAAGGGTACTTGGTAACACAAGAGGGTGTTTTCCTGCAAGCTGAAAGAGGCCTTGCTAGAAACTGAATGTTCCAGAACCTCAAACCTCAATCTTGAGTTTTTAACCTTTAGAATAGGAAGTGAGTCCCTGTTGGTTAAGGTACCCAGTCTGTGTGGTGTTTTTTAGTGTGTGTGTGTGTGTATTACACATATATACATATACACACACACAAAAAGAAAAAAAGGAAAAAGCAATAAGCATTCTCTTCACACTAACAAAACCAACTTTAGCAATTCTTACATAAACTATTTTTTGTGAATTACCATGTATATACAACAGAGAAAAAAATGCATACTAGGAAAATACAAGGCAAAGTCATGAGGTTTTTAAATCTCTGCGATCTCAAACTAAACTTCTGTCTAAAATTCCAACTCATTTGAGCAGAGATACCATGTAAGTAACTCTCGTGGATGGACACCTTTCATATTTTCTTGGAGCTATAGGTATGCCTGGCTTGACTTCCTTGATCGGGGTTCAGGAAAAAGGTCATATATCTGCTCTGAGAACCCATACATTAACAAACCAAAACCCCAGCCAGGGGTGGGCTACGTCCCCTCAAGTTGTTGTAAACAGAGGCCCCAAAACAATAAAGGCAACTGCCGTGGATGTTGGTTGCTCACCAGAACTAGATGGTAAGATCCTAACACCTGCTCAAGTGGCAGCCACAGAGATACCAACGGATCTCTGACTGAGCTAGAAGCTCCCTCTCCCTATGAGGACTTAGCAAAGTGCTAAGCAAAGTGCTGGGGGACGAAAAGTCATCAGTACTATTTGCTACAATACCAATCTACACAAAATGTGCCCGGTGGTGCAGTAGTAGTAAGTGTGTCACAGGTAGCCAAACACTTTCTGAGTGGATGTGAGGTCCAGTTCTGAAAGAAGGAATTTACATTTGGAACTATAAACCTGGTCAGAAGCCTGTGGCCAGGGAGGTCAAAGCCCTAATGGGAAGGGCTTACTAAGTAGACAAGATGTGCTTGTCAGACTGCCTTCTAAATAATGTCTCTGCCCATAAATTATGTTGCTGTCAGTTTTGGTCAGTCTTTGCAGTAGGCAGCAGTAACTGCATAGCCTCATGGCTGGTCACAACTGAGACGTCAGCATCACCCACTGTAAAGGTGAGAACAGGAAAGGAGAGGGAGCAGAAGCAATGTAAGAGCCATACAAAAGGATAGCATACTGTCTGCAGGGCATGGATGCCGTGGCCGTGCTGGTCCACCTCACAGCAGCTATGATGATCTGAGACTGAGCTCCTCAGCACCATCTCATGGGAGGTAGGGGCTCACAGGAACCACCCCATGGGAATTTATAGTCAGTCACATGTATTTCTAGATACAAGTCTGTAATTAAGAATGTAAAGCTGAGAGCTGGTGATGAGGCTTGGTTGGTAGAATGCTTGCCGAGCATGCATATAAAGCCCTGGACCCAGTCCCTAATACCACATAAAAAAGAAACAGTTATATACACATGTAACCCCACACAGGAGGCCAAGACAGGAAGATCAGAAGTTCACGGTCATCCTCTGCTACACAGCGAGTTCAAGGCCAGCCTAGACTTCATGAAACCTTGTCTCAAATAGGTAGTGGACCATGGGGAACTGGAGAGATGGCTCAACAATTAAAAGTGCTGTCTGCTTTTCTAGAGGACTAGGATTTGATTCTCAGTATCCACTCACAACCGTCTGTAACTCTAGTTCCAGGGGATCTGACACCCTCTTGTGGCCTCCTCCAGTATCAAGCATACAAGTGGTATAGACATACATGCAGCCAAACATCCATATACAAAAAGTTCTTTTAAAATAAATATTTTAGGCTGGGTGTGGTGGAACATACCTTTAATCTCAGCACTAGAGAGGCAGAGGCAGGTAGATCAAGGCCAGCTTGCTCTACAGAGTGAGTTCTAGAATAGCCCGGTTACACAGAGAAACTGTCTCAAATAATCGAAACCCAACAAATATAATAAAGATGAGGACCATGATGACATTGAAGATGAGGACATGATGACATTGAAGATGAGGACCATGATGACATTCAGAGGGTAACAAAAGGCGAGGGTTTTATCACTTCATTTTGCTTTCTACAGTGCTGGTGAGTAAACACAGGCTCTCACCCAGAACTAGGGAAACGCTGTGCCTCTGGACTACAACTCTGGCCTTGAGGCAAGTGTTGAAGGCAAATGAGGAAAGTCATTTTAAGACTAGTAAACATTCCTGCAGGTGCCCTTCCTGTAAGATTTTGGTTGTTAGAACCATTACAATAGTTCCTTTTTGTTTTTAAGACAGGTCGTTACTATGCAGCCTTGGCTGGCCTAGATCTCACTAGTGCAGACTGGACTGGCCTGGATTTATGAAGATCCATCTGCTTCTGCCTCTCAAGTACTAGGATTAGAGATGTGTACCACCACACCCAGCTCTGCAGTAGTTCTTTCTCAATGTCTCCCAGGAGTGCTTCCTTCATAGCTACTCAGCCCATCTTGTTAAATTTGAAAAACAAAACTGATAATATTTACGCATTAGCAGCTCTCACAAACTATTTAAGAATGTGTAATTATTAAAAATACATTGTATTTCAAAGGTACAAGTGGAAGTGGCCTACATCTTTGATCCTAGCACTGGGGAGGCGGAGACAGGCAGATCTCTGTGAGTTCAAGGGCAGCCTGGTCTATCTAGTGAGTTCCAGGACAGCCAGGGCTATGTAGAGGGATCCTATTTCAAACAACAACAAAAACTCAAAAAAAAAAAAAAAGAAAACCTTGAGTATAAAGAAATAAAGCATAGTTTCTATTGATAGATCATTTAGGTCGAATTACATGAAGTTGCCAGTCTTTATAGGACACAACAAGTCCTGGTCATTTTACACGGCTCAATGACTGAAATCTGGCTTTTTGACGTGAGATGAATTTCAATCATCAAGTAAACACATTCCTCATATATTTAGCTATTTCTCAGGAAATTTTAGAACATATAATTATATGGGGGATTTCTAGTTCTTAGTATTAAATATTTTTAATACTATTTAATTTATATATGTGAGTGCATCGTAACTATCTTCAAATGCACCAGAAGAGGGCATCAGATCTCATTACAGATGGTTGTGAGCCACCATGTGGTTGCTGGGAACTGAACTCTGGACCTCTGGAAGAACAGTAAGAGCTCTTAACAGCTGAGCCATCTCTCCAGCCCCCGTATTAAATATCTTTATGCTTATAGCTCAGCTTTATAGCATACATTCAATGTGAGATATAATGTTCTTTGATGACGTCTGACAGCCAACTGTAAAAAAAGACAAAATCTTTCCACATTTGGCATTATTATATTTATTATTCACATTATATTTTTATATTTGGCATTATTATTCCACATCATCTAAAAGAAAATGTCATTCCTTTTCTAACTAAATAATAAAAATGCAGAAATAAGAAAGAAAAACATCAAAAGCCTTATATCATACATCACCTTTTCAAGGCCATTCCCGTCTAGAATTGCCTTAGTTTGCCAGGGCCAGTAAAAGGAAGTCACAAAATCGCCTTTAGCCAACTTCTGGTGCTTGCTCTCCTCTATAACTCCAACTCCTCCTCCATCAACCACCTGCGCCAGCTGCCACGGTGCCAGATAGTCAGTGCCAGTGTCTTCGTTCATCTTACAGCGCTGGAGGGAAGACAGCTCTCACTAAGGCAAGGTTCATTTACCAACCTAAGTCTGTCTCTCTTGCTCTACCCTTTTCTTGTATTAATTATCTTTATTTCACATGTATTGTTGTTTTGCTTGCATCTGTGTGAGGGTGTCAGGTCCCCTGAAACTGTAGTTACAGACAGTTGTAAAATACCATGTAGGTGCTGGGAATTGAACCCTGGTCTTCTGGAAGAACAGCAAGGGCTCTTAACAACTAAGCCATCTCTCAGCCATTTTTCTTTTTCCTGCAAAAATTGGGGAAACCATGTACCTGGCCTTTACCAGTAAAGAAATACAACTGAAAAGAAATTTAGATCTATTCTAAATTAGATTGTGGTAATCAAAACAATATGGTTCTGGTATAAAAAAGACACAGAATAGGGTCATTGAAATGTTTCAGCAGGTAAAAGCACTTGTCATCAAGCCTGAGTTCAATCCCCAGAACCCACATGATGGAAGGAAAAAAGAACCAACTCTCAAAAGTTGTCCTGTCGGTTGGTGGTGGCGCACGCCTTTAATCCCAGCACTTGGAAGGCAGAGGCAGACGGATTTCTGAGTTCAAGGCCAGCCTGGTCTACAGAGTGAGTTCCAGGACAGCCAGGGCTACACAGAAAAACCCTGTCTCGAAAATAACCAAAAAATAAAAATAAAAAATAAACAAGTTGTCCTCTGGCCTCACAGGTGAGCCATAGCAGTCATGCATGAGCACATGAAAATACCCACACAAACACATACTCATATATATAATTTTAAAAGATTGAAAAATGAGTGGAATTCATTAAGGAAACCATCTAAAGGCCAGCTTTTCCTTTTGAAAGTTTTAAAAATGTGTGTGTGTGTGTGTGTGTATGTGTAAAACAGCAGTGGTGGAGCTGGGGTCTGGGGTCTGGAGCTGAGCTGAGCCTGGAGCCTGCTCGCCAGCCAGTTCAGCTGGATCAGAATCTCCAGGCTCAGTGAGGGACCCAGTCTCAAAAATAAAGTGGAGTGCAGAGGTGACTCAGACAATAAAGCCTGACAACCTGAGTCTGATCCCTGAGCCCACATGAAGGTGGACAGAGAGAACTGACTCCATAGAACTCTCCTCTGACCTCCACATGTATGTCATAGCACATGCCATGCCTGCACACACACACACACATGCATACATGCACACGCACACACACACACTGATTTAAAAATAAAGTGGGGCTAGAGAGATGGCTCAGTGGTTATAATTGATACAAACTGTTTTCAAATTCAAAGACAGAAGGAAACCCCTCCAGTTTATTTTATAAGTCCAGTGAGATGGCCTGGCAGGTAAAGGTGCTTGCTGCCAACCCTGGCAGTCCAAGACTGATAAGCAGGACCCAAATGATAGAGAGGGTAATAGACTCCTTCCTGCAAGGTTTCCTCTGGCCTCCATACGTGTGCTGTGGCACATGTACACACACGCATAATATAATATAATAAAAGTTTTACTATTGAGAGAAGGGCTCACTATAACTCAGGCTAGCCTCAGACTTGCTGTGGCCTTCCTGCCTCACTCAGCTTTCCCAGTGCTGGGAGGCCTGGGATGCAGGTGTGAGCCGCATGCCCGCTCATGGGCAGCTGATTTTCAACAATGGTACGATGAGCAAAGTACAGTTATTTCAATAAGTGGTACCGACACCATTGTATATCCACCTGCAGAAGCCTGCAGTTAAACCCTGTGATGATTCACCTGGGGAGTCAGTGGGGGTGTAGTTCAATGGTAAAACGCTTGCCCAACATCAAACGCCCCAGGACAATGGGGGTGCTGGAGAGAAAGACTTAATTCTATATGTCTTTCTGACTACATCAGAGAGATGCTTACTTGATGAATAAAGTGTTGTTTCTGAGTATGTCTGTGAAGAGGGCATTTCCTGAGGAATCTGCATATAAAGAGGTGGGCTCAGTGGGTTAGATCTGCCCATAAGGCAACATCTAGTCAAATGGTCAGGGGCTGGATGAAAAAACAAAAAACAAAAAAAACCACCTAGGATATGGATGGCGTTGCCCTCCTCTCGAGTGGACACCTTTCTTCTGTCCTTAGACCTCAGAGCTGCAGGGCCTTTGGTCTCAAGGACTTGCATTTCCAAGGGACAAGTGCAGCAGCCTTGTGGGCTCTCAAGACTACTTACAATAATATAAGGAAATGTCTTTATCTCTAGGTACGTATCAAGAGAAATGAAAGCAGACTATATAAAATTTATACACAAATGTTTATAGCTTATCATGATTGCCAAATTATGGAACCAACCAAGGCTTATGACAGTGTCACAGTACAGACATGGAGGTCAGAGGTTAACTCTCAGGAGCTGGCTCTCTCCTTCCACATGTGGGTTCTGGGGATCAGGGTTGGCACAAGTGCCTTTACTCACTGAGCTATCTCACTGCCCTAAATCCCTTTACTCACTGAGCTATCTCACTGCCCAACGAG
Organism: Grammomys surdaster; assembly: GCF_004785775.1. NCBI lineage: Eukaryota > Metazoa > Chordata > Mammalia > Rodentia > Muridae > Grammomys > Grammomys surdaster. The sequence continues at coordinate 3,205,198 of NW_021604655.1, forward strand.
AGAATTTTTCATATTATTTTACTACTTAATTTAAAGCTTTACTTACTACTAAGAAGTAACCTGGTCATTTGGAAGAACTTCACGAACCACATTTTTCTACAGTTTTTTTGTTGTCTTTGCTGTTTGTTTGTTTGTTTGTTTGTTGAAAAAGGGTCTCACTACATGGCCTTGGCTGTCCTGGAACTATGTACACCAGGCTGGTATACATACTGGGACCAAAGGTATGTATGCCATTTCTGGCTTACAATATTCTTTAATAGCACTGGTGAATAAAAATAAAGGTAATTTATAATTCACAGATGTATTAGTCATACAATAAAATTCTGATGCAACAACATTAAAATACAAAAACAGAATTATTTTCAACAACTTCTAACACCCTGCTTCTTACCATGTAAGGATCCACAGAGAGAAAAAGAGTTCTCACTTGAACTTGTCCTTCATTGATAGTATCCGGTAAACTGAATTCTTCCACCCTGAAATTCTCTGCCACTGGGTTTCCATTTTTCCCTAAATTTTCAGGCAAAAACATGAAATTAAAAAGTTGCTTTTTTTGCCCCACAGTCTCACTCTATAGCCTTAGCCACACAGCTCTCCAAATGTAGACCAGGCTGGCCTCCACCTTGGTGATCCACTTGCCTTTGCCTCCTGTGCTGGGATTAAAGGTGTGTACCAGCATGCCTAGACATTTGTTACAGATTTAAAGTACTCCTAAGAGACAGGCAGTGGACTCTGAGTTAGAAGTCATCCTGGTCTACATGGTAAGTTTCAGGCCATCCAAGGCTACATAGAGAGACCTTCTCTTTTTAAAAAAAAGTGGGAGGGAGGGAAGATAGGAGTCTAGGGGTCAGGGGTGGGACACAGGATGACTGGAGAGATGGCTTAGTGGTTGAGAGACCTGCAGATCTTCCAGGGGCATGGTGTTTGATTCCCAGCCCCTACGTAGCCATTAACAGCCCTCTCTAGCTGCAGTCCCAGGGGATCCAACACCTTCTTCTGGCCTTCTGGCATTGCAAGCACATGGTACAAAGACGTACATGTAGGCAAAACACCTAAATAAAAAAAAACTCTAAAAAAAAAAAAGGAAAAAAGAAAGAAAAAAAAATTTGGACTTGGCCTGGAGAAATGGCTCAGTGGATAAGAATACTAGCTGTTCCTCTAGAGGGCTAGGGTTCAGTTCCCAGTGCCCACGTGGCAGCTCACAACTGTCTGTGTGGTGGTTTGAATGGTTGGTCCAAGGAATGGCACTATTAGGAGGTGTGGCTTTGTTGGAGGAAGTGTGTCACTGTGGGGTAGGATTTGAGACCCTTCTCTTAGCTGCCTGGAAGCCAGCCTTCCTTTTTTTTTTTAATATTATTTATTTATTATTTATACGAGTATACTGTAGCTGTCTTCGGACACACACTAGAAGAGGGCATCAAATCCCATTACAGATGGTTGTGAGCCATCATGTGGTTGCTGGGAACTGAACTCAGGACCTCTGGAAGAGCAGATAGTGCTCTTAACCACTGAGCCATCTCTCCAGCCTGCCAGTCTTCTTTTTGCCTTTGGAATGAGATGCAGAACTCTCTGCTTCTTCTCCAGCACCATGCCTGCCTAGACGCTGCCATGCTTCCTGCATGATGATAATGGACTGAACCTCTGAACATGTAAGCCAGCCCTGACTAAATGTTGTCTTTACACGAGTTGCCTTGGTCATGGTGTCTGATCACAGCAATGGAAACCCTAACTAGGATAGTCTGTAACCTCAGTTTCAGGGGATCCATGGCACCAGATATGTACATGGTACACACATATATTCATGCAGGCAAATGCCCATATACAAAAAATAAAATAAAACCTTAAATATTTGAATTCAAGGTTTTCTTTTAATTACGGAATTAAAATGTACAAAGTAACAGAAAAGGCAAATTAAAGTTAGGTAAGTTTTCCATCTTCATTTTAAGAAACAAGCAAAGATTCAGATGAACACTTATTGTTTTGTTTCTAAAGTCTTGAAAATAAGGTAACTAGAAATTTCAAGGTTTGAGAAAGACACTGAAGCAGATGTTCTCATCACCACAGAGTGTCTGTCTCGAGTTATGTTTAACATAAGCAAACTTCCTTTCAAGAACCATCTGATTTCCAAGGTGAGGATCCAAACAAACTGTTCACCACACTAACACTGCGAGCAGAAACCATGGTAGGCGAGCAACACAACAACGGGCTAATGCTTCTTGGATTACTCCCACTTACACGTCTATGATTCAGGTGGATATCAGTATTGACTTACAATGGTATGAAGTAGAAAAGCAATTTAAGAATCAGTTATACCGGCTGGGCAGTGGTGGCACATTCCTTTAATCCCAGCACTTGGGAGTCAGAGGCAGGCGGATTTCTGAGTTCGAGGCCAGCCTGGTCTACAGAGTGAGTTCCAGGACAGCCAGGGCTACACAGAGAAACTCTGTCTCAAAAAACCTTAAAAAAAAAAAATCTAAAAAAAAATAAAAATAAAAAGACTAGTAAATATATTAGATGAAATGTCTTAAACAATACCATATTCAGTTTTCAGATGATAATCTTTCAAGACAATTGAAACATAGTATTTGAAAGGTTATATTGAAAGTGTATAATTTTAGAATTTTTCTTTGTGGTAGGTATAACTGATTGTTTGTTTGTTTGTTTGTTTGTTTGTTTGTTGAGACAGGGTTTCTCTGTATAGCCCTGGCTGTCCTGGAACTCGCTCTGTAGACCAGGCTGGCCTCGAACTCAGAGATCCAAAATTTACTAGTCCCAATTTACTTTCCTACCATAGTTGGCCACCCTGACATCATGTCAGTTTTTATTCTTCCATGTGTGTTATAATTACCAGAGACCACAACTGTTTTACCACAGAATCATACATACCAGGTCGGGAATTCAACACCACTCTCTGTATGATCATCACTTGATTTGTGCAATGGTCTCACAAGATGGCTGTATAAAATAATTTCTGTAATTAGAAAAAATCATTAGAAAGAAATAAAGTATTAAATTAAAAAATTAAAACTCCATTTGTGCTTCTGAATGAAGAGGAAAAATCAGATTTTGGAATCTAAAAAGGGGGTTGAGAGATTGTTCAGTGGTCAAAAGCACTGGCTGCTCTTCCCCAGGAACCAAGGTTAGTTCCCAGCATGCACATGACAGGTCACAAGTCCAGTACTGGGCATCTGACCCCCTCTTCTGTTCTCCTCGGGCACTGCATGTATGTGGTGCACAGACAGCAGCAAAACACCCATACACATGAACTAAAAAGAGTGGAATCGCCGGGCAGTGGTGGCACACGCCTTTAATCCCAGCACTTGGGAGGCAGAGGCAGGCGGATTTCTGAGTTCGAGGCCAGCCTGGTCTACAGAGTGAGTTCCAGGACAGCCAGGGCTACACAGAGAAACCCTGTCTTGAAAAACAAACAAACAAATAATAATAACTAACAAACCAAAAAACAAACAAACAAACAAAAACCTTCAGTTCACGTTCCATCAGAATCCGGCATATTTAAGCTATAAGAGTACTAGCCTAGGAACCGGACATACAACTCAACAGTGAAGCACTTGCCTAACATATGTACAGCCAGGATGGGACCCCAGCTTCCACAAAACACCAAGACCTTAACTGCTTGGTCAGCAAGATGGCTCCGGGGTAAAGGCTCCTGATGCAAAGCTTAATGACCTGAGTTTGATCTCAGGATCCACACGGAGGAAAGAACTGACTTCCAGGAGTTGTTCTTTGATCTCCACCTATACCATGCATCCACATGGCCCTGACACCCACACAAAACAAATTAAAAGTATTTTTAAACAACTGCTTACTTGGGCAGGATGGTACACATCTGTAATAGCAGCACTCTGGGTACAGAGCCAAGTAGAGCTCTGTGAATTCAAGGCTACTCTGATCTACAAAGTGAGTTCCAGGCCAGTCAGAGCTCCACAGTGACACTGTCTGAACAAAACCAACCACCGAGAAACAAAACAAAAGCCCTCTTCAGCTGTAAAACAGCAAGTTTTTAAAGGTTCTTTTGTATAAGTGTATGTTCTGAGAGTGTGTGCAGGTGCACATGTGTACACATGTGGAAACCAGAGGTTAACCTCGGTGGCTCCTTAGGTGTCATTCCTTTGTTTAACTGTTCACCATTTTAGCTCATTGTTTAGTTGTTCACTGGTATGCAGCTCACCCGTCAGGCTGCAGGCTGGCCAGGGAGCCCCAGAGATCAAGTTTCTCAGGTGCTAGAATTACAAAACAGCTTTCTTTTTCTCATGGGGTTGGTCTTGTTGTTGTTTTAGATTCTTAAAGCCCGGGGCGGGGGGAGCATATATACCGTGGTGCACATATAGAGGTCAGAGGACAATTCGCAAGCCAGTTTTCTTCTTCCACAACTCGGGTTCTGGGGTTGAACTCAAGTAGCTCAGTAGCAAGCATCTTTATCCACTAAGCCATCTTACTGGCCCATTTTGTGGGTTCTGGGGACCTCATTCAGGTACTTAGGATTGCAAGGAAAGTGCTTTTGCCGTTAAGTTCCATCTCTGTCTCTGGTCTGAGACAAGTGTTCCATTCAGTAGTAGCCCAGGCTGGTCTGAACTCACAGGCAATCCTTCCGTCTCAGCCTCCCAAGTGTTGAGATTACAGACCAAGCCACCATACCTAACTAGCTCTTCAAAGATTGATTTTATTCATTTATTAAAATGAATATTGTGCTGGCTAATTTTATGTCAATTCGACAAAGGCTAGTCTTCTGAGAGCAGGGAGGCGCAACTGAGAAAATGTCTCCATAAGATTGGTCTATAGGCAAGCCTGTGGAACATTTTTTTATTTAGTAAGTGATGGGTGAGCCCATCTCTGGGCTGGTGGTTCTGGGATCCATAAGAAAGCAGACTGGGCAAGCCCTGGTGAGCAAGGTAGTCAGCAGCACCCTCCACGCCTCTGCATCAGTTCCTGCCCTCAGTGCTTTTGATGATAAACTGCTGTATGGAACTGTGAGTGAATTAACCCTTTCCTCCCCAACTAGCTTTTGGTCATGGTGTTTCATCACAGCAATAGTGACAGAAACTGAGACAGTTTTGCTGAGTCTAACTACATTAAGGGGCTAGAGAGGTGGCTCAGTGCTGCTCTCCCAGAGGACCTGGGTTTGATTACCAATATCCATATGATGGCTCATAGCCAACTCCAGTGTCAAGTGATCCAGTGCCCTTCTTTGCCTTCCAAGTGAACCAAACATGAGCCTGGTGCACGGACATAGAACACCCATACATATAAAATAGGAACAATACTTTTAAAAAATATATCAAAGCGTGACCACTTTTTCTGTAGCACTGTAGTTAAACTCAATGCCTTGTTCACAGCACTCCCTTTTTAAAAATACTTACTGAGAGCTGGAAAGTTAGCTCAATTGTTTGACAAGGCTCAGCTTGCAACTCAATGTTTATGTTGAGACAGTCTGCCTATGTTGCCCAGGATGGCCTCCACCTTTCAGTCCTCAGCATCCCAAGCAGACAGGACTATAGGCACACACCATCATATCCATGTATATCAAAGCATTTTTAAATCTCCAACTTACGGGCTGGAGAGATGGCTCAGTGGTTAGGAACACTGACTGCACTTCCAGAGGTCCTGAGTTCAAGTCCCAGCAACCACATGGTGGCTCACAACCATCTGTAATGAGATCTGATGCCCTCTTCTGGTGTGTCTGAAGACAGCTACAGTGTATTCATATATAATAAATAAATAAATCTTTAAAAAAAATAAAAAATAAATCTCCAACTTACAAGAAATTCATGTAAATAGCCAAAAGTTAAGTAAAAGACTAGTTTTTCAGAATTTATAATTTGAGCTAGCAAATGAAGCAAGCTGAATTTTCGGTTCTGACTCTATCTGACTGAAGATCCCTTTGCTTCGTCAGTTCAAATAAAATCAAGCCCTTAATGTGTCCAGATTAGTGTGGACTCTCAGTTAGTCACCTAACTTACTCTGAGTTAGTCACCTCAGTTAGCACAGCATTATTCCCTATCTGTGTGCTCATGTAGACACAACATGTTCACACCACCTAAC
>NW_021604655.1:3211267-3266089 GCF_004785775.1 Grammomys surdaster
ACAGCATTATCCCCATCTGTGTGCTCATGTAGACACAGCATGCTCACCACCTAACAGCATTATCCCCATCTGTGTGCTCATGTAGACATAGCATGCTCACTGGTATGCATACATCACAGTGCTCAGGGCAGGTCAAAGGACAACTCTAGGGAACTGGTTCGCTTCTGTCACCTTGTGGGATGCAGGGACTGAACACAGGCCACCAGATCTTCCAGTACCACCTCTACCTGCAGAACCATCTCACCAGCCATGACCTCCATCTTAAGGATGCGGCAACTGCACCTGAGAGGACTTAAGCATTAAACCAGAGTGGTGGAGCCAATTCAAACCCAGACTGTCTGGCTCTGCACAACCAATGCCACCTTTAATCCCAGCATTGGGGAGGCAGAATCAGGCAGATGTCGGTGAGTTCAAGGACACCCTGATTAGCAGGACAGCCAGAGCTACACAAAGAATCTGTCTGTCTGTCTGTCTGTCTGTCTGTCTCCCTCTCTCTCTGTCTCTCTCAGATTTATTTACTATGTATACACCATTCTGCCTACATGTATGACTGCAGGCCAGAAGAGGGCACCAGATCTCATTATAGATGGTTGTGAGCCACCATGTAGTTGCTGGGAATTCAACTCAGGATCTATGGAAGAGCAGTCAGTGGTCTTAATCTCTGACCCTGAAACCAAAAAAAGAAAGAAAGAAAGAAAGAAAGAAAGAAAGAAAGAAAGAAAGAGAGAGAGAGAGAGAGAGAGAGAGAGAGAGAGAGAAAGAGAAAGAGAGAAAGAAAGAAAGAAAGGAAGAAAGGAAGGAAGAAGGAAAGGAAGACAGGAAGGAAGGAAAAAAGAAAGAAAGAAAGAAAGAAAGAAAGAAAGAAAGAAAGAGGAAGGGAAAAGAAAAGGAGAAAAGAAGAGAAACTTTCCATACTGCATGTGTAAGTTGATAATTAATTTTTAATGGGCAAATAGGCTTTGCTGATTTTTCTTTGTTGATTTTTCCTGCTCACTTGTGACTTGCTTAGTGTTTATAGATATGGTAAATGTACAGGTAACTTTTGCAAAGATTCCATTACTAATGCTTGCAACAAAGTAATAGACATGAACACAATCAGTGAGTGTACCATACCCGCAAGCTCTGTGCCCAAACAGTCAACTGTGGATTGAAAGTATTAAAAAAAAAAAAGCCAGTGTAGTGTCTGATAGTTAGAATCTCAGCACTCAGGAGTCTAAACCAAGAGACCAGTGTGATCAGGCCAGCCTGGACTACACAGCAAGGCTCTGTCTCAATCAGTCAATATCTTCAGAAGTATTAAAAGAGATACTCTCTGTACTAAATACCTACAGACATCATTATTCTTTGAACAACAAAGTGTAACAACTAGTTACACTGTTTATATTGTGTTGCGTATTGTAAATAATCTAGAGAGGACTTTAAGTTTACAGGAAGATGTGTAAATGATACACTAATAGACCATCTTATTTTAAGGAATTGGACATCTGCAAATTTTGATATCCATAGGATCATGAAACCAATCACCAGTAGATGTGGAGAAATCATATCCATTATTAAAGTAATTTCATTTTACAAAGGAAGTTGAGTATGATGTGTGCCCAAGGCCACAGCACAGGTGACAACGGACGGGAGTGGAATTGAAAGGCACAGCTCTCACCAGACCTCACGGCTCCCACACTTCCCAATCCACCATTACCTCCTCAGACAGGGCTTTGACATCACAAACGGACTGTTACCCCGACTCTGCGGCAAGTACTCAATGCTAGAGAAGAATGATTCCACTTTTCCTGTTTACTCCTTACTGTTTAGAGTCAGGGTCTCATTATGTAGGCCTGGCTGGCCTGGAACTCACTATGTAGACCAAGCTGGCCTCGAACTCAAGAGACCTGCCTGCCTCTACCTCCAGAGTACTGGATTTAAAGACTTGCACCACCACGCCCAGCCCCAATTCTGTTCTTAATCAATTATTAAGAATGGACTGGAGAGAAGGCTCAGCTATTAAGAGCACTTGCTGCTCTTGCATAGGACACCCACATGGCTGTTCACTATTTATAACTCCAGTTCCAGAGGATCAGTGCCCTCTTCTGGCCACATGCATTTGAGTCACAAACATGCCAGCAAACATGCAGGCATCTAATAAATTTTCTAAAATCTGATATGTTTCAGACTGGAGCTCCAGACTAGTGGTAGGGCACTTGTCTGGTAAGTATGAGGTCCTAGGCTTGAAACCTGGAACCCAACAAAGAAAATGAACCACATGTCCGATGCTGGTAACGGTTAGTAAGACATTTGGTAAGACAGGATGAAGAATACAGAAGCACCGGCTCCGTTAGTTTCTCTAGCACACACACGGATAATCTCATGGACGGTGGCAGAAATGGCTAGTTGCTCTCAAATTCAATCTTCTCTTGGGATACAACTTATCTGGGTAAAATATTTTCCAGCCTTCCTTTAAAGCAAATCCCATTTCCATCCCATTGCACTCAAAACCCTTCAGTTAAGTTTCTCTGGCAACATAAATACTAGTTAACAGTAATTATGTAATAAATGATTATTAACAGAATCAACGGCACATCAGTCCTTGCCCTCCAACACCCAGTGCTAAGTCCACCTGCCCGAATGCCTGCGGATGCTTTTACAGTGCATGACCAGAACTGGAACTCAACACTCACACACCACATCTGCAGTCTCTCCTTGCTTTGTTTCTTCACTCTTTTGTCTGGAGAATCTCCTGACTGGTTCCTCAGAGTAACCTGCCTTGTTCTTCTATTTTCTTCTCTTATTTGGAAATGATAGATAGATTTAAAGGACTGAAGAGATTCAATTTCTCTTTCCCCATCTATTAGGGATTGCACCTAAACCCTGGCAAGTGCTTCAGACGGGGGCGGGGGGAACAGGTGGACGGGATAGGGGTGGGCGGGGAGCTGGAATCTTTAAAGGGAGTGCTGTTATGTCTTGTGTCCCCACATCATTTAGTGCGTGGGGAACTTTTTTTTTTTTTTCTTTTGAGATGTGGCTTCTAGGTGCTCAAATTCCTGCGTTCCAGCGTGTCCCTTGCAACACCCTCCTACAGGGTGCAGACTCCAGTACATCTCAGTACACCAGCCAGAGACACTTTCTGTGAAATCACCATGTATAGAAATCACATACAAATTAAAAAGCTAGTTTATTCAGCTACAGCTGTCAGACTGTCCTTGAGTGATTATTAACCGTACTGTGATGGCTAAGTTTTCAAAAGACTGTTGCCAAACTGTCTGAGTTTCTTTTCCTGTTGCTGTGATAAAATACCCTGACAAGAGCAACTTAAGGGACACAGGGTTATTTTGGCTCACAGTTTAAGGGTACAGTTGTCATGGAAACATCACACTGGGTGTTTGTGACAGCCAGTCACACCACACCCACAGTCAAGAAACAGAATGAATGCAGAAAACTGGGTCTGTCCCTTTTATTCAGTCTAGGACCCAAACCTAAGAAATTGTACCTCCCAACTTTGGGGGAGTCTTCCACCTCAATTAACTGAAAATGAAGCCCATTCCTCACAGGTGTGCCTTGAGGCTTGTCTACTGAGTGATTTTCAATCCTGTCAAGCTGACAGTCAGTGTTAGGCATCACACAGTGAAGTTTATTATTTGTTCGCTACTTTCAGCATTATGCCTTATTTCTCTAAATAAACAGAGCCAAGTGTGTGTGATGCCTCCCACCTGCATCCAGCACTGGGGCGGTAGAGGCAAGAAGACTGAGTTCAAAGCCAGCCTCAGCTACATAACAAAAAATCAAGGCCAGCCTGGGGTACAAGAGACCTTGTCTCAAAAAAAAAAACAAATAAAAACAAAAAATAAAACGTAACACAGTGTAATATAGCCAGCACAGTGATATATGCCTGCAATCCCAGCATTCCAGAGGTTGAGGCATGAGTATCTCAGCTGAAGGCTAATCAAAGCCAGCCTGGGGTATGAGAGACCTTGTCTCAAAAAAACAAATAAAAACAAAACCCAAAACTGTTGGCAACCCTGGACCACCATCCCAGCTAACAAAAGTTGCTTAATGAGAAACTGTCTCTTTTGGGAGAATCTGACCTTCAGCTAAGAAAGAATTTCCTGTTCTTAGAGAACTGTTGCCCCAGGACATTCCAGGAAAAACTGCAGAATGCTCTGCTGGATGACTAACCTTATCTATCGATAGTTGATAGAGTCCCCATCCTGTTCTTTGTCTCCCTTCCTCCTTTGCCTAGAGTATATCTTGTAAGCCGCTTCTGCATTAAAGTAGACCTTGACAAGTAGCCATTTGCTTGGTCTCGTTCCCTCTCGCCCATGTTCCTTTCAGGTGAGGTCCCTCTCGACCCCCACGAATAACTGGACCCGTGGGTCGGGTCACAAAACATAATACAGTATAATATAGCCAGCATGGTGATATATGCTTGTAATCCCAGCATTCCAGAGGTCCAGGCATGAGGATCTCAGCTGAAGGCTAGACTACATGGGAGATTATATGTACAAAAAGGAAAAAGAAAAATCTAAGGCTTGGGATGTGGCTCAGTGGTGAAGTATCTCTGAACACAGGCAAAGCGCTCTACTAACCCTGCACCACAGAAAGAAATGAATAGGATACACCAGGTCTGCTTAAACATTGCTTCTCATCCTGAAAAGGATGCTATTCTAGCCCTCTATTTCTGCTTGAAATCAGAAATCTCCATGTACCAAACACGATTAATTGATTAATGACAACTGCAGTATCTCTCGACAACGTTAACAGTCAACACAGTCAAATCTTTCAGCATCTCCCCGGATTGGAACCCAGGGCCACAGAAACAAAAACCTCGATTTTACTCACAGGTTTTCCATCTAAATAAGACAGGTCACATTCAAGACCTGAGGGGCCGTGGGTTAGGAGGCATTACAATCGAGGCAGAGCCGAGTAAACCTCAACAAATCCCATTTGCTGTTAAATTAAAGTGGGTTTTCAATTGATGCTACCATTCCAAAATAATACCACTGAAAGATCTGGTTCAATGACAGTCATAAAAATATACCTTAAGCTGTGTAGCAGCCTACTGTAAGGAAACTGTAAGAGAGCTCACTGAACTCACAAGGGCAGAGAACGTGTTCTGTTTCTAGCCAAGTGGGACCTTGGAGAGGTCATCACGGCTTAGTTCCTGTTTCCAGGTGCCCCTAAAACTGGGTGAGTTTACATGCTCTGGCATGGTAGCGTACATTTATAATCCTAGTTATTGGGCAGATGGAATACAGATGGAAAATTCAAAGGCAGCCTGGGCAAAGTAGTGCGAACCCGTCCCAAAATAAAAAGGAAAAACAGACTGGCAATATAGCCCCGTAGTAAAAACCACTTGCCCAGCATGCATGAGGGAGGGGGGAAAAGATGATCCTGGGCTCAATTCCCAATACAGAAGAAAATAAAGACGTATTAATTAGCTTGCTTAAATACAACTCCCTCCTCAAACACCAACGCTCTGGAGTTGCAAACATCCTCCCCTCTTCACAGAAGCTATAAAGAGGTTGAATGACTTGTCCAAGGTCGCACGACTTGTCCCCGATACCTTTTAATAAAACACGCCTCGTGTTTATTCGTAGTTTGTTCAACCATTCTGTCACGAAGGACTCTGCTGACCTTCCCTCTGACATCTATGCCCTCGTGTGAGAATTTCCACATGGCTCTTTCCTGTCTCAGAAACCCTTCCTCGATGGCTCCTATTACTAACCACTTTGACAGAAGTTACTAGTAATCTGCCCAGAGTTTCTAACCGACTTCCTAGATCCTCAGCGCCAAGAGGATAAAAATGCGTGTCGCCTTTTTAACAGGACTGAAGTATACCCCTATGCGTGGCACACAGCAGGTACTCAATAGAAGGTCAAATCTGAAGCACAATCACAACACAATCGCGCCCAAACTTCATGCTGTTTACCCTAAGAATTCCTGTTACTGGGCATTCCCTAGTCTAGTGTCCCAAGCTATACCGCCGGTGTCGCCGGGAGCTCGAGGAGGACGCCCACAGGTCACCCAAGCTCGGAACTTCCTCCTTTTCTGCGGGCTTCATCCAGCTTCCGGTGCCCGGATACAGTGTCCCCGCTGCTTGGCTGTCAGCTTGAGATCTCGCGGGATTTGATAAACAGCGAAGGGTCGACGGGCTGCACGACCTTAGCCCTAGGACCACACTGCGCAAGCGCAGGACCAAACCCGTCGCCCTACCCTCTCCCAGGGCCAGGATTTTGTCGTTTAGACGCGATCCTAGGTCCCCGAGGTTGGTGAGAGTGAAGAAACACAGGATACGTTGCTAGTCCAGGCAAGAGTATCCATAAGTTAACCTCACTGGGGCTCCGTGGCCGTCCCCGCCACCAGGACCCAGAGAGCAAATTCTTAAGTGACTTCAGGTTCAAGAAGAGGTCCCCAGTGTCCTCTTCTGGCCCCAGAAGTTGAACCCGCGGCCTGGCACGGCCCTGACACTGACCTACAGTCCCAGCCTCTAGAAGAAACTTCATGATAGATTCACTGAGCCTTAGGTTGGGAAATGACAGTGAGAGAAATAGCATCAAGTCTAACGCTTGTTTTGTAGGTGAGGAAGCTGAGGTCTAGATTAGAGCAGTGATTCTCAATCTTCTGCATGCTGCGACCCTTTGATACAGTTTCTCTTGTTGTGGTGACCCCCAACCATAGAATTATCTTCATTGCTACTTCGTAACTTATTTTGCTATTGTTATGAACCGTAATGAAAATATCTATGCTTTCCGATGGTCTTAGGGAACCCCAAGAGGCTAGAAATCCACAGGTTGAGAACCACTGGACTAGTCACTATAGGTTGTGGTTGTACCATGTACCTTTAAGTGAGTTAAGGATAGTGCCGGAGTTACAAGCTCTCCCTGGACTGCTGGCCCATGCCTTAAAAATGTTATCCAGAATGCGAATTTATTTTTCAGTGTAATCATTAAACTCCTTTTCACGAACAGGACTGGACTGCGTACGGTTTGTTTCTAGAATAACTTGTGATCTCTAGGAGCTGCAAACCCTAACGGACTGAGTCAGGTGGCTGTAGGAATCACCCTTATATCTCCACTGTATTCCAGCAAGAGCTAATCGCGCAGCTGTAATACTGGTATAAAGAGTAGCTGACAAATATCAGTCTTACCGGCACATGGGTGCCATCAGATGAACTGAAGCCCTGGGTAGCAGAACATCTGAACATTTTCACTTGGTTTGGAAAACTTGAGGAATGGGGTAGGAGAATGTACCACTTTCCAAATACTTTCTTTCCAGCAAGATCTGATCTCTTGGTGGTCAGCTGAGCGAACCAAAGAAAAAGGAAATGCTCAAATACAATAATAGTGATTGTAGAAAACAAAGGGAGACTATATATTACGTCAAAAACTCAAAGAGAAGAAACTTAGTTTGGGCTCTTTTTGATGTGTCCCCTTTTCTCCCTAGAATGAGTTCCAAATCTCAGATGTTCAAAAACTGAATGGGGGAGTTCAGGTGTATTTGTCCTCCCTTCTAAATTTTCACACTAAGGGTTACTACCATTTGTACGATGCTTAACTTGGGTTGTACCATATATTATATGGGGTTTTTTTCCTGACATGATTTTATTTTCATGCTTTTTGGTTTTAGTTTGGTTTGGTTTGGTTTGCATCTAGGTGTTGCTACATAGTCCTGGGTATCCTGGAACTCACTGTGTAGGCCAGGCTGTCTAGACTCACAGAGATCCACCTGCCTCTTCCATCCGAGTGCTGGAATTAAAGGTGCATGCCAGAACTGGCTGTGATTTTATTTTCAAGGTTACTGTATTACTGTCACTCCCATTTTACTAATGTGGAAATGGAGGTTAATCACTTAAACACCAAGATGAAGGAAGGAAGTAAAAGAACAGGTCCCCAAATGACCAAATACCACCCTCTACTTCTGTCTGTGCTGTAAGTTTGGAATCCCTTTTCTTCCTCCTCTGTGGAGTTTAGCACTGCCTCTCGTCCTTTAACCAGTGCCAGAGAGAAATGTTTCCAGACTTAACTAGAGGGAGGTGTCAACCTTTCTCATCTCAGCCTAATGCAGACTAACTGTGGTATAAATTGTGTGGCTCCAGCATCCCTGCAAATACAAACATTTAATCTGATAGGTTTGTATAATCATTTGCTAAATGACCTTTTAAACTAAAATGACTTCATTTGAATTCCTGTGTAATCATCCCTTTCAGATTGCAAATTACTCAGGAGGAAGAATTAAAGTGTGTCCAACCTTCTTACTACATAGTCACTCCATGCACAGAGATAATTTGATGCTAAACAAATACGCTTTCATGGAAGCGATAATTGTTCATAATGGCAAACCCAAACATATGTTCTAAAGAAATACAAATAGGAGGTAAAAACCACACCCATCTCTCCATGAGTTGGAAACACAATCGAGGCCCATGCAGTATTGCTGGGTTTGTTTTTCTCTCTCTCAGTGCCTGCTGGTTACATCTGTCCCAGAAGGTACCTGATAAGTGTCAGTTGTGTAATATTTATAGAAACTATGTCAAAAAAAATTACATGCTGCTAGCTAGGAGGAGATGGCTCAGTGGTTACAGCACTTGCTATGTAATTGTGGAGACCAGAGTTCAGATCCCAGAATGCACACAATACTAGGTAGGTCCAACAGGCAAAGACAGAGCAAGCTGGCTGTGGAGATCAGTGTACTGGTGAGCTTTGAGTTCAGCTGAGACACCCTTCCTCAGCAAACGAAGAAAATGACAGTGTACTTACATGCGTAAAATAAATTAATAAATCTAAAAAAAAAAATTGAATGAGCTAAAAGAGAAACTAAGAACAATTCCTAACAATGACTTTGGGTCACCAACACGTATATATGCCTACACATGCAAAAATAAAAATAGGAAAAAATACATGTGTATTCTAGAGAACTAAACATGGTGGCCCACACCTATAATCCCAGCATTCTGGAAACTGAAGGAGGAGGATTGCATCTTTGAGGCAGTTGTGAGCCATAAGAGAGACTCTGTCTCTAAGAACAGAAAATACTACAGATAATATGTTTAGTTTATTTTAAAATGAAGATACAATTAGCATATCAAAATTCAACATTTATTTATTTTATAGGTTTGAGTGTCTTGCCTGAACGAGTGTCTGTGCACTACTTGCATACCTGGGGCCCTCAGAGGCTAGAAGAGGGAATTAGATCATCTGGAACTAGGGTTATGGAGGTTGTGAACCTCCATGTGCATGCTGGGAAAGAAACCCAAGTCCTCTGCAAGAGCAACAAGAGCTCGTACTGCTGAGCTGTTTCTCCAGCACAAATTTAACACGCTACACAGTCTGGCAATTTTTAGAATATTCAAAAGGTTGTGTTACTCTGCACAGTTTCTAATCATATAATATACTTTTTTTTATCAATATCTATTAGCAAGCCTCTTTTCCAGTTCCTGGCACCTATTAATCTACTTTCTGTCTCCATAGATTTGCTTTCATTGAACATTTTATATAAATCAGGTCATACACTATCTTAGAGTTGCTTTTATTATTGCATGAATTTAATACTGTAGTTGAAAACATGACGTAAGAAAAAAAAGAAAACATGATGTAATAAAATTCTAAATTCTTGTGTAAGTGTACATTTTTTTTTTTTTGAGACAGGGTTTCTCTGGATAGCCCAGGCTGTCCTGGAACTCACTCTGTAAACCAGGCTGGCTTCGAACTCAGAAATCCACCTGCCTCTGCCTCCCAAGTGCTGGGATTAAAGGCGTGTGCCACCACTGCCCGGCTGTAAGTGTACATCCTTAATCAAGTTGAGTATTTAGGAAAAATAATTCTTTATTTTAGATATTTTTGATATTTTTTTTATTTTTATTTCATGTTTTGGAGCCTCTTGAGCTCAGGTTACAGATGATCATAAGCCATGTGGGTGTTAGGAACCAAACCGCCATCCTCTAAAACAGCAGCAAGGGTTAACTTCGGCCATCTCTGGAGCCCCAGAAAAATAACTGTTTTTATTTGTTTGTTGTGTCTTGTTCTATTTTGTTTTTGGAGACAGGGTCTCACTATGTAGCTGTGGCTATCCTGGAACTTACTATGTAGACTAGGCTGGCCTCAAACCACAGAAATTAGTTGGCATGTGGAAATTAGGAAAAATAATTGCCGTCACAAGGTGCCTTCTACGGAAATCATATTCTGAGCAGAAGTTTAACGTACTGGCTGTTTATTAGGGATCATAGATGCCTTCAAGATACAATCACGAAAAGAAGGAACACAAAGAAGGACCAGATTAAAGTAGCAGTTGAAATTCACAGGAAACCAATGCCATGGGCACTTAGAACTGAAGTGTGCAGAGCTGGGCCTGAAGTTTTCCGGGCTGCTTTCAGTCACAGTCTTTTTTTTTTTTTTTCGTTTTTCAAGACAGGGTTTCTTTGTGTAGTCCTGGCTGTCCTGGAACTCACTCTGTAGACCAGGCTAGCCTCGAACTCTCGAACTCAGAAATCCGCCTGCCTCTGCCTCCCAAGTGCTGGGATTAAAGGCGTGCACCACCACCGCTTGGCCACAGTCATTTTTTAAACATTTATTTATTTATTTATTTATTTATTTTGGTTTTTTTCGAGACAGGGTTTCTCTGTGTAGCCCTGGCTGTCCCGGAACTCACTCTGTAGACCAGGCTGGCCTCGAACTCAGAAATCCGCCTGCCTCTGCCTCCCAAGTGCTGGGATTAAAGGCGTGTGCCACCACCGCCCGGCTAAAAAATATTTTTTAAAGATTAATTTCTTTATCTTATGTATGTGAGGGCATCAGATCCCATTACAGATGGTTGTGAGCCACCATGTGGTTGCTGGGAATTGAACTCAGGACCTCTGGAAAAGTAGTCAGTGCTCTTAACCGCTGAGCCATCTCTCCAGCCCTAGTCAGTCATTATACATAATCTGATCATTTTATACTGTAATTTTCTCTCCTATACCTCTTTTCATACTTTCTCTCTTTTTTTTTAACATGTTCTTTTTTTTTTTTTAAAGATTTATTTATTTTACTTATGAGTACACTGTAGCTGTCTCCAGACACACCAGAAGAGGGCATCAAATCTCATTATGGATGGTTGTGAGCCACCATGTGGTTGCTGGGGCCTGAACTCAGGACCTCTGGAAGAGCAGTCAGTGCTCTTAACCACTGAGCCATCTCTCCAGCCCTCTCCTATACCTCTTAATACAAGACTTTAATAAATTCCCTCTTCATGTGTTACTATGTATATATTCATTCACTTCTACTTCTGCCAGTAAAATTTAGTTTCACTAGCCCATGTTTTGCTTACAGTGTACACTAAGGGAATACAAAACTTGACCTTAAGAATCCAAAATCAATGCCAGCCAGTGGTGGCTCACACCTTTAATCCCTGCACTGCAGAAACAGAGGCAGGAGCTGACTAGGTTCAAGGGCAGCCTAGTGTACAAAGTGAGTTACAGAATAACCAGGTGTACGCAGAGAAACTCTTGTCTCAGAAAAAAAAAAAGTTTAGGCCAGATATGGTAGCATACAACTTCAATCCTCACTCTGGAGACAGAGGCAGTCAGATTTCTGTGAGTTTAAAGCCAGTGTGGTCTACAGAGTTCCAGGACAGCAAAGGATACACAGAGAAACACTGTTTCAGAAAAACAAAATCAAAAACAAAAAACAAACAAAAGAGACTAGACAGAGTCTCACTATGTAACTAGTTGGCCTAGAATTTACCCTGTAGACCAGGCGGGCCCCAAATTCACAAAGATCTGCCTGCCTCTGCCTCTGGGATTAAAGGGGTGGGGTGGAGCCTGTTATTTCTATTGCTACATACAAATCACCCTCAAACTTGGTGTCTTAAAAAATGAACATTTATTACTTAGAGTTGTTATGCGCCGAGCAGTGGTGGCACACATCTTTAATCCCAGGTCTCTGGACACAGAGGCAGGTGGATCTTTCAGAGTTCAAGGTCCGTATGATCTACAGCGTTCCAGAACAGCCAAAGCTACACAGAGAGAACCTGTCTCAGAAAGAAACCAAACCAAAACAAAACAAAAAAACCAACAAAACAAAACAAACCGTTTAGGATTAATCATCATATAAATGCAGCCCCAGTGGCGGCAGGGCGTGAGTCTTCTTTGGACCGGTTCACCCTCCGCAGTTTGTAGGCTCCGCCCCAACTGTAACCTCTGGCTAGATCCTTGACCCTCTTTTGCTGGTCTGCCTTTGAGAAGCAACTTTGGTTAACAGTATCCAAGCACAGATATTGCTCTTACTTCTAAGTCATACTTCCTTCACCTGCAGAAGAGCTGCCTATTCTCATGGCTCATCCTACTCTGGCAGAACTTTCACACACTGCCTTGGGGTGAGGTAGGATGGAAGTAGGCACAAGCAGAACACCTCACATTCCTCAGATTCATGGCAGGAGCCCAGCAGTTTCCAGGCATGAAGTCTTCTCAGACTGTTAATGCCTTGTGATCTAACACAAGAGGATTGTTCAGGAGAAACTTGTCCATCTTTATAGTTTTGATTTTCTTTTCCTTTTTTTAAAAAAAGATTTGTTTATTTATTTGTTTGTTTTATATGAGTCCACTGTAGCTGTCTTCAGATATACCAAAAGAGGGCATCAGATCCCATTATAGATGGTAGTAAGTCACCATGTGGTTGCTGGGAATTGAACTCAGGACTTCTGGAAGAGCAGTCAGCACTCTTACCCGCTGAGCCATCTCTCTAGCCTGATTTTCCTTTTTTAAGGAGTTGAATTTGCTAATCTCCTTACTTGGCCATAATCACGAGATTAAGCTCATATATGAGATTTTTGAGGTGTACCCAAGTGGGATACGGTGGTGCACACCTCTCTTTGGGAGGCAAAGGCAGGAGAATCTCTATTAGTTTGAAGCCAGCCTGGCCTATATAGTGAGTTCCAGTTCAGCAAAAGCTGCATAATGAGAATCTGTTTCAACCAAAAAAAATTATATCCCACAAGATACTGTCTGCAAAAGAAAATTTAAAAAAAATTTTTTTTTTTTGAGAAAGTGTCTCTGAATTCAACCCCAACAATTCAGAAAAGAAAAGAGAGTGTCTGGATGTGATGGCACAGGGCTGGGCAGGAGGGCTTGGCTGGATGTGATAGCACAGGGATGGGCAGGAGGACTTTCCAGATTTTTGAACTCTTATTCAGGGAACTGAAATAAAACCCACTCCGAATACCAAGTTGCATGGAAATTTTATTTAAAACAACACAATAAAAAAAAGATCAGAAATACTACCAGGGAGCAGTGAAGGATACTTAAGGGCATTCTTTTATTAAAAGTCAAGAGAAGAGCTGGAGAGATAGCTCAGTGACGGAGAGGACCAGGGTTCAATTCCCAGCACCCACATAGCAGCTCACCACTACCTGTAACTCCAGTTCCAGGGTGTCTGACACCTACACATGCAGGTAAAACATAAGTGCACATAAAATAAAAATAAATGAATAATTTTTTTAAAAAAAGTGAAGAGAAGGAGGAGTTTAGTTGCTAATGAGTGTGATGAGGATGGTCCTCTGTTTTGATTGGTAGGTCAGTTCTTATAATCATTTTCCTAATATGCATAGCCTTACCCATAATGCTTCAGATTTTATGCACAGACACAAGTTAATGAATAGTAGATTCTCCCTAAAAATTTACAGGAGGACATAGTTTTGTCTTACTACACAGCATTCCAAACTAGATCAGTCTGGATCACCCCCCTGCCACATACCATGTACCAGGATGTACTGGGAATATATTTGAATAGAAATAGCCTACATTTGATTGTCATTAGGGGCAGAAAAACATACTATTGTTCAGGAAAGTGTAGTCTGATGTAGGCACCTATGTGAGAGTCTACGTTTGGTGTCCAGAGAGGAGAGTGAGTGTGTGTGTTTGTGTGTAGTATGTGTGTGTGTAGTGTGTACATGTGTAGTAAGTGTGTGTGTGTATATGTAGTATGTGTGTGTAGTGTGTGTACATGTGTAGTAAGTGTGTGTGTATATGTAGTATGTGTGTGTGTAGTGTGTGTACATGTATAGTAAGTGTGTGTGTGTGTGTGTGTAGTATGTGTGGGGTAAAGTAAAGAAGCTAGGTTACCAAGTACATTATTAAAAGAAGAGGTTGTACATAATCCAACCCAAATACAGTATCAGTTTGCTAAACTTATCCCTTCCTGCCTCACCTATAATCTTAAGCACCTGTTGGGGCTAAGGCAAGAGGATTATGACTTTTAGGGTAGCCTGGACTGTATAAAGAGATAGTTGTTTGGTTTGGGATATATACACACACACACACACACACACACACACACACACACACGGACACGGTCTCACTATGTCACCCTGGCTGGCCCAGAATCTCAATGTATCCAGGCTGTCCTCAAACTCCCGATGTACTTGATGATAACCTCCCCCCCCCCTTTTTTTTAAATTGTCACAGATGACCCTTCTGTTTATTTAAATAAAATTACCTTTCCCAGGAGTCTTTTTCTAAATTATTAAGCTTGCTGTCATGTGTTGGTCTCCTGTGACCTTGGCTTTGCATGAGGATTCTCTGGCTGTATAGCTGGGACTTTTATATTTCTCAGTAAGGGATCACACTCGTACATTGGTCCCTGCTCCTGTTAGCCACGAGTCATTCTTCCCTCCTGTCCTGTCTTCCCCAGCTTCCCTCCATCTCCTCCCCTTCCTTCTTCCCTTTTTCTACATTGATGAGTTTTATCTGAATGTATGTTTTACATTCCTAAACAACAACCCCCAAAATCCCCTCTGAGTCTTTTCTTCCTTCCTTTTTCATGGTCCAGGACGCCAACTGAGGTTGTCAATACAATGCAGCCAAACTGATGGCTGGCATGGGCTCTTCTGCCATTTTTCCAGGAATCTGAGCTGTACATTAAAGCAGGGGTGAATCACTCCACTCTTGTTTAGCAATGCTGTAAGGTTCACAGCAACTCTGTGAGCACTGATGGTCTCAGATGCACCCTGTGACTGTGCCTCACCAGCACAGCATCTAATGTGACTTTGGAGCGCAGCCCAACACATCTGACATTTGCCAAATCTGACATTTGGCATTGTCCATGCTCTTGAGAGCATGACATCATCAGATAGGACAGTCATGCGCACCATTACAGCGACACAGAAAGATGAATCCAAGAGCTTACTCCCTTATTCCTGAGTCATCTTTTTTTTTTCTCTGTTTCTACCTCACTAGAACTAGGGATGACCCAGGGCCTTGCACATGCCAGGCAAGCTCTCTGCCACTGAGATATACCTCCCATTCATCCACCATTGTTTTAACAAACGTAATACCAGGTCTAAAAAAAACCCATAATGTTGAATAGAAAAGGCAAATTACTGGGGCTGGAGAGATGGCTCGGTGGTTAATAGCACTGGCTAGTCTTACAGAGGACCCAGGTTTGATTCCCAGCACCCATGCGGCAGCTCACAACTACTGTAACTCTAGTTCCAAGGTATCTGGCATTCTCTTCCAGCTTCCACAGGCACCAGGTATGTACTTGGGGTAGGTACATGCATGTACGCAACCAAGACACAGAAACACATAAGTAAGTAAATCTAAAAATTCTAAAAGAGGACAAACAGATTGGCTTTTGGAGCATGTAGGCGGCTGTCTGCAGAGAGATTTTATTCTGCTTAGTGGTGCTATCTGAGGCACCCAGAGGCCTCACGCCCATCTGTGTGGTTAATGTACTTTTCCAAAGCCCTTCATTTTCTTTCTTTCTTTCTTTTTAAAGATTTATTTATTTTATGTATATGAGTACACTGTCTTCAGACACACCAGAAGAGAGCACTGAATCCCATTACAGATAGTTGTGAGCTACCATGTGGTTGCTGGGAATTGAACTCAGGATCTCTGGAAGAGCAGTCAGTACTCTTAACCGCTGAGCTATCTCTCCAGCCCACCCTTCATTTTCTTAAGCCTTTTCAAAAAGGCAGTAAGGTGTCAGTCACATGCTGAAGCTTTGTTAGGTGGCAAGTTAAGGATCTGTCAGTGCAGGCAAAGTTGTGAGAGGAAAAAATACTTTAAAATGTTTTTTTTAAGATCACCTTCAGTAAACAAAAGATTGGTATTAGCAAAATATTTAAAGTGAGCCACAATAGACAGATGACACCATTGGGGTCGCTCCCTCTGTCGCTATCTTTGCCTGTTTTTTCCATGGTCCAGTTGCCAAACAGGGCAAACGTTCTTATCTATAGAAATGCAAATGAAGACAAGGCCTAGAATACTACTGCTCTCTCCCGGTCTCCCAGATGGCACTGTGGCTGCCATTAAACAGGTTGATTTCAGCACTGCCGTTCATACGTGGGCCTGCTTTGAGGATTACCTTACAGTCAGTTTTATTATTTTACTGGACCTCACACTAGTTAATCTTTGGCACATGTTAATTTTTCCCCCAAGGGCCTGGGAATCAAACCAGTGGCCTACTACATGCTAAACAAGTGCTAAAAATAATTATTCAATAACAAGAGGAATGAATGGGTCCTCTTTCATCTTATCTTTGATGGCTTAGAAAGTCAAACCCCACAGGGTCATGTTTGGCATACTGAGTATTTTTAAGGTTGTTTATTTGTTTGTTTTGTTTTGCTTTGCTTTGCTTTTTTGAGACAGTTTGTCCTGTATCCTGTAGCCCAGGCTGGCCTCAAATTTGTCAGTGACCTGTATCTCAAGCCCTTTTTTTTTTTTCATTTCCAGTCATATTTGTATGTATCTGTGCCTGTTTCATTAACCCAACCATAAACCAGGCATTTCCCCTCTGTCCTTGTCTTTCTTTGGTGGGTTTTGTTTGTTCATTGTTAGTTTTGTTTTTTGAGATAGGGTCTCAGGTATTCCAGATTGGTCTCTTCCTTGTTACTGAAGACAACCTTAATCTTGTGAGCCCCCTGCCTCCACCTCCTAAGTCCTGGAATTACAAGTGTGTGCTGCCACACACCATGCCCTGTTTCTGCGGTGCTGGCAATAGAATTGAGGCTTTTGCATGTTAGGAAAGTACTCAACAGATTGAGAGCTACATCCCCCCTCGTCCTCCGAGTTTGAAGTCTCCTAAGCTACGTAAAGCTGTGGTTAGATAAGTATGGTATGCTTTTCCCCATTAACATCTCTGCTTGTAGGGGTCTTGGGATGAGGGTTATGTTCCACACAAATTGCTTTAAAGGAATTATCTTCTGACCACAGACACTGGGCTCAGGAATTATTTAGTCTCATTTATTCTCTCTCTCTCTCTCTCTCTCTCTCTCTCTCTCTCTCTCTCTTTTTCTCTCTCTCTCTTTATGTTGGAGACTATCTTAGTTAGGGTTACTATTACTGCGATAAAACTCTGGTTCTTTAATAATTCATGTAATTTTTGTTTGCTTGGTTTATTTATTTAATGATTGCTCTGCTGCATGTACACCTACATGCCAGAAGAGGGCATCAGATCCCATTACAGATGGTTGTGAGCCACCACGTGGTTGCAGGAATTGAACTCAGGGCCCCTGGAAGAGCAGTCAGTGCTCTTAACCACTGAGCTATCTCTGCAATCTCCAGCACTGGTTTTTGTTGTTGTTTTAAAGAAAAATCTTAGTCTTTCAATTTTACCAATGAAGACTCAGTGCTGGGGTGACAGCCTGCTAGCTCAGAGAGGCAGAGAAAACACCCAGCTGACCTTCCTCCTCCCCCAGAGTCCCAGAAGGAATAAACCTTTCTCCGTCTTCACAATACCTTAAATACCTTCCAACTCGATGTCTGTCCTTTCTGTTTACTCATGTCTGCTCCCCATCAGCTGTTTGCTTGACCTAGAATTGACTTCATTTAGCTCTTGGGTTAAAGATGTGTGCGAGAGCTGAGCCACACCACGACAGTTCACAGTGTGATCAGATACCTGCAACAAAACACAGTCACCAAAAGTAACTTGGGGAGGAAAGGATTTATTCCGACTGACTCATCCACATCACTGTATTACAGCAGGAAGTCAGGACAGGAACTCAAACACAGTAGGGACATAGAAGCAGGAGCTGATGCAGAGGCCACAGCACTACTCACTGACTTGCTCTTCACAGCTTGCTCAGTCTGCTTTCTTATAGAACCCAGGACCAGCAGCCCAGAGACTGTACCACCCACAAAGGGCTGGCCCCTCCTGCAATAATCACTAATTAAGAAAATGTCCAACGGGCTTGCTTATAGTCATATCTTCTGGTGCCATTTTCTCAAAATGAGGTCCCTCTCAGATGACTATAGCTTGCATTAAGCTGATATAAAATTAGCCAGAACAGAGACTTTTTTCTTTTTAATTTAAAAGTCACATTTTATTTATTTACTTCGGTGGCGGGGGAGGGAGAGGGTATCACACATACCACTTAGATACAACTTGTATTATGGAAGGGGTCTACTCTCTCCTATTGCCCTGTGGGTTCTGGGCATCAAACTCAGGTTACCGTGCACCGTGCTACCTTGAGCTACCTTTTTAGCCCCATGTAAAGACTTTTAAAAACTCTATTTTGAAGTGTAAATGTAAGGGTTCTTTGGAACACCGGTTGGATGGTGTTTGGCTGGGGCAAACACGTGAAGGAGTGTTTTCCTGAAGTGGACACAGGTGACTAAGGCAGACTCGTAAAAGAACATTTAGCTGAAGCAGGCACAGGAGAAAGGATGTTTTGCTAAAGCAAGTATGTGAAAGGACACATGATGATGTATTCTTTGCTAATGACACGCATGTACTGGTCCGCTTTGCATTGTGTAGTTGAGCTGCATTTGTTGGGACTCCATAGAGAGAAGCACACCAAAAAACTTCTGGTGGTGTGCCTAAGCTTCTTGCTGCTTCTTTGGACTCAGGCTGATTGGTAGAGTGATATTACCTGAGATAGACTCACGTGCTGAGGCAAGACACATGGAAGACAGGAGGCGTTTGGAGGGTATAAACAGGATGTGCGGGAGGCTGAATTTGGCTTGCTTATAGAGTTAGCTGTGCAACACCTGTGGGTCTGGAGTCTTCGCTGCTCTTCGTTTGGCTGAGAGAGGTACAGCTGAGAACTTATCCTGGTGTCCCTCCTGTCCCTCCTGCTGAGGCCTGGCTGTCTCTGCTAAGTTGAGACACCGCGGTTGCTAACCCGACTCTATTGAACTGGACTGCTAGTGTATCTGTGAGGTGTTTGTGAGTGGATCAAGCTGCCTCTGCTAACCTGTGAACTGAACTGCTGATTTCCAGACAACACAGACAGGAGTTGCTCCAAAGAACCTTTCTAAACAGGTCCACTTCCCCCGCTCCTGACCTGAGAGTCCTTTTTTTCCTACTACCTCTGGTGGGTGGTGGGCTAAAAGGGAGGTTGAAACATTTAAGAACCATCGTTAAAAATAGGTTTTGAAAAACATTAAAGTTATGCTATTTGTAAAGGTTCCTCAATCTTTTAGCAATTGGAAATTCAATAATCCTTTACTGAAAAAGTAACACGTTGGAGGCTCAGAGGCCAGGTGTCTTGGAGCATGACTTTACTCATAGCGCTTGGAGGCAGAGGCAGGTGAGGCTCTGTGATTTGAGGCCAGTATGGTCTACATTAGAAATTCCAAGTCAACCATGGCTACGTAGTGAGACCCTGTCCAAAAAAAAGCACGATACATCAGGGTTTTCTTTATGATTAAGTTCATATCTGTTTAGTCTTTATTCTAATCATGTGAACACGTGATACATACTTTTAAAGAAGTGGTAAGTATTGCCGGGCGGTGGTGGCGCATGCCTTTAAGCCCAGCACTTGGGAGGCAGAGGCAGGCAGATCTCTGAGTTCGAGAGTTCGAGGCTAGTCTGGTCTACAGAGTGAGTTCCAGGACAGCCAGGGCTACACAGAGAAACCCTGTCTCGAAAAAAACAAAAAACAAAAAAACAAAAACAACAAAAAAAAGAAGTGGTAAGTATTGTGTTGTAGACATGCAAGTTAGAGCCCTTGACCCTTGGAAGTCACAATTGTTGGGAAGATTATATACAGTTAAAAACTCAAATGAGCAAACTGCACAATAGATGTTTCATTCACCCGTTCATTTATTCTTAGATTAATTAAGCAGGTATGTGTCAGAAATGTGTGGACCAGTAGTGAACAGGAACAGCATACACAGAGATTCCTTCCTCAAGCTCCATCTAAAAGAGACACGAACCCTGGCGGTTACACACAGCATCTCCAGGGCTACAGTAAGTGATGTTCTTGTGGAATACCTGAAGAGAAAAACTCAAATGGAGTCTTTATTTACCACCAGTGTGGCTGTCCCAGGCAGAGTAGTGGGAAGCAGCCTGAGCTCCCATTTGTTCCAGTTTTTTAAGGCAAAAACCGAGATTGAGACAGAACAGAAAGACAGCTGGACAGCCGCAGCAAGTTCTGTTTACAGAAGTGGAAAAGATCACAGCTACGTGGCCAGGCAGTTCCCATAACCTTCAGATCAGGGACACATCAAGTAGGAATGTATAGCTGGTCTAAGTGACCGAAGGCCAGTTGACCCAAGAGAGTTTTAGCAATTAAAGTATTTCTAGGAATATTTCCACAGATCAGCATATCCATAGTTCAGTAGCAATGTATAGTTCACTACAATGTATAGGATATTATGGGAATGCATCAGAAGAGAGCCAGACTCTGACAAGGCAGGCATTGAGGGAAGGGAGGATGGGACAGTACAAAGACCTCTCAGAGGAAATGGTGTTTAAACTAAATATAAAAGACATTAGGCCAAATTAGGCTAGCAGTGATGGAGCTCAGGAGGGAGGCTTACAGATAGGTGTTGGCCAAAGCTGGGTATCAAGGCTCGCACCTATTACTCCCAGCATTTGGGAGGCTGGGGCAGAAGGACTGCTGTTAGTTCACGTCAGCCTAGTCCATGTAGTGGGTTCTGGCCAGCCTAGGCTACCACTTGCCTGAAAAACAACCAAACTTGACCCGGGCAATGAGAACATAATGTGGACAAATCTGGAGAGAGAGAAAACCGAGGGCTCCGGTAACTGATGAGGTTTGAAACGAGAAGTTTGGACTCAGTGGCTCACTTGTCGCTAACCCTGGTGACCCGAGATTGATCCTTGGAGCCCATGTGGAGGAAAGAGAAAACTAAGTCCTGAAAATTGTTCCCTGACCTCTGAGCACTCGCCGTGGTGGTGCACACATGCACATATACGCTGGGTTCCAGGCCCGGTACAAACAGCTGAGGTGCATGCTTAATATCCTAAAATAGACTTGGCCTCCAGGTTCTCCCAGCATTCCTCAGTCTTTACCTGAAACAGGACATGGCTGACATACCCCGCCCTCAATGCTGAACTCTCCAACCCAGAGGTTGGACTTCGTCTCACCCAACGGCTCTTCACTATATACTCCAGACATTTTGGCTCCCCGTGCTTTCTCTTTTCTCTTCCCCTTCCCCTCTGTCTCCCTTTCCACTGCGACTTCACTGACCCCCCCCCCCCACCTGAGAGCTGTTGCCAACAAACCTCAACAAACCTGCCTACATGCTTTAATTTGCCTTGAAGTGGCTCATTTCCTCGGCAGGGATAACCTATCAATACACATAAAACAAACAAATATAAACCTCAGAAACAAGGAATTTGAGGGGAAAGCACTGAGACTCTGGTAGTCCGAAAATACAGAACTGATCTCAGCCTGGACTACAGGAGGGTTTCCGGTGGTTAGATGAAAGCCAGAAGTCCTCAGAAACTGTGAAGCCAGCCCCTTTCCCTCTGTCAGTAGGGACATAGGGCTCCCTTGACATCCTTCTGTTTGCATATCAAAGTCATGCTGGCCTCCAAGCCCCCTCAGTCCCTGCTCACAAGCACCCGCCTGTCTCTAAGCCTCCTAAAGCTAGCGTGTTGGCTTCTCACCTCCTCAGGCTTCCCTCCTTTCAGACACATATGTGTATTTGTAAGAGCCAGGTCCCCTTGCTGTCTGTTCTCACTGTGCTCTCTCTGTTCTCTCTCCCCTGCTACTGTCCTCTCTCACAGATATCTCTGGCCATGTCCAGTCTATCCCCAGTCTGTCCTCTCTCTCTCTCTCTCTCTCTCTCTCTCTCTCTCTCTCTTTCTCTCTCTCTCTCTCTCTCTCTGTTCTGGACTCCTCCAGATGCCTCTGGCTGTCTGCTCTCTCATATCCACAATAAAAACTGTAACTTAACCATATCATGGAGATGACGGCAGTGGTGTCTTTACTCTGCCCCCTTGCCTACTGTGTAAGCGATGGGAGGGATTTGAGGTTGGGGTACAGCCCACCTGTGGAGTGTTTGCTTAGGAGTCAAGAATGGGGGATGTGGGAGGAGAGGAGGAGATTATCCTTAGAACAATGAGAGAACTATTAAAAGCTTAATGGGTTCTTTTTAAAGGAACTGATTATATTTGTCATGGTTTTTGTTGGTTGATTCTGGGATTGGGTTGGTTTTTGTTGTTGTTGTTTGGTTTTTCGAGACAGGGTTTCTCTGTGTAGCCCTGGCTGTCCTGGAACTCACTCTGTAGACCAGGCTGGCCTTGAACTCAGAAATCCTCCTGCCTCTGCCTCCCAAGTGCTGGGATGAAAGGCGTGCGCCACCACTGCCCGGCGGGATTGGGTTTTCTTATGTAGCCTAGACTGACTTCAAACTTAGAGATTTTTGCCTTTGCCTCTCAAAATTTTTTTAAAGTTATCATGTCTCAGACCAGACAGATGGCTCAGCAGTTAAGAGCACTAGGTGCCCTTCCAGAGGGCCAGGGTTCAATTCCCACACCCACATGGCAACTCACAACTGTCTGGGGTCATGGATTTAGTAAGGAGAAAACAAGGGGGGCTTCGCATTCATCTCATTGTTGCCTGACTATGGCTCAGCTTCCTCAGGCTCCTGCTAACAAGCCTGGCAAAGAAACAAGAAGAGAAGGGGACATGAAGGAAAAACCAGGCTGCAGAATGCCGGGGAAGGCAAGAGTCTGCTTCACTGTCCTGCTGCCGGAGACCATGCTGATATTCACGGCCTGTGCTGTTGCTGAGGGCTGGGATGGTGTTCGCAGTCCTTGTTATGGCTGAGGGCCAAGTTAATAATATCCACAGTCCATGAAGTCTCTGTGGTCCATGTTACCACTGAAGGCCATGGGGATGTCTGGGGTCTGTATTGTCACCTGAAGCCATGTTGGTGTCCAGGATCCATGCAGCACAGAGGGCCGTGGGGATGTCCATAATCTGTGCTGCCACCCAAAGTCATGTTGATGTCTGCGGGCCATGTTACCACCAAAGGGCATTTCGATGTCCTCAACTCATGTGCATAGCTGGTGCTGCCACCTGAGGCTATGTTGATGTCCATAGTTGGTGCTGCTGTCAAGGGCCATGTTGGTACCCTACTACAGCTAGGGACCACGGAGATATCTGTGGCTTCTGTCACCACCAAAGGCTGTGTGGATGTTCACAGTCTGTGATGCTGCCTGAATTCATGTCAGTGTTCATGGACCATGCTACAGTCAGAGGCCATGTTGATGTCTGGACTGTGTTGGGGTCTGTGACCTAGCTGTGGACAGGGGCTATGTTATGTCTGTAGTGTGGCCCATGTTAACACCATGTCTTAGTTAGGGTTTTACTGCTTTGAACAGACACCATGACCAAGGCAAGTCTTATAAGGACAACATTTAATTGGGGCTGGCTTCAAGGTGAGAGCATGGCAGCATCTAGGCAGGCATGAAAGCAAGAGGAGCTGAGAGTTCTACCTCTTCATCTGGAGGCTGCTAGCAGAATTCTGACTTCCAGACAGCTAGGATGAGGGTCTTAAAGCCCACACCCACAGTGACACATCTACTCCAACAAAGCCACACCTATTCCAACAGGGTCACACCTTCTAATAGTGCCACTCCCTGGGCCAAGCATATACAGTCACAAACCACAAGCTATGGGATTGTTTATGGTCTGTGAGACCAGCCATGTTGATGCCCAAGGCCTGTGCTATTGATAGAAACCATGTGGAAGTCCCTGGTCCGTGCTGCCACTGATTATAAAGGGCAAGGAAGCTTCTTTTGCAGTGGTGTCAATGACTGCAGACTCACTATCGAGAATGAGACAGAAAAGGCTTCTGTGACAACTTCTCTCTCCCCTACACTCCCTTTAAAAAAAAAAAGTTTAGACAGGAAGCCATTAAAGAGAACTCTTTAAAAGTATGATAAGGCCGGGCGATGGTGGTGCACGCCTTTAATCTCAGCACTTGGGAGGCAGAGGCAGGTGGATTTCTGAGTTCGCGGCCAGCCTGGTCTACAGAGTGAGTTCCTGGACAGCCAGGAATACGCAGAGAAACCCTGTCTCAAAAAAACAAAACAAAACAACCCCCCCCCCCTAAAAAAAGTGTGATAGGGACGTGTAGCTCTTCACAGTTGACGGCTTCTGCTGGGGGTGGGGTGTAGAAGGATTGAGTGTTTTGCTTTGCTTTGTTTTGCTTTGTTGGTTTTTCATGACAGGGTAGACCAGACTGGCCTCAGATTCAGAGATCCACCTGTCTCTTCCTCCCCACCCAACTAGAACTTAGTTTTCTTTAAGTGGCTATCTGTGAGACCGTGAAAGGATGATTTGGTTCCCGGTAGAGCGCTGGCTTAGAGATAGCTGGAGACCCAACAGGTGTCCATTGCCTGGGTAGGGACAGCACATATCTCACCATGCCCTCGGATTCCAGACTCCTGACACGGGTCTAAGATCTCCATTTGATCTGTGCCTTGTAGTCATGTAGGGCTACAGGTAGAGAGCGTGGCTACAGGCTTCAACAGCCTCAAGAGATTTCCATATTAATAAGTTACCTAAAGGCCAGAAGGCATAGCCAATTACATATTCCTTTCCCCAGACCCTCCTCTCTCCCCACTCCCTATTTAAGTCAGGTCCCCCCTGACCTAAGGGAGGGTACACATCTAGACTATCTATCATCCACCATGTCAATAAAATTCTTGGAATCGTGGACTCCCTCGTGTCTTTTGGGGCCCACTGTGTAGAAGCGTGTAGAAGGTCTCAACTGTCGAGCCGTAGTGTCTAATCTCCTGTGGAAAGCTTCTCTGTTTTCCACCGCGGGCCATCTTCAAACAAGCAGCCTTCCAACCAAGCGAGTATTACAAGCGAGCACTTCCCGCGGGGTGCGGTCCAGAGCTCCCACTCCCGCCTCATTTCTCTCAACGTGCTGGCCGCTTCTCACAGTACAGCGCTAGTGCTCCTCGCCTCCATCCTGCTGCGGCCCCAGCTGTGCCTGGGAAACTCGAATGGAAACACCTGCCTCCGGGCCCACACGAGAGCCCTGAGCCCCCCACGGAACCAGACTGAGTGAGGGACTGGCCACACCAGGTGGGGCCCCACTAGTGCCCACCTGGTGCCAGTGCCGTGAGTGGAACTGAATCAGTCAAGATCCCCCAAGCTTCTGCCATGTTGAGCTGCAGTTCCAGCCAACTGAGCAACTGAACAACACCGCCCAAGCAACAGGGACTCACACCCACTTGCAGGTCTTCAGTTTTCCCCCTGCAGCTATCTACTGGAAGTTTGAGCATGCTCCACAGAGTATATGGGTTACACAAATTGGACTTGGGCTTTCCCCTCCTCCTCTTCTTCTTTTATTTTGGGGGAGATCACAGAAGTGGAGGATGGGTATTGATGTAGGAGGAGCTAAGGTGGGAGAAGTAAGGAGAGGAAGAGGAAAAGGAAAAGGAGGAGCTAGAGAGGGCTGAGACATAGGAGGATGAAGAGCCACGCAGGTATGGAGAATAGTCGCGGGTAACAACTTATATTTAGGTTAGCTTCTTGGGAAACAACTCTAATTGTATGGGCATATCGTTATTGAGCATTACCAAACATATAAAGCCTTTGGTTAATATTTAAGCATTAGAGTCTCATTTTCCTACCGGGCCCGTGTGGATGGCGGGATGGTCTGGGCAATGCCAAGCCTTGTGGAGACAGCATGGAAGATTGGCAGAGCCATCCCCCACATTGGCATCTCATGGGTGGCAGGGCTGGTGTTTCTCGCTGGCCATTTCCAGCTGCAGCGCACACGTGGCCTCTGGCCGTGGAACATGGCGTCTGAGCTAGGCAGAGTGGCCTCACCTTAGATAGTCGGCCTGACCAGTGGCCGAATTAAATAATTACTTCAGCACATTGGAGGACTGGAAACTGAATGTGACTCCAACGCATTATGTGAAATTTCCAAATAATAAAAATGCTATGTGTGACAGTTTGTATAAGTTCAGCCCAGGGCACTATTAGAGGGTGTGGTGCTGTTGGAATAGGTGTGGCCTTGTTGGAATGGGTGTGTCACTGTGGGCGGGGGCTTTAAGACCCTCATCCTAGCTGCCTGGAAGCCAGTCTTCCACTACCAGCCTGCAGATGAAGATGTAGAACTCTCAGCTCTTCCTGCACCATGCCTGCCTGGATTCTGCCATGCTCCCACCTTGATGATTCTGGACTGAACCTCTGAACCTGTAAGCCAGACCCAATTAAATGTTGTCCTTTATAAGACTTGCCTTGGTCATGGTGTCTGTTCACAGCAGTAAAACCCGAACTAAGACACTATGTTAACAAAATAAAATAAAAAGAAACTGCTTCAGAGAGGAGGGTGTGGAGAGCGGGGTATAAGCAAGTTCAGTGGGTAAACTGCTGCACAAACGTGAGGACCCAAGTTCAGGTCCCTGTCAGGCATGTAGAGATACAGGGATGGTTCTGCAATCCAGGCTTGCTAGGGAGTAAGCAGAGACTGGAGGATCATGGGAGTCAACCAGTTTAGCTCAAACAGATTCAGTAAGGGACCCTGTCTTAAAAAAATAAGAGAAGAAACTGGGCAGTGGTGGTGCACGCCTTTCATCCCAGTACTTGGGAGGCAGAGGCAGGCGGATTTCTGAGTTCGAGGCCAGCTTGGTCTACAGAGTGAGTTCCAGGACAGCCAGGGCTACACAGAGAAATCCTGTCTCCAAAAAACCAAAAAAAAAAAAAAAAAAAAAAAGAGAGAGAGAGAAGAATTGAGGAAGACACATGATATCAGCACACACGCGCGCACACACACACACACATTCACAGGGAGAGCATAGGCTGTGAATACAGTTCAGTGAAGTGTTCCCTTAGCCTGCCTAAGGCTGTGAATTCTACCGAAGCTCCACAAAAAATGAGAACAAAGTTAACAATTGGCAAGGCTGCCGAGAGGCAAGAGGAGCTGTGAATTCAGCTTCTGCATAGTTAA
Source organism: Grammomys surdaster (assembly GCF_004785775.1). Taxonomy (NCBI): domain Eukaryota; kingdom Metazoa; phylum Chordata; class Mammalia; order Rodentia; family Muridae; genus Grammomys; species Grammomys surdaster. The sequence goes on from NW_021604655.1 coordinate 3,238,404, forward strand.
CCACGAGGAATTTATTGGCGACTGCCACATACCTTACTTTGGTAAAGTGTCACAGGCTGTTTCAGCTTATCCCAAAGTGAACCCGGAAGTGAGAAAGACTCCCTCCCCTCTCTTGAGAGCCAAGCATGTTTGTCTCAAAGTGTCCTCCCAGAGTCCTTGTTCAGGGATAGGATGGCCCCCTGTTCCTGTGACAAGAACACAGAGCAATAGAATACCCTAAGAGTGAAACACGGCGTACCCTTGAGGACAGCTCAAGGGGGAAATGTTTGTGGACAGAGATTACTATTGTTTATCCCGTGATATAAAATGCCTGTGGAGAGGGTGAGGAGACAAAACCCCATAGCTAGAGCAGCTTCAGTTAGGAGCTCCCATGGGTGTTTCTTCCCAGTCCACACCTGCTGTGTGTTTGATGATGTCACCTTTGTTTGCTCTCAATCAGACTGCTCCGCTTGGCTCTGCTTGTTGAATGTTGTCAGTTCCTCGTCTGAGTATATTTTGCAATCGATCCAATGCTTCTATTTCTCAGCTTCTTGCTATTCGTTCTGTTATATTTTTAATTCAAAACATTTATTATTGCCGGGCAGTGGTGGCACACGCCTTTAATCCCAACACTTGGGAGGCAGAGGCAGGCAGATTTCTGAGTTCGAGGCCAGCCTGGTCTACAGAGTGAGTTCCAGGACAGCCAGGGCTATACAGAGAAACCCTATCTCAAAAAATAAAAAAAAATAAAAATAAAAATAAAATGGGGCTGGTGTCGCAACAACCACACCAAGGGAAATTAGTGAGTCAGGTGGAGATGGCTCGGAGGGCCTGGGACAGAGGGTCTGCTGAGATGAGAACAACCTGCTAGAGGGTTACTGGAATGTGGGACCGTACTTTTTTTTTTTGTTTGTTTGTTTGTTTGTTTTTTGAGACAGGGTTTCTCTGTGTAGCCCTGGCTGTCCTGGAACTCACTCTGTAGACCAGGCTGGCCTCAAACTCAGAAATTCACCTGTCTCTGCCTCCCAAGTGCTGGGATTAAAGGTGTGCACCATCACTGCCTGGCGTGAATTCCTACTTTTTAAAAAAATACTTCCTGCAACAAGATCATTCTCTGGAACACAAAACAGAGATCTGAGAACACTTCTGTTGCATGGTGAATGGTGTTGCTACAGTAACAGAAAACAATGCTACTTTCTCATCCTGGTTAGCTTGATAACCAGCATTTTTGCCCCCTTTACCTATAGAAGGTTGTTTTTGCCCTGTTTAACAATTCTTTGTGTGCATTCTCTCACTACTAGTTTGAGCCTAGAGACTGTATCTCATCTAGTTTTAAGAGCCTGTGTGAGCAGAAGTCTTTGACATCCACAGGGAATGCAAACTAACTAGGTGTAGTGTTGCATACCTTTAATCCCAGAAACAGAGAGGTAGAGACATCTGGGAGGTAGAGACAGAGAGAGTTCCCTGAATGCAAGGCTCGCCTGGTCCACATGGCAAGTTCCAGATCAGTTAGCATTACATGGTGGGACCCTATCTCAAGAAGAAAAAAGAAAAGAAACCAGACATGGTGGTTTGTGTCTGTATCTCACAGCTTGGAGCTAGATGCTGCAGCAGGAGGATTATTGAGAGTTTGAGACCAGCCTGGGCTACAGAATAAAACCTTATCGAAGAAAAGCAACAACAAAGCACAATTTGTATTTGTAAATTTAATAAAATGTCTAGGGGTCTACCTAAGATTTTTTTTTTTTTTTTGGTTTTTCAAAACAGGGTTTCTCTGTGTAGTCCTGGCTGTCCTGGAACTCACTCTGTAGACCAGGCTAGCCTGAAACTCTCGAATTCAGAAATCCGCCTGCCTCTGTCTTCCAAGTGCTGAGATGAAAGGCGTGCACCACCACCGCTTGGCAAGAAATGTTTTACGTTTATTTAGTGCCTGGTGTGTGTGAGTGTGTGTATGTGTGTATGTATGTGTGTGCACACGCATGTGTGGGGCATCTGTGAACATGCATACACAAGTGTGAACATAGACCATAGTACACATGTGGAAGTACAAGGACAGCTTGTGAAAACTGGTTCTGTCCTTCTACCATGTGAGTTCTAGAGATTAAACCCAGGCCATCAGGCTTAGCAGCACGTGACTTTACCTGCCACAACATCTTGCCAGGGCCTGGAGGGACAGCATGGCAGCTAAGAACACTTGCTACTCTTGCAGAGGATCTGGGTTCAGTTTTCGGTACCCATGCAGCATCTCACAACCCTTCATAACTTGAGTTTCAGGGCCTCCAATACCATCTTCTGACTTCCCCAGGCACCAAGCATGCACGTGAGGCATATACATACATGTAATCAAAACAATTATTCACATAAAATAAAATAATTTTTTAAAATTAAGCTAGTTTACCAGCTTCTAGGATTCTTTTTTGAGAAAGGTTCGGGTTCAAACTCACAAACATTCTGCCTCCGCTTGCTGAGTGTTGGGATTAAAGATGTGTTCTGTCTACCCAATGCCAACAGACCATTGAGAACGTTAATTAACATTCAAGGGACAATTTGTTATCCTTACAACATGAGATCCACAACTGAAAGACCATACGATTATCACGGCCCACTGTTTTCTCTTAACTGAGTTAGTTTTACATTTCAGTGTGAATTTGTATACGGCACTATCATTAAACTGAGTGTTGAATTTCACTCCCCAAAGAAAAGTGGAACACACACTATTACAGTACTAACCTCCTTCCTTGTCATTTGATAGGCATTTTAAAAAACATTTAAAATTATTTTTTATTTTATGTGTATGGATGTTTTGCGTGCATATTTATCTGTGCATCATGTACCTGCTTGGTGCCTACAGGGGCCAGAAGAAATGTGTAATCCCCTGGGGCTGGGGGTATAGTCATTTGTGAGCCACTGTGTGGGTGCTGGGGATTGAACTCCAGTCCTCTGGATGGGCAGCCAGGGCTCTTAACCTCTGAATCACCTCTCCAGCCCCTCACAAGAATCTTAAAACAGAAATTGGTGCGAGCAGTTGCTTAGAGCAGGGCTCTTTGCAGAAGAAGTAGGGGCATCATGAACGGTAACATCATGGATGGTTTACGTTTCCCTTTTCCCTTCTGCAATTCCACATCCAATCTGTGAGAATCCAGAAGATGAGGCCCAGCACCATATAGACTTAGACACGTATTTAAAATAGCTCTTGTCTCCCTTAACTAATCAACGAGTGCTCCTCCAGGCTCCTTTGATACCCAGGAAAGACTTCTAGATACGCTGTGTTCACAGTCTGCCTTTCCTCATGGCTACTAAAGACCCACGAGGCAGGGGCTTGTAGTTCAAGTAAACTGTCAGTTCACACCTGTTGTGATTTGAATGTGAAATGTCCTCACAGGCCCAGCTGGTGCACTATTTTGGAAAATTCTGGAAACATTAGGAGGAAGGGCCTGGTTAGAGGAAGTGGCTTGTGAGTCTGGGGGCTTGGAAGCGTATCTTATCCCTGGGTCCTTCTTGTCTTTCTCTTTCTGCTTTCTGTCCATCATGAGGTGAACGAGTCACTACACGTTCTCTGGCATGCTGTCAAGCTTGCCCACCGGAAGCGACAGTGGGCTGCCACCTTGAGACCATGATCTAAGCCAGTCTTTTTCCTTAAACTCTGGTTCTCACATCTTTGTTACAACAGCGAAAAACTGATTGACACATACATCAGAGCGTGTTCCCAAGTCAGGCACCATTTCTGCTGGGAGATACTTTACAGAACTGTTTCAAATTATGATATCTTACTTTTCAAAAAACAATTGTGTTTTACTATGCTTTATTATTATATCTTGCTATTTTACAGTTATTTTTTTGCTACTATATTTACTGTAAAAGGACCATAAAACATAACTGCATACCCTTGACAATGGTCAAAGAGACACTTCGTTGGTGGTGGTGTTCATGTGTGTGAGTGTGTAGTGGACAGAATGGAGAGAAAGAAGTGGAGCAGCCTGAACATTGTGTAGAGACATGGAACTGGAGACATAAGCCTGGTGTGAGTGGCCAGCCCTGCCCCCTGGGGCCAGAGTGAGGTCCCAGGCTAAGCTCTCACTGAGGGACATGTCTGAGTCCATGGCTACTAAGCTGCAGGGTCGGTGTCGATGTTCACGGTCTATTACCTCTAGAGAACATGGGGATGTTCCTAATTGGGGCAGCCTCCTGGGTCCACATGGATGTCCAGGGGCTGTGCATCACTGGATGCAGCACGCTGGAGAGCTGGCCCCATTTCTCACTAGCAGCTGCACTTGAGAGAGGGACCCTACATCTTGCCTGGATAACACTTCAGGGCTGACCTTGGTGGCAGGGCCCAGATGAGCCAGCCTTAAGGGCAAGAGTGTAGGAGAGCTGACCCCTCCACTCATCTGCCATGGTGTAGTAAGGATTTGGGAGGGATGCCTTACGTCCAACCCCACCCCTCACTACCTGTGGCAGTTGGGAGAGCTGGCCCTGGGGTCATGAGAGCTCAAGAGCTAGCCTTACCTCTCATCAGCTGCAGCTCTCACCAGGGAGAGCAGGCCCTGGGCAGGACGGTAGAGTGGGCACAGGTGAGCTGCTCCTGAGGATGAGAGCCTGGGAAAGTTGGTCCTGCCACTCCTCTTCATTGAAGTGGCTTGGGGGTGGAGGCGGGGGGGGGGGAATGTCTCTCTGCCCCTCAACCCCTGTAGTAGCCTGGAGAACCAGACCTGGGATCATAAGATGGGGAGTGCTAGCCCTGCCCCCTCATTGGCTGCAGCTATCTGGAGATCGGGCCTTGCACCTTGCCTGGCAATACATTGGAACTAGTCCTGATGGTGAAGGCTTGGGTAAGCCAGCCCCAAGGGTGTGAGAGTGGGAGAGCTGGCCTAGCCCCTCACAGGCTGCAGCACTTGGGAGAGTGGGATCCATGTCTTGACTGGGTGGAAGAGTGGAGCTGGCTCTGGAGGTGGAGGTGCTGGTGAGCTGGCCCAAAGGGCGTGAGAGCAAGAGAGCTGGCCCTGTTCCTGCTGACCATGGCGGCACTGAATGACCTAGCCAGAGCAGTGATGGAGAGCTTGCCCTGGTGGGCGGATAAAGAGAGCTGTCTGACTGACCAGCTCAGCAACCACCCAGGCCAGGATCCAGAGCTGTGAATTGACCTACCTCCAAATCTGTATCATCTATCTGCAAACAAATGAGACGCATGAAAGAGCCAGTCCTGCTGTTCCAAAACTGCAGGATCTCCATGACACAGGGCAACAGGAAGGAGTCCTAGTGAGGATCTAATGTTGGTGGTGTCACAGAAATCAGAGATCTTGAACCAGACCAATGACTTATTGCAATGAACATTTGCAAGTGAAGATGTGTAGACAGAGGGACACACTGTGGGACACACTGTGACACACTACAGCTTCCACCATGAGATTTTTCTATGCTTTGTTTTGGTGGTGGTGTTGGTGGTGTGTGTGTGTGTGTGTGTGTGTGTGTGTGTTTTATTTGAGGAGGCTGCAAAGGCAAAGGGTTATGTTGTTAGGGGACAGGGAGATGAGCAGGACTGGTATGCATGATGTGAAACTCAACAAAGAATTAATAAAAGGTTTTTAAAACCTAAATAAGTAAATCTTTAAGAGTAGAAAAGTGGGGCTGGAGAGATGGCTCAGTGGTTAAGAGCACTGACTGCACTTCCAGAGGTCCTGAGTTCAAATCCCAGCAACCACATGGTGGCTCACAACCATCTGTAATGAGATCTGATGCCCTCTTCTGGTGTCTGAAGACAGCTACAGTGTATTCATATATAACAAATAAATCTTAAAAAAAAAAAAAAAAAAAAGAGTAGAAAAGTGGCCAGGCAGTGGTGGCACATGCCTTTAATCCTAGCACTTGGGAGGCAGAGGCAGGCAGATTTCTGAGTTCGAGGCCAGCCTGGTCTACAGAGTGAGTTCCAGGACAGCCAGGGCTACACAGAGAAACCCTGTCTTGAAAAACCAAAAAAAAAAAAAGAATAGAAAAGTGGCCTTTTCCCCAAGATGGCGCCGAAAGTGAAGAAGGAAGCTCCTGCCCCTCCCAAAGCCGAAGCCAAAGCCAAAGCGAAGGCCTTGAAAGCTAAGAAGGCAGTGCTGAAAGGCGTCCACAGCCACAAAAAGAAGAAGATCTGAACGTCACCCACCTTCCTGCGGCCCAAGACACTGCGGCTCTGGAGGCAGCCAAAATATCCTCGAAGGAGTGCACCCAGCAGAAACAAGCTTGACCACTGTGCTATCATCAAATTCCCGCTGACCACAGAGTCAGCCATGAAGAAAATAGAGGACAACAACACGCTTGTGTTCATTGTGGATGTCAAGGCCAACAAGCACCAGATCAAACAGGCCGTGAAGAAACTCTATGAAATTGATGTGGTCAAAGTCAGTGCCCTGATAAGGTCTGACGGAGAGAAGAAGGCGTGTGTCCTCTTGGCTCCCGATTTTGATGCTCTGGATGTTGCCAACAAGACTGGGCTCCTCTAAACTGAGTCCAGATGGCTAATTCTAAATATACACGTTTTTTTCACCATAAAAAAAATAATAGAAAAGTGTATATAATGAAATTGGGCATGGTGTAAGGTGTATGCCTTTAATCCTAATACTCAGGTGTCTGAGGCAGGAGAATTGTGAGTTTGGCTGGTCTTTGTATCTGATTCCTGGAAGGAAGAACATAAATCTTTGTACTTTCCAAATAAAGAAACTGTCTTTGTTGTGATTGTTGTATTATCATGTTTTTATTCTGTTTATTATTGAGGGATATGTGTTAAGACAAGGTCTAGCTATGTAATCCAAGTTGGTCTTGACCTAAAGGTCCTTCTGCCTCAGCCCCCGACTTCTGGGACACTAGGTGTTAGATTCATGAGTCCCTTGGCTCACCCCTAGATTTACGCTAAGACAGTGAGTGCTCGTAGATGGGGAGCTGGTTCTCAGGACTAACCACATGTCTAGGAGTTTGGAGCTTTGACTAGTGATCTCTAGAAGTGGGAGAAAGCCAGAGAGACTGGGTTACGTAAGATGTCCAATTAGCTACTCCTAGAATGAAACCTCAAAAGTTAGTCCCTCTGGGGAACTACCCAGCACCTGCAGTCCCATCTTCTGGGAGGGGCTAAGGCAGGAAAAATACCTGAACCCAGAAGTCCAAGACTAGCCAGGGCAACAAACCAAAATCTCATTTTAACATTGAACCAAAACCAACCTTATATTCAGTGGAAGACTACAGAGATAGCTATTGATCTTTCAAAAATGAAATTTGAGGGCCCAGAGATATGGGTCAGCAGTCAAGAGCACCTGGGTTTGGTCCCCAGCACCCATGTAGATGGTTCATAAATACCTGTAACTTCAGTCTCAGGGATCCAACACCCTCTAGCCTCCATAGGCACCTGAACACATGTGGTGAATATAAATTCATGTAGACACACTCATAGACAAAAATAAAAGTAAGAACAATAAGTAAAACCTAAAAAGAAAAAAAAAAGGTAAATTATTTTTTGTTTGTTTGTTTTGAGACAAGTTTCGCTATGTAGACCGGGCCGGCTTCAAGCTCAATGTGTAGACCAGGCTGGCCTCAAATTCACAAAGATCTGACTTCCTCTGTCTCCCGAGTGCTGTTTAAAGGTATGCGGTGTGCGCAACCACACGTGATAAATTTTTGGTTGTTTTAAAAAACTAAAAAATTGCTGGGTGGTGGTGGCACACGCCTGTAATCCCAGCACTCGGGAGGCAGAGGCAGGCGGATTTCTGAGTTCGAGAGTTCAAGGCTAGCCTGGTCTACAGAGTGAGTTCCAGGACAGCCAGGGCTACACAGAGAAACCCTGTCTCGAAAAACCAAAACAAAACAAAAACAAACAAACAAACAAAAAACTAAAAAATCATATTGACTAGTAAATCACTTTTTGACTAGCTGTATGACACATAATTTATAATAATCAACTAATAAAAAATTGACTATAACAATGTATAATAAAATGAAGACAATTATGAAGAACAGAATTACAATTTTACATTTTGGCCAGTAATTTCACTTTCTATTTCAGGGTTTATTTTGACAAGAGATAGTTTTACCAAAAAAAAAAAAAAAAAAAAGTAGAGATTATATGTAGGTCCAAGAATAGCTGCAGATCAGGACTGAAGAGATGGGCTGGCAGTTAAGGGCACTGGCTGCTCTGCAGATGACCTGGGTTTGATTCCCAGCGCATACGTGGCCGCTCACAAAAGTGTATAACGCCGGTTCTAGGGCATCCAAAGCCCTCTTCTGTCCTCTGTGGGCACAAGGCACACACACGGGGCACAGGTACACAAGCTGGCAAAACATCCAAGCACATAAAATAATGGAAATAAAAAATACTCAAAAGTAGTCAAAGATTGTATCCAATTTAGCACTTAAATGTCTTCTCAGAATGGTGCCCATAATTGCTCACAGGATAAAAACAACTGAATCAGAGAATGCTCACGAAGGGATTCAGAATGTGCCACCCACAGATAGACTACTTTGGAATACTGATTTTTTTTTTCTTTTTCTTTTGGTTTTTAGAGACAGGGTTTCTCTGTGTAGCCCTGGGTGTCCTGGAACTCACTCTGTAGACCAGGCTGGCCTCGAACTCAGAAATCCGCCTGCCTCTGCCTCCCAAGTGCTGGGATTAAAGGCATGTGCCACCACTGCCCGGCAATTTTTTTTTTTTTGAACTCAAGAAAATTGAGAACCAACCAGCCAGTTTAGGGAAAGATCATTACCTCCCTCTCAGCTGCCTAGATTTGTCCTTATGTGGGGGAAGTGGACAACCTTGAAGCAAATCGCTATTAGATATCCGTACAACGTAGAAGACTACTCAGAGACACTTCTACAGGCATGAAGAGTAACCTTTACTCCACATTCTTTTCTTTTCCAATGCTTACCATCTCAAAATTTCTTTTCACCACCGCCCAGAAGCCCCAAACCCCGTTCCTTTTTGTAGCTAAGCATAATTACATGAGCCTCACATGGCCCCTTCGACTAATATTTGAGGCACTCCTATGCTTATTTGCATGAGACTTGTTTCTTCTGTTAATCTCTCTTTAAAAAAAAAAAAGATTTATTTATTTATTATATATACAGTATTCTGCCTGCATATACATGTGCAAGCCAGAAGAGGGCACCAGATTTCATTACAGATGGTTGTGAGCCACTGTGTGGGTGCTAAAAATTGAACTCAGGATCTCTGGAAGAGCAAGCTTACCCTCTGAGCCATCTCTCCAGCCCCTGTTAATCTGTCTTAATGTCAACTTAGTTTAAGCAGACAACTCAGGAGGCCAAAGGGAAGTCTTCTACCAGCCACTGCCACTAGTGTGGTCGCTCACGAACAGCACGCTCTGTCATCCACTCACGATGCAGCCTTCTTCATGGTTTCACTGACATCATTAACAAACACCGCATACACACGCAATTTTTAGTTGATTTTACCATTCCATCAGTCTCAGAATAGTCTTCTCCATTGTATGGATATCTTGGCTAATAACGATTTGCCTCAAGGTTGTCCGTTTTCTCCATGTAAGGACAAATCTAGGCAGCTGAGTGGGAGGTAATAAACAAAAAAAAATCATCAAATCATAACTGCAATAAGATCTTCAGACAGATAAAATAGGAAGAGGTGTTGGGGGAGGGCAGAGGACATACCGAGGGAAGCTATGTAGAATAAAATCAGTCACTGTCTTAGGGTTTCTTTTCCTGTGACAAACACCATGCTGGGCGGTGGTGACACATGCCTTTAATCCTAGAACTTGGGAAGCAGAGGCAGGAGGATCTCTGAGTTCCAGGCTAACCTGGTCTACAAAGTGAGTTCCAAGAGAGCCAGGGCCACACAGAGAAACTGTCTTACCCCCTCCCCCAAATTCCCCAAAAAACAAACCGCACCATAACCATCAGCAACTTGGAAAAGAAAGACTTTGTTCCATCTTACAGTTTGCAGTCTGTCATTTGAGGAAGTCAAGGCAGGAATCTGGAGGTGAGGACTGAAGCAGAGGCCATGGAGGGGTGCTGCTTACCGGCTTGCTCCTCAGGGCTTCCTGAGCCTGCTTTCTTATAACACGTGGGACCACCAGCCCAGGAATGGGACCACCCACGTGAGCCAAACCCTCCAACATCAATTATCAACCAAGAAAATGGCCTACGGGCCAATCCTTTGGAAGCATTTCCTTGATTTAAGATTCCTTCTTCCCAGATGATCCTAGCTTGTGTCAGGTAGACACAAAGCTAGCCAGCACAAGGATGAAATACACTGAAGGAGGTGTCAAGTACAACCAGTCTAAAATACAGCCTGCACCGAAGTCCTTGACAGTAGTGTGAGGCCACTCACAGGAAAAGTGTTCACTTAAGTCTGCCCAGAAACAGGATTGCAAAGAAGCCGTGGAGAATCTGCTAAATGACAGACACATGGCGGAAGCGAAAGTGTGTGAGTGAAGACGGCTTGTGTGAGTGTTGGGGACTCTTGTTCTGAGAAAGCTACTAGGACTTTCCATTCTGCCTTTCTGCTGGTTTCTGGCTGCTTGCAGTCAAAATGGACACGTTAATAAATTAATTGTATTTCTTTATTTTTGAGTGTGTATACACACATGCCGTGGCACATGTATAGAAGTCAGAGAACAACTCCCACAAGTCAGTTTTCTCCTTTCAGGGTTCCAGGGACTAAACTCGGGTCATCAGGTTTGTAAGCAAGTGGGTAACTACTGAACCATCTCACCAACTCAAAAAAGGCTGTTATCTGTTTGTGTTTTGTGTGTGTGTGTGTGTGTGTGTGTGTGTTCATCTATCCATTGAGTTTTCAAGTCAGGACTTCCCTGTGTAGCTCTGGCTGTCCTGGAACTCTCTGTATAGACCAGGCTGGCATCAGACCCAGAGATCCACCTGCCTTTGCCTCTGTGCTAGGATTAAAGGTGTGTGCCAGCACATCCAGCTGAAAGACCACTTTTGTGGACAGTTGTGCAGAAGTACAATTAGAGGACACAAGGAAAGCGATCCTTGATAGCCACCCTGGTAACTAAAGGTCCCCTTGTTCAGGTTCTTCCTTGTATCTCTGTGTCTTCATAGATAAGGCAATTCCTCAAGCAAAAGAGAACACAGGGAACCATTGGGAGCTGGGAGCAAGGCGGAAAGGAAGACAGTTGTCTTTATGGGTTGCTCTAGGGATGAAAGGTGAGGGGCAGGTGACAATGGCCTTTCTGCTTCTGCTCTCTCCTATTTCCAGGGGACCGTATCTAGGGTAATGTTTCCTGCCTCCCGTCACCTGTTACTTGTTAACTCCACTGCTCAGGTCTTTACCTCTTGTCAACCCTGAGCTCAGGGGGTTATGTTGTTGAAGGTGGTGGTGGGGGGTGGTGGTGGTGCTGGTGGTGTGTGTGTGTGTGATGTTAATGAAACTTATTGGCAGTTCTTATGATATGGTCACAGAGGGAGGTCGGAAAGCTTACCAGGTCAGTCCTGTAAGCACACACCTGTAATACTGCTGTGTGCAATCAATAGCATCATTCTCTCAAGGGGTCTCCTAGCAACGGAGGCGTCACACTGATGTCAGACTCTCCCCAGCCTCTTGCCCCAGTGCAGCAGGGAAAGTGTCCGACGCAGAGAGGGTGGTGGCAGTTGAGGTGAAGACTGTCCTTCAACTCCTGCAGCTGTTACCACTTAGGGTTCTCATGAGATAAAGGGGGAGTGGCCACTCCAGGCAGGGAACTCAGATAAAACTTTAATGATTAATAAATAGCTAACCAAAATTTTATATTTCCCATCAAGCAGGTTTATGTTTTATTTCCCTAGAGAAGGGCTCTGAAAGGCAAAGCGTCTTTTTGGTTCTTGTTAACCAAGTCCTAGGAGATATAGAACACGGAAGAGAAAGGGAAAGGGCTCACAGGGTTTAAATCAAAATAGTGCCCAGTCTGTTTCCAGGCAGGGCCCCAAGGTAATAGCAACCAAATGGAACAAGGAAACAGCGATGTCACCAGATCAGAAGTGGCTTCTGAGGCAGACAGTTCCAGGCACTGTACCAGCAGCAGAAGGGAACCTCCAATCTGGACTCGGTAAGATCACAGAATCTTTCCCTGATTCCAAGGTGTGAAACATCAAGAACATCTGGTTTAAGTATTGTACCAGATTCTGCCAGTGTGTGGGTCAGAGGCAGAAGCCCAAGATATGGACAATAGAGCCTGACAGTGGACGGACAATCCTAGTCTCTGAGAACAGTTGTCTCCATTCCAGCTCCAGTGGAACTATATCACCCAGAACACATCCACTAACACACACACACACACACACACACACACACACACACACACACACAAGCACATCACATGCCCCCCCCACATTCATACACACTCATACACTCTCACACACACATGCTCACACACATACACACTCTCTTTCACACACACAAGGACATGCTCACACTTATACTCACACACTCACACTCACACATATACTCACACACAGTCACACAAGCATGTGCACACACACATGTAAATAAGGCTTGCCTATAGGAAAGTCTTGAGTGATATTGGAAGCCAGAAGAAAAACAACAGCTGGGACACTCTTCCCCTCTCACATTTGTTGCTGGCCTGGTCTCTCTCTCTCTCTCACACACATACACACACACACACACACACACACACACACACACACATGCACACACACACTCCGTCCCTTGGTGTGACCAGCTACTGGGCCTGCACTCCTCAGTCTCCCTCTGAGGCTTCCTAGGATACTTCCTAAACAAATGCCTTACACCCGAATCCTTATTTCATGTGTACGATACAGGGAGGATTCTCCCATCACACAGCTGTGGGGCTCAGAGCTGCAGCAGGCCTCTTCCAGGTTTGCTAAGAAGTCCCTGAGGGGTCTCCAAAGTTCTAAGTTTTCAATTTAATTGCTCTGGTGGTGGGGACAGGTCCCAGGTTCTCAAACATTCGAGTCAAGTGCTTTACCACTGAGCTACCCTCACCCCGTTCTGCAGTAATAATACATCCTGTATAGTCATTCTTGTAGAATAAATGTTTATATATCAGATACTGCTGAGGAAGATAAAAAGGCCCATGAGTGTGACCCAAATATATCTGAACCCCATTTCCTTCCTTAAGCTCTGCAGTGCTGCATCACAATCAAAAGCAACAAAAGACTCCCAACGATCCTGCAAATAGTAATGTTTTTCTTCGACTTCCTAGTCAACTGGGAAAGACGTTAGAGAACGTTCTCTAACCCCAGAGTTTTACCCATAAGTCTGTCTTCAGTTCTTCAAAGTCTCTGGTCCCTGGGACCTCTCCTTACACTTGCATCCCTGATCCCACCCGTCTTCTCTGGCTCACTCACGGTGGCAGCTCACAAACCAAGAGTTTCCTTGACAAGTTGGGGAAGGTATAGGGTTGGAAGTGGGAAGACAGACTCATTGTGTTTCAAAAGATTTTCTCACCGGGCAGTGGTGTCGCACGTTTTTAATCCCAACACTTGGGAGGCAGAGGCAGGCGGATTTCTGAGTTCGAGGCCAGCCTGGTCTACAGAGTGAGTTCAGGACAACCAGGGCTACACAGAGAAACCCTGTCTCGAAAAACCAAAAAAAAAAAAAAAAAATTCTCCCTATCACATGTGAAAATTAATTAAATAGACCATAATTTCAGTGTCTGTATCTGCTTCCTCACCGGAATCCGGTGTCCTCCCTGAGAAATGGGATTAACGAAGCCGCAGATCAGTCCCCTTCCTTTCTGCAAGCAGCCAGTCCCACACGCAGAGAGGTATTTTACAGAGGGTTGCTTAAGGCCTTCAGCCCATTAGAACATTCTTTATGTTGATCTCTCAAGCAGCGTGACTGTCCCCTGAGGAGATGTGGAGATGTGAACGGCTCCCTCTGCCCGACTAAGGTTGTCTAGACTTATCTAATCTAGGAAGAACAGGGCTTCTCAAACTGGCTGGCCTCTGACCCCTTGCCCCTTTTTATTCTTTCTCTCTCTCTCTATCTCTCTCTCTCTCCCTCCCCCCCTGCCCCCACCTCTCTCTTTTTTTATTTTTTTAAATCCACTCTTTTTTTTTTTTAAAGATTTATTTATTTATTATATATGAATACACTGTAGCTGTCTTCAGACACACCAGAAGAGGGCATCAGATCTCATTACAGATGGTTGTGAGCCACCGCCACCACGTGGTTGCTGGGATTTGAACTCAGGACCTCTGGAAGTGCAGTCAGTGCTCTTAACCACTGAGCCATCTCTCCAGCCCGCCCCCCACCTCTCAAATAAAAATGTCTTAAGGTTAAAACATAAGCACACTTGTCTGGCCTCAGTGCCTAGTCCTCTGTGCAGTGACTTGATGTGCCGTGTGTGTGTGTGTGTGTGTGTGTGTGTGTGTGTGTGTGATATGGGAGTCTGCCTGTCCTTTATAGAGGAGAAAAGGGGCAAATGAGAGGATGAGGAGATCTGTGTGAGGGATACTAAGAGAGAGGAGGGCTGATACTGAGATGGAGAGTGAATAAATAAATAGAAATCAGTAATGCTTTAAAGGTGGGAGGGAGTAGAGAAGGCAGCCATGGTATCATAGACCTTTAATCCCAGCACTCAGGAGGCAGATTAGATCTCTGTGAGTTTGTAGCCAGCCTGCGCTACACAGCAAGTTCCACCCAGGGCTACCCAGGGCTACATAGTAGCCCCTCTCTGTACAAAAACAACAACAACAAAACAAACCTCTCTGTGGAAATGGTTGATTTTTTTTCTCCTTCCTGACTGGGTCAGTGTGCGGGCTTTCCATGTGACAGGACTATTTCCTCTCAAACTATCAATTGAAATAAGCCCTCTTCCCTTTGAGTTCTGCCATGTATTTAATCACGGCAACAACAAAGGAACTGACTCAGGAAATGGGTGCTGAGAGGGAACCGAGGGCCGGTCTCTGTGCTGAGACTTACCGTGTAGTTCACGTGCCTCTGGACATGTTCTGCTGGAGGAACACGGACATGGTTGGACTTTTGAAGAAACAAAGCCCTACAGTGCTCTAAGCAGAGCTGAACGACCCATCCTGGAGAGTTTGGTAGAACAGACTGTGGGGAGAAATGTGGACCGGAAGCTCAGATCATATGCTTTCCAAGAATAACAAGAACTCTACTGGGACCTGAGCTGGGTAACGCTCACGTTACATTTTGAAAAAGAAGCTGGTTTTATTCTGCAAGTGTCCTGAGAACTTTTTTTTTCTTTAAACTTTATTTATTTATTTATTTATTTATTTATTTATTTATTTATTTATTTTAAGTACCCTGTAGTTGTCTTCAGACACCCCACAAGAGGGCATCAGATCTCATTACAGATGGTTGTGAGCCACCATGTGGTTGCTGGGATTTGAACTCATGACCTCTGGAAGAGCAGTCAGTGCTCTTAACCACTGAGCCATCTCACCAGGCCCCATGAGAACTTTAATAAAGCTGAGTTTAAAGGTAATGGACTAGGCTGTGGGGACAGCTGGCTGTCAGGTACTGACCGGCCTAGTACAGGAGAACTCAGTTCAATTCCTAGAACTCAACTTAAAAAACCAGACATGATAAACACCTTTGGAATGCCAGCACTAGAGGTGAGGTGGCGGGTGGAGCTTACTGCCAGACAGCTTAGCTGACTTGGTGGGTTCTGTGTATCAAGAGACCCTGTCTCAACAAACAAGGTCAGGACTGGGGACTGGAGAGGTTGCTCAGAGGTTAGAGGCATCTGCCACCAGGCCTGAACTCAATCTCCAGAACCCACTGGTGAAAGGAGAGAAATGACCCAAAAGTTGTCCTCTGACCTCCACATGCATGGTATGGCACACACATACTCGCACACTCACATGCACAAACACACACGCACAGGCATACACAGACATACACACATGCACACACAGGCGTACATGTGCATGCACACACAGACATTATGTCTTATTTTTTTTATTAAAGATTAATGCTTCTTGAGGAACATCACATAAGGTTGACTCCAGGCTCCTGTATGCACACTCATGTAGACACACACACACTCACACACAGATTAATGGATTACTTCGTTTGGTAGAGAAAAATCTCGAGATTGTCAAGATTGTCAGCTATTTTATTGGATTTGGTTATCAGCCCTTCAGGAAAGCCATGATCTGTACTCACCAATGAGACAGGAGCAGAGAGGCTGCAGCTGTTAAAGAGATTATCATCATTCAAACAAAACCTCCGGGGACTGAGACAATGGAGAAGATATCCTGAGGAGAAAGCTTAAACTGATAATATCGTCAAAAAATTCCTCATTCAGAAACAGTTGTTTAGGGAAGTGTTACTCTGCAGTCAGTCTTGAAGGCACACAGAGACCACTGCAAATGGAGTCCGAGAAGCCAGGCTACATCTCAAACTGCTAACAGAACGTGGCAGTGTTTGTCCACGTGGAACTGGTTTTGCAGGCATTGATCATGTGAGAATTACAAGGTCAAGGAAGATGGCCCTGCAAATCTCCGTCGAGCTCAGATTTCCTGCAGCAGGTCCTGAGGGATGACTGGATGCAGCTGAGAGGGTGAAGCTTAAGTTTCAGTAGAGACTTGGAGATGTGAGACTCCAGGGCTGAGGGGTATCCACCATAGAAAACTGCAGGCACAGAATGGAACATCTCTCAGAGGCTATGTGTACTCTAGCCATGGACTGAGGGGCAGTGATTCCCAAGGTTGCTGTGTCTAGATGATTCTGTCATGAGCCACAGATGCAGGAAGTGGAGCTGCAGGATTTGGTATGTGCTCTCCTGGGTTTTGGTTTCATTGTGGTCTAGTCTTTTCTTGCTGTGTGCAGCCCTCCCTTCTGGAGTAGCAATGATTACGTATGTCCTGGCCATTGGAAGGAAAACGTGTTCTGATTTTTTGTTTTGGTTTGGTTTGGTTTGGTTTTTCGAGACAGGGTTTCTCTGTGTAGCTTTGGCTGTCCTGGAACTCACTCTGTAGACCAGTGTTCTGATTTTATAGTGGCTCACAGGAAAGTGTCTCACATCACAGAAGAGGCTCTGTACATTAAAACAAGGTTGAAACTATTGAAGACCGTAGGGACATCTCAAGTTGGGCTGAACATAGTTTGCATTGTGAGATAAGCATGCAAATTTACCGGCTAGGGCAGGAGCATTAAGATTTAAAGGGATATGGACCAGGCAGTGGTGGCACACGCCTTTAATCCCAGCACTTGGGAGGCAGAGGCAGGCGGATTTCTGAGTTCGAGGCCAGCCTGATCTACAGAGTGAGTTCCAGGACAGCCAGGACTACACAGAGAAACCCTGTCTCGAAAAAACCAAAAAAACAAAACAAAAAAAAAAGATTTAAAGAGATATGTTTTGGTATCAAGTTGACAAGTTGACAAGAGATAGAGTTAATCTCCATTGTCAACTTGATTTAGTATCACCTAGGAAATGCAACAGTAACTAAGGCAGGGAGGTCTCCCTTGAATGTAGGTACAGAAGCACTGTGAGAAGCTGCCTCAAACTTCTGATGCTGCCACATCTTGCCTGCTGTCTCAGCTAGGGTTTTGTTGCTAGGAACGAGACACCATGACCACGGCAGCTTTTATAGGGGACAACATTTAATTGAGGTGGCGTAACAGTTTCAGAGGTTTAGTCCGTTATCATCATGGCAGGAAGCATGGCAGTGTGCAGGCAGGCGTGCGCTGGAGAAGGAGCTGAGAGGTCTACATCTTGATCGGCAGGCAACAGAGGGAAACTGTGTTGCCACGCTGGGTATGTGAGACCTCAAAGCCAGCCCCTACGGTGACAGACTTCCTCCACCAAGGCCACACTTCCTAATAGTGTCATCCCTTGTGGACTGAGCATTCACACGTGTCAGTGGGGGCCATTCCTATTCAAACCACCACACCTGCCATGATGGACCATATCCCTTCAAAATAACCTTTCCTCCCGTGTGCTGCTGCTTCTCAGGTCTTTGGTTACAACATAAAAGGGAGATAATAACCAGGAACATACATGTGACATACACATCTCCTCCATTATGTCTTAATCAGACCCTGGACTATTAGCCTTTCTAACCACTGAGAAAGGCTATCTTCTTGTGGGGTATCCACCAGAGAAGACTGCTCAGACATGGGTTAAACCAACAGAAAGTCTTTGATAGATGACTGATGACTACACTGAGTATTCAGGATTTCCATGTGGTCCTGAGCCTTTCTCAGGATGAGCTCGTAAGCACAAAATCATACCCTGGATTGATGCATCTCAGTGAGCCCTAAGAACAGTTAGTCAGAAGCAGAACTCCAGAAGCCGAAAAAACAAGGTTAGTACATTTAGAGACTTTCCCAGAACTATGGACTTTGATGGATTAGGTTTTTGTTTTGTCTACATCTGAGTTTTACAGTCTGAATGGTACTTCCTTCTATCATGGAGTCAGCTGGGCTAAGGTCTGGGGGACTGCTACAATCTCACGTTGAAAAAGAAATAGGAGGAAAAAAAAAGAAAAAGAGATAGGAGGGTTTTTTTTTCACGTGTATTAGATTTTTTTTAAGCCCTGGCTGTCTTCGAACTCAGAGGTCTGCCTGCCTCTGCTTCCTGAATGCTAGGATTAAAAGTGTGTGCCACCACTGCCCAGAATGTATTAGAAATTTTAATGTCATATTTCAAAAACTATTAGGTCTGAGGATAAAACATAAAACATTTTACCAAGGTCTTAGAACCAGTCTCTCACCCTCTCCTGACCCCTGTCTCTCATCACTCTCGAACTAAGGGAGATCCCTTTAGAGAGAATGCAATTGTCTTGCGCCCCACTCCAGCAATGTCATCAAATGGGAAGGTTCACTCTCCAGAAAGGAGCTTGCAGTTGACAGCAGAGCCAGAGTCTGGAGGAACGTGTTCTTGGGCTGTTGTCCAAGAACCACTTGTCTCCCCTTGGTATAATTCATTCTTTCACAGAAACCACCTGCACTGCCCACCCCTCTCCTCTGTGGAGAGGATATAAATCCCCTAACTCTCACTGGATACTGGGCACTTGTTTTCCTTTCTCTGATGTGTCCACGCATGCAAGACATTTATTTGCATTTCCACCTGTTGATCTGTCATTCATTTCATCAGGTCCAGTCATCAGACTTTCAGACAGCAGAAAGGAAGTTTCCCTCAACCTTGCACTTGATTTTTGGGCAGCCTGTCTCTTAAAGTGTGTGTGTGTGTGTGTGTGTGTGTGTGTGTGTGTGTGTGTGTATAATTTGGACACTATAGTATATAATTTCAAAGTGTGCTGGTTGTCATGGTAACCCATGATTGTCATCCCAGCATTTGGAAGGTGGATCCAGGAAGGTTGCTTCAAGTTTGATGCCATCTTGCTCCAGACTGGCCAAGACTGTCCAGTGAAAATCTGCCTCAATTAGAAAAAAAAAATCAAACCGAGCAAATTAGCCATTCTGTACCCTCCACTCAAGCCAAAATGGAACAGTGAACCCAGCATAGTGGTGCACGCCTTTAATCCTAGTACCTGAAAGGCAGAGGCAGACAGATCTCTGAGTTTGAGGTCAGCCTGGTCTACAGAGCTAGTTCCAGGACAGCCAGGAGTACCTAGAGAAACTTTGACTCATGAAAACCAAACCAAACAAAACCAAACAAAACAAAAACGTGTGCTCTTGCAGAGGGTTCATCTCTAAGCACCCACGTGGTGATTCACGACAACCGTCTGTCACTACAATTCTGAGGCCTTCTTCTGATAATTAAAAATTAAAAACAGAAGAGGCAGTGATGAGGAAGGGCAAGGAAGGGCCAGTGGGTAACAGCTCTTGTCATGCAGGCCAGATGAGCTGAGTGTGACCCCAGAGCACTGTGGAAGGAGAGGACACCCTGAAAGTTATCCTCTGGCCTACCCATGTGCAGTGAGTGTGGTATGCATGTGCCTCGCCACCATCAGACACATGCAAGCAATGTAATAATAAAACAATGAAAAAGTAGTAATTTAGCCGGGCGGTGGTGGCGCACGCCTTTAATCCCAGCACTTGGGAGGCAGAGGCAGGCAGATTTCTGAGTTCGAGGCCAGCCTGGTCTACAGAGTGAGTTCCAGGACAGCCAGGGCTATACAGAGAAACCCTGTCTTGAAAAAAAACAAGAAGAAAAAAGAAAAAGAAAAGAAAAAGTAGTAATTATTAGTGTCCAGAACATGTACCCCCCCTCTCTGTGTGTGTGTGTTTTGTTGTTGTTGTTTTTCAAGACAAGGTTTCTCTGATTTCACCCTGGATGTCCCGTAACTTGCTCTGTAGACCAGGCTAGACTCTAGGTCTGAGATCTGCCTGCCTCTGCCTACCAAGCGCAGGGATTAAAGGTGAATCACCTCTAGTGGCCCTAAGACCTTTCTTTCTATTCCCTGAACTGTCACAATCTCCTTCTTCCTTGTTCCTGATAGGATCCTAACTTCTGTGATACAAATCTTCTTAATAGTCAACCCCTGGGTTAGAATTTCATATGTAAGAATTCCCACTGTATACACTGTTCTATATCTGCAGACTTCTTTCTGTCAACTTTATGTCTGTGAGATTCAAGCAGCTTGCTGTCTCTATGGCCCACTGCTTTTCATTGTTATATTCTATTCCAAGGACGAGTACACTACAGTGTAATTTTCCACTCTATTCTTGGTTAATAGGATTGTTTCTAGTTGAAGTCCATTATGAACATGATGCCAGGAACATTCCTACAAACAAATCCTGGGACACATGCACCCTTGCGATTTTCTGGGGTGATGACCTCATGTGGCTTCTCTTTAATCCAGGCTTAGTGGGTTCAAGCTTCTTCCCTGTCTCCTCTTTCAAAACTAGCTCTCAGGAGAGGATCATAAGTTCACCCATGCTAAGGGAACTGGGTCTGGGCCATTCCCTTTATGGGTAAGAGGGTCCTTCCCCATATCTGTGGCAAAGTTTTGTTGGTCTTGGTGGTGCCAGAGGTCACCAACATGGTCAGCAAGAGATTTGCCATGAGCTTTCAGCTTTAGAGAGATAAAAGTGAACAAGGCATGATGGAGAGTATTTTAGGGGGACTCCTTCTGAGGGGGTACCATTCTCCCTCTTTTGTTTTTAAAGCCAAATTTTCAGAGTTCTTGTAAAATCAGGGCAGAAGCGCCAACAGTCGCTCCTTCCACACTCAGAGAGTCATGAAGTCCTTATTTAAGGATATAAAAATCTATATTAATAATCTTTTGTCAAAGGACTTTTATAGCACCACTGACAATTAATCAGACTATATAATATATCGATTAGAAATAGCTTTTTCTACTTTTTGTGAGATTACCTCTCTTTTGTCAATTAACTGTTGAGGAAATTAGGGTTTACCTCTCTCTTGAGATTATTGAACAGAGATTTAAATTCTTTTGTGGAGAGCTTAAAATAGGATCTTAGCTAATTAGCAACTCCTAGAAACTTTTGAAATTAATTTAAAATAAGTAAGCTCTCTTCATCTCTCTCTCTCTCTCTCTCTCTCTCTCTCTCTCTCTCTCTCTCTTTTTTTTAGACCCTATATCTGTGTGGGTTTTTAATTGGATATTATATGTATTTACTTTTAAATGTTATCTCCTTTCTCATTCCCCCCCAAAACCTTTTATCCCATACCCCCTTCTCCTAATTTTTGTGACAGTGTGCTCCAAACATCCTCCCATTCCCATCTCCCTGCTCTCGAATTCCCACACAGTAGGGGATCCAAACTTTTGGGGACCATGGCCCTCCACTTTCACTGAAGTCTAACAAGGTCAGCCTCAATTCCCTATACAGGTGCATGAGTCTCTCCCTTTGTGCTCTCTGGCTGGTGATTTAGACTTCGGGAGGTCTGGTTGAAACTTTTGATACTCCTTCTAGAAAGGACCAACACATTCATACTTTGGTCTTCCTTCTTCTATGTGAGTTTTATGTGGTCTATATGTAGTTTCTTAGAAATTGTGAGCTTTGGGGCTAATATCCACTTATCAGTGAGTGCATACCATGTATGTTCTTTTGAGATTGGGTTATCTCACTCAAGATGATATTTTCCAGCTCCATCCATTTGCCTAGGAATTTCGTGAACTCATTGTTTTTAATAGCTGAGTAGTACTCCATTGTATAAATGTACCACATTTTCTGCATCCATTCTTCTGTCAAAGGGCATCTGGGTTCTTTCCAACTTCTGGCTATTATAAATAAGGCTGCTATGAACATGGTGGAGCATGTGTCCCTGTTGTATGTTGAAACTTCTTTTGGGTATATGCCCAGGAGTGGTATAGCTGGGTCCGCAGGTAACACTATGTTCAATTTTCTGAGATACCGCCAGACTGCCTTCCATAGTGGTTGTACCAGTTTACAATCCCACCAACAGTGGAGGAGTGTTCCTCTTTCTCCACATCCTTGCCAACATGTGCTGCCACCTGTGTTTTTGATCTTAGCCATTCTGACTGGTGTGAGGTGGAATCTCAGTGTTGTTTTCATTTGCATTTTCCTGATGACTAGTGATGCTGAACACTTCTTTAGGTGCTTCTCAACCATTCGAGCTTCCTCAGTTGAGAATTCTTTGTTTAGCTTTGTGCTCCATTTTTTAATAGGGTTCTTTGATTGTCTAGAGTCTAATTTCTTCAGTTCTTTGTATACCTTGGATATTAGCCCTTTATCAGATGTAGGGTTGGTGAAGATCTTTTCCCAATCTGTTGGTTGCCGCTCTGTCCTATTGACTGTGTCCTTTGCTTTACAGAAGCTTTGCAGCTTTATGAGGTTCCATTTGTCAATTCTTTGTCTTAGAGCACAGGCCGTTGGTGTTCTGTTCAGGAACTTTTTCCCTGTGCCTATGTGTTCCAGGCTTTTTCCCAGTTTCTCTTCTATTAGTTTCAGTGTGGCTGGTTTTAGGTGGAGGTCCTTAATCCACTTGGAATTGAGCTTTGGACAAGGAGATAAGTATGGATCAATTTGCATTTTTCTACATGCTGACCACCAGTTGGACCAGCACCATTTGTTGAAAATGCTATCTTTTTTCCGTTCAATGGCTTTAGCCCCTTTGTCAAAGATCAAGTGACCATAGGTATGGGGGTTCATTTCTGGGTCTTCTATTCTATTCCACTGATCCTCCTGCCTGTCTCTGTTCCAATACCATGCAGTTTTTATCACTATTGCTTTGTAGTACAGCTTGAAGTCTGGGATGGTGATTCCTCCAGAAGTTCTTTTATTGCTGAGGGTAGTTTTTGAAATCCTGGGTTTTTTGTTATTCCAAATAAACTTTAAGGTTGCTCTTTCTATCTCTGTGAAGAATTGAGTGGGAATTTTGAAGGGGATTGCATTAAATCTGTAGGTGGCTTTTGGCAAAATAGCCATTTTTACTATATTAATCCTTCTAATCCATGAGCATGGGAGATCTTTGCACCTTCTGAGATCTGCTTCGATTTCTTCCTTCAGGGGCATGAAGTTCTTGTCATACAGGTCTTTTACTTGCTTGGTTAGGTTCACACCAAGGTATTTTATATTATCTGTGACTATTGTGAATGGTGTCATTTCCATAATTTCTTTCTCAGCCAGTTTATCTTTTGAGTAGAGGAAGGCTACTGATTTGCTTGAGTTAATTTCATATCCAGCCACTTTGCTAAAGTTGTTTATCAGGTTTAAGAGTTCTCTGGTGGAAGTTTTGGGGTCACTTAAGTATACTATCATATCATCTGCAAATAGTGAGACTTTGACTTCTTCCTTTCCAATTTGTATCCCTTTGACCTCCTTGTGTTGCCTAATTGCTCTGGCTAGGACTTCCAATACTATATTAAATAAGTAGGGGGAGAGTGGGCAGCCTTGCCTAGTCCCTGATTTTAGTGGGATTGCTTCAAGTTTCTCTCCATTTAGTTTAATGCTGGCTACTGGTTTGCTGTAAATTGCTTTTACTATGTTTAGGTATGGACCTTGAATTCCTGACCTTCCCAAGACTTTTATCATGAAGGGGTGTTGAATTTTGTCAAATGCTTTCTCAGCATCTAGTGAGATGATCATGTGGTTTTTTTCTTTGAGTTTGTTTATATAATGGATTACACTGATGGATTTCCAAATATTGAACCAACCCTGCATTCCTGGGATAAAACCTACTTGATCATGATAGATGATTGTTTTGATGTGTTCTTCGATTCGGTTTGCTAGAATTTTATTGAGTAATTTTGCATCAATATTCATAAGGGAGATTGGCCTGAAGTTCTCTTTCTTTGTTGGGTCTTTGTGTGGCTTAGGTATGAGTGTAATTGTGGCTTCAAAGAATGAGTTGGGTAGTGTACCTTCTGTTTCTATTTTGTGGAATAGTTTGAAAAGAATTGGAATTAGGTCTTCCTTGAAGGTATGATAGAATTCTGCACTAAAACCGTGTGGTCCCGGGCTTTTCTTTGCAGAGAGACTTTTAATGAGTGCTTCTGTTTCTTTTGGGGTTATGGGACTGTTTAGATGGTTTATCTGGTCTTGATTTAACATTGGTAACTGGTATTTGTCTAGAAAATTGTCCATTTCATCCAAATTTTCCAATTTTGTTGAATATAGGCTTTTGTAGTAGGAGCTGGTGATTTTTTTAATTTCCTCAGTTTCTGTTGTTATGTCACCCTTTTCAGTTCTGATTTTATTAATTTGGATACTGTCTCTCTGCCCTCTGAGTAGTCTAGCTAAGGGTTTATCTATCTTGTTGATTTTCTTAAAGAACCAGCTCCTGGTTTTATTGATTCTTTGGATAGTTCTTTTTGTTTCTATTTGGTTGATTTCATCCCTGAGTTTGATTATTTCCTACTCCTCTTGGGTGTATTAGCTTCTTTTTGTTCTAGGTCTTTCAGGTGCTCTGTCAAGCTGCTAGTGTATGCTCCCTCCAGTTTCTTTTTGTAGGCACTTAGACCTATGAATTTTCCTCTTAGCACTGCTTTCATTGTATCCCATAGATTTTGGTATGATGTGTCATCATTTTCATTAAATTCTAAAAAGTTTTTAATTTCTTTCTTTATTTCTTCCCTTACCTGATTATCAAGGAGTAGGGTGTTGTGCAGTTTCCATGTGAATGTGGGCTTTCCATTCTCTTTGTCATTTTTGAAGACCAGCCTTAGACCGTGGTGATCTGATAGGATGCAGGGAATTATTTCAATTTTTTTATATCTGTTGAGGCCTGTCTTATGCCCAATTATATGGTCTATTTTGGAGAAGGTACCATGAGGTGCTGAGAAAAAGGTATATTCTTTTGCTTTAGGGTGAAATGTTCTATAGATATCTGTTAAGTCCATTTGGTTCATAACTTCTGTTAGTTTTGCTGTATCTCTATTTAGTTTCTGTTTCCATGATTTATCCATTGCTGAGAGTGGGGTGTTGAAGTCTCCCACTGTTATTATGTGAGGTGCAATGTGTGTTTTGAGCTTTAGTAAGGTTTCTTTTATGAAAGTCGATGCTCTTGTATTTGATGCATAGATATTCAGAATTGAGAGTTCATGTTGGTTGACTTTTCCTTTGACAAGTATGAAATGCCCTTCCTTATCCTTTTTGATAGTTTTAAGTTGAAAGTCGATTTTATTCGATATTAGAATGGCTACTCCCACTTGTTTCTTAGGGCCATTTGCTTGAAAAATTGTTTTCCAACCTTTTACTCTAAGGTAGTGTCTGTCTTTGTCACTGAGGTGGGTTTCCTGTAAGCAGCAAAAAGTTGGGTCCTGTTTGCGTATCCAGTCCGTTAGCCTATGCCTTTTTATTGGGGAATTGAGTCCATTGATGTTAAGAGATATTAAGGAGAGCGTGTTGTTGCTTCCTGTCATTTTTGCTAATAGTGGAGAAATCATTTGTGTGGTTATCTTCTTTTTGGTTTGACGGAAAAGGATTATTTTCTTGCTCTTTCTAGGGTATGATTGCCTTCCTTGTATTGGAGCTTTCCTTTATTATCCTTTGTAGAGCTGGGTTTGTGGGAAGATACTGTGTAAATTCAGTTTTGTCATGGAAAATCTTAGTTTCTCCGTCTATGGTAATTGAGAGTTTTGCTGGGTAAAGTAGCTTGGGCTGGCATTTATGTTCTCTTAGGGTTTGTATGATATTTGTCCAGGATCTTCTGACTTTTATAGTATCTGGTGAGAAGTCAGGTGCAATTCTGATAGGTTTGCCTTTATATGTTACTTGGTCTTTTTCCCTTACTGTTTTTATAATTCTTTCTTTGTTTTGTGCATTTTGTGTCTTGATTATTATGTGACGGGAGGTATTTCTTTTTTGATCTAGTCTGTTTGGCATTCTGTAGACTTCTTATATGTTTATGGGCATCTCATTCCTTAGGTTAGGGAAGTTTTCCTCAATAATTTTGTTGAAGATATTTACTGGCCTTTTAAGTTGGGAATCTTCACTCTCATCTATACCTATTATCCTTAGGTTTGGTCTTCTCATTGCGTCCTGTATTTCCTGGATGTTTTGTGTTAAGAACTTTTTGCATTTTGCGTTTTCTTTGACAGTTGTGTCAATATTTTCTAAGGTATCTTCTGCACCTGAGATTCTTTCTTCTATCTCTTGTATTCTGTTGGTGATGCTTGTGTCTATGACTCCTGATTTCTTTTTTAGGTTTTCTATCTCCAGGATAGTCTCCCTTTGTGATTTCTTTGTTGTTTCCACTTCCATTTTTATGTCCTGGATGGTTTTGTTCAATTCCTTCATCTGTTTGTTTGTGTTTTCTTGTAATTCTTTAAAGGATTTTTGTGTTTCTTTAAGGACTTCATCCTGTTTACCTGTGTTCTCCTCAAGTTTTTTGAAAGTGTTATTTATTTCCTTCTTATAGTCCTCTAGCATCATCATTAGAAATGATTTTAGATCTGGTTCTTGTTTTCCTGGTGATATGGGGAGTTCAGGACTTTCTAATGTGGGAGAACTAGGTTCTGATGATGGCAAGTACCTTGGGTTGCTGGTGCTTGTGTTCTTGCACTTGCCTTTCGCCATCTGGATCACCTTTGTGCTATCTGTGCTGTCTCTGACTGGGGCCTGTCTTTCCTATTATCTAGGTTGTGTCAGAGCTGTTTGGGCTGGGTTTTGCTGCTTGGGTAAGAGCTAAGGCCCAAGATGTGCTCGGTGCTCAGGTGGAAACCGGAAGGGGCCGGGGCTCCGGGTCAGGAGCGGATTCCTGGGTCCCAGTGAGTCCCAGTGGGTCCTAGTGGGTCCCAGTTGCTCCCTGATTGGGGGAAAGCACTGCCACCTCCTAGCCTAAGAAACTGCTTGAGCTAGATAGAGCCACGGAGAGCCCCACTTCCTCTAGGTTCTGTGAGATTGGGTGCAGAGCTGACTCCCGGGATCTGCTCGGGCACAGACCGGAAGGAACCCACACTCTGGGCCTGGAGTGAACTCCTGGGTCTCAGTGGGTCCCAGCCGCTCCCTGATTGGAGTAAGTGCTGCTTTTTCCTTACCTGGGATGCTGTGTGAGTTCAATCTCCTGGGGGTCCCTGTTTCTCTTGGTTTTCTGGGATTGGGTCCGGAGCTGCCGCCTGTGACCTGCTCTATGCTCGGGCCCAGACTGGAAGTCCTCGCCAAACCTGTTTCTTATACAACCAAATGATCTTTTCACTCAAAGTCTACCTACGCTACTGAAAGTACTCCAAATCCATCAGGTATGTTGCATTTTATTTCAGCCACTCAGACACACAGAGGATACTAGGCCATCCATAATGATACTGTAATAAGAAAAATATGACAGTCATTGTTTTTGGACAAGTGGTGTTATCTCTCTGTTGCCCTGCTTCCTTATTAGACAGTGAGGGAATTGGCACAAGATTCTGTCCCTACTATACCT
>NW_021604656.1:0-1196 GCF_004785775.1 Grammomys surdaster
AATTGATGAGGGATAGGACACTCTTCAGTGGCACTGCCCTACAAGGAGGTACCCAGCAAGATCTTACTCTAGCAGGATGTGTGGGTCATTGACAAGAGGTGGGATTTCCAGCAGAACCTGATACCTGTCCTGTATCTCAGGTGACACTGAGGTCAGGGGGTTGTCTAGCAGATTCTAGTACCTGGCATTCTATAGGCCACAGTAGAAGAGATGCTGTCTAGGTAGCACTGATATCTAGAAATCTATTGGCGAGTGTTGTGAATATCCTTAAGCCAACAATGCATATAGGATGTTAATAGGGAGGGAGGCACATGCCCAGTACATATATAAGACTCTAGGTTATCAGGCCCTGTGGCATACCACACCCATCTGCACATTCCTACATAGTGCTATGATCAGATCCAGTTAGAGAGCCCCTCCCTGTCACACATAATATGATGGGAATCTGGCTTCACCACACCACACATTATAATAGCACCACCCTTGAACTGCTATCCAGACGTGACTTGATATCCAGGAGAAATTCAAACCAGTTGATGTAGCTGTGGGCAACGCTCTTCTCATTGGTTAGTGAACTGAACACAGCAGCTGTGTGAAGATGTGCTCAGACTGTTGCAGGTACAGACAGCTGACCTCCTCAATGTGGCTCACCAGATCTCTGCAACAGCTCGTTCCAGCACCATGAAGATGTGTTTTCTGGTTGATGTGGAATGGCTTCATTATAGTTGGATGGTCCAGAAGCATAATTTTATCAATTTCAGTCAGGTCGGCTGGGTCATATTTCAAACCCCTTTCCAGGATCCTGAAAGTGGCCCACACGTCCAGGTTGACGTGACACAGCTCTGTAAATCTGCCTTTGCCAAGGGTACTGACAATGACCAGATGATCTGAAAGGATCAGACTTTCATAGGAACTAACCTCCAGGTCCAGCTGCATATTTCCCTGCTCTCTTCACTTGCGGGCAAGTTGCTTGACAATTTTCAACAAAACACCAGCTGACCGAACAATGAGATGAAAACCACAATACTACAAATAAGATATGCAGGTCAGGGGAAGATTTATGGATCTCAGTTCTCACATGTAAAAGTAAGAGAGAGAGAGGTGGGAGGGTCCCACTGTGCACTTCAGGGTCATAGAAAAAATAA
Organism: Grammomys surdaster; assembly: GCF_004785775.1. Lineage (NCBI taxonomy): Eukaryota > Metazoa > Chordata > Mammalia > Rodentia > Muridae > Grammomys > Grammomys surdaster. The sequence goes on from NW_021604656.1 coordinate 1,146, forward strand.
TAACAAATAAAACCCCAAAGCAGTAGATGATGAAACTTACTGAAGTGAGAG
>NW_021604656.1:1206-2104 GCF_004785775.1 Grammomys surdaster
GGAGAAATGAGCAAATTTCAAAATGCATATAAAATGCCTGAATAGATCAATAACAGGCAATGAAATTGAAAGTTTAATAAACAAAAAACATCAACATTAAAAGACAAGGCCAGACATATTTGAGGATGTAATTTCCCCGAGTTTTAAAGAATACCAATATTCCTAAAATGATTCCATAAAATGGATGGGGAGGGACACTTTCCAATGTGTTCCTGAGAGACAATGTTACCTCGTAACCAAACAAGACCAGAGGAAAGAGTGCTGCTTCATTGGGTAGAGCTGCTTACTATCAGACCTGAGGACCCGAAGATTTCCTCCAGAAGCCCACAAGGTGGAAAGAGAGAACAGGCCCCACAATTTGTCCTCTGTCCTTCACATGTGTGCAGACACACACACACATACAATTAATACTACAATACATAAGATACTATGTCAAACTTTTCATTCAAAATATGAGAAAGCCTTAACAAGCCTACTTGGTGCTTCACACTAGTTCAACAATACATTTAAAAGCTCGAATTCATGATCAAGATCAGTTCACTCAAGAATATAAGTTGAGTTTAAAAGAGCGATCCATAAATAAAAGCATGTGAAGAATATACAAGACAAAAAATATGGCCTACTCTTAAGAATGACATTTCATCATTTTATTTTTAGAAAATAGGTGAAACCAAGGATAATGCTACTTTTGAAAGCCAAGTCTCTTAGACAAAGGTGTTGTGTTTTCTCTCCTATGCAGAATGTGCACACTTGGTGGAGCCTGGACATAAAAAGGGGGCATGAAAGAGGGCGGGGCTCTGCTTCCCTGGGATGGTCCACAGGGCATGTACTGGGCAGGGGCCTGTGTGTCTCAGTCATCACAGACTGCCCAGTGAGTGCTGCACAGGGTCCTGGGAGG
>NW_021604656.1:2114-5132 GCF_004785775.1 Grammomys surdaster
CTTGCTCCAACTCAGTGTTTGAGAGGAATAAAGCTGTCCTTACAGAAGACTTCTCAGGGGCCTGCCTTAGTCTACTCCTTCCCAGCACACCAAGAGTTCTCCTGAATCTGCTTTTATCCTTTTATTGTCTTACTTGCATCCTTCTTGTGTCAGCACCAGGTCTAAACTTCATTGCCATCTTTGGCTACTGTCATTCTGTCTCTTATCGCCACCTGCTGCTAGCTAGGAGGTAGTGCAAGATTAAAGAATTAAAATTAAAAAAAAAAAAACAAAACAACAACAACATCAACAAAACAAGAACAAAAAATAGAAAACTGAACAGGAAAAATCTGTCCAGAGCACCTCATCACCAGGGTCACTAAAGATGGCACTTAAATTGTGCTCTAAGTGAATTGCTATGTAGAAACTGAAGCACTACACACACACACACACACACACACACACACACACTACATGATTCAAGATTCCAGGGTACAATGAGAGTAACCAGGCAGGAACAATAAAAATGTGATTCCCATTCGTGGATGCATCTGGAGCTTCCTCGGTCTGGCCAAACTTTCTGCATGACCCTTGGGCCTGGACACACAGTATAGTTAATGTATATGCACTATATAAAGCAGCAGGAACTGTCACTATGGCCCTAGGATTTGCTGGTACCTGATAATAATCCAGGGGTCACACAATGTAATACGAGACTGCATCCAGGACGCTTGCCCCTTGATTTGAAAATCCCAGCAAGATCCATATATAGAATTCCTTCCCAGGCAAAGAGGAGCCTGTGAGATCTGATGAACCATTCTGTAAGTGACTAGACTCTTAGCCAGAGGCTCTGGGTGCAATATCTCCAGAAAATCAGAGTCTCAGACTGCCTTCATTCAGAGCAGAGAGTAGGCCTCAAATGTGTGCGTGTGTGTATGTGCGTGTGTGTGTGTGTGTGTGTGCGCGCGCGCGCGCACTGAGGAAGGGAGAATTACTGGAAGACCTGGCACTTCCTATCTTTCTCTTTAACTGAGGGGCGGGAGGGGGGGAATATGCACTCTTTGCAACTGAGCAGAAGCATGTGTTGAATCTACAGAGATGAACCTGGAAGCAATACAACCCGTATGTTGTTGTATAATATAATTTTGCAACAAGTTAGAGCAGAGCTTCCTGGACTGCTGGCAGGCAGATCTCTGGTGCATCTGCCATTGCTAACATGGAATGCTGCGTTAGAATCCACAGCCACACTTTCAGACCAGGAAGTCGGGAGTGAGATGTGTCTGCTACAGGCTACATATACATGTGAAGTTTAAAAGATATTGGGTGAATATTTCCCCTCCTCAAGACCTGGTTTTTTTTTTTTAATAAATATTGCCACAGAAAGGAAGACCAGTCTTTTACAGGGCATTGATGCTCTGCCCAAGGACAGGCCTGTGGGCCCCTGGCCAACCCAGAGCAGAGGGCTGGGTTTCACCCAGAGCTGTAATAACTTTCAGATCCAAAGGACAAACAGGAATCCCTTAGGATGAAGATGATCAGAGGAATGGTCATTATACTTCAAGCCTTTTTTTTTTCATATTCTATTTCATGAAGAAAGATCTCTACATCATTGACACTGAATCTACAGAGGCCCTAACTTTGTTCAGAGGAGCACAAGGGTATTTATCAAAGAGATGGGCCAGGAAAATGTTGCTAAAAGTCTAGGAGTGATAACCCAGGGTTCTCTCTACTTGCTGAGTCCTGAGGAAATCTGGTAACCTTGGACAGTCTAAGAAGTGAGAGGGGTGAACATTGCCCACTGTCACCTTCTCCCCATGAATGTATGTTCTTCCTGTTCACACTGGCAGACCTTGGTCCCTTGAGACTGGAGAACAAACTCTCTCCTTAGGTCTGTCCCAAGCTCAGCCCACAGTGGAGGAGGTTCCAGCAGAGACAGCTGGTACCCAGGAGGGCACAGCTTACACCTGGGCTCCACTGCAGCCCGTGAGAGAATGGCTTACAGCCTGGCTCCAGTGCAGCCTAAGAGCTGGACTCCCTTGGCTTCTGCTCATGAAAATGAGGGACAGGCAAGTTGAGGCCTCTCCTCTTCCCATGGCAGTTAAGGAAATATCGGGCTTGCAAGGTACTGAAGATGAAGTCTTTAACACCAGCCTGGAGACAGAAATAATCAGCATTTGGATGAATTCATAGCCAGCCCCAACAGCTGTTTGTGACACCACATCTTCAAAAGCAGCTGAGAGCAGGATCTAGTGGTCATCCTTCATGAATCCCAGGTAGACATCCTCTCTGCAGACTCCTGTCCCTGGTATGCTCCTGAGGAAAGCACCCACCACTTATCAAGAAGACTTCTGGTCTTTGTTGATGACTAGCCAACAACCTAGTCGTGGGAATGCTAACATGCACAACACTTTCAAAACCAGCTTATCTAAGGAAACCAGCTAAGTACCCCATCCTGCCTGTCATAAAACCTCTATCCCACACCTGTTTGCATGCACACTAAGTAATCTGGCCCTGATACAACCTGTCCACCTATACCTGTCCAGTACAGCAGGGCAGTGAACAGGGTCCAGGGGACCACCTGAAAGAGAGAATGGGGGATAGGGAACACAAAGAACCACAGCTTGTCTATAGTCTGATCAAATGTTATTTTAATTTTTTTACACAGGGGTTATATACACATAGAGGCAGGATGTGGGGAAGGGGATGATGCAGGAGTGTAGGTGTTCTCAGTGGGAGTACAGATAGCTTCCAGAACAGGGTTTTGGCTGGGTGAAGAAGCAGGTAGCAGTTCACTATGACTCTGTCTATGATTCATTTGTTCTTATCTAAGCTGGTACTCTCCACCAAAGCTACTTATCCACAAGGTCTATGACTACTTGTTCTTATCTAGGCTGGTAGTTTTCCACCAAGGCTGCTTGTCTACAAGGTCTATAGCTATCTGTTCCAGGGTTAGTGTTTCCCACAGAGACCAAGACTTTGTGTTAGCAGGCATGTATGGCTGACTTAGGTCTATAGCTGATTTAGACCTTCAATGTATAA
>NW_021604656.1:5142-170396 GCF_004785775.1 Grammomys surdaster
TAGCCTTTCTTTATGCAAATGATAGAAGGGCTAAGAAACAAATTGGGGAAACAAGATATATTTAATAGTCACAGATAATATAAAATATCTTGGAGTGACAATAATCAAAAGGTGAAAGATCTGTATGACAAGAACTTCAAGTCTCTCAAGAAAGAAATCAAAGAAGACCTCAGAAAATGGATTGATACCCCATGCTCATGGATTGGAGGACTAGCACAGTCAAAACGGCCATCCTACCAAAAGCAATCCACAGATTCAATGCAATACCCATCTAAATTCCAATACAATTCTTCACAGACATGGAAAGAGCAATTCTCAATTCCATATGGAAAAACAAAAAATGCAGAGTCATTTAAACAATTCTTAACAATAAAAGAACCTCTAGGGGAATCACCATCCCTGTCTTCAAGCTACACCACAGAGCAATAGTGAGAAAAACAGCCAGCATTGTTTTGGTACAGAGACAGGCAGGACGATCAGTGTAATAGAATTGGAGACCCAGAAATAAACTCACACACTTATGGACACTTGGACTTTGACAAAGAAACCAAAAATGTACAATGGTAGGCCCACGTCCAGCAGTAGATTGATTGAGCTCAACATTAGCTTAGGAAAAACAACAGCAACAAGCAGATAAACAGAAAAAGCATGCCAAAAATTGTCAGCTTCTTAAGTTCTGGATTTTTTACTGGGTAAAAATATGTATGAATCATATCACAGGACAATGGAAGAGTCATGGACAGAAGACAAAATATACATGAAGTATGATGGTAATGACTTGGAAACAAATCAATGGTGCTAGGAAAACTGTTAGGTCTCAGGTGAAGGAGAATAGACTGCCACTGCTGGATGACTTCCTGGTGAGAACATTCCTAACTTAGAAGATGCCAAGGTGCCAACAGGCCATGGCCACTCTCAGAGGAAGTGAGAGATGCATGTGAAAAGCATTGTCAGTTGTTCCTTGTCTTCAGGACCCTGTTAAATTGAGTTCTAGGATCAGATTGGTTGTGTTGAATTTTCACTCTTTAAGACTTTAAACTGTTCTTTACTTAATGGAAATAAATTTAAAATGTATACAGAAAAAAAAATTGATAAATGGGACCAAATGAAACTGAAAAGCTTGTTTGGGGCAAAGGACATAGTCAATAGGACAAATTGCAAACAAAAAGATTGGGATAAATCTTCAATAACTCCACATCTGATAGAGGGCTAATATCTAAAATATATAGTAATATATTATATAATAATATATAAAGAGAAGCTAACCTCCAAAAACCCAAGCCACCCAATCGAAAATGGGGTATGGGGCTACACCAAGAATTCATAACAGAGGAATCTGGAATACCTGAGAAGCACTTAAAGAAATGTTCGAAGTCCTTAGTCATCAGGGAAATGCAAATCAAAATGACCCTGAGATTCTGCCTTACACCAACCAGAATGGCTGAAATCATAAACTAGGGTGACAGCACATGCTGGTGAGAATGTGGACATAGTGAAACTCTCCTCCATTGCTGGTGGGATTCAAACTGGTAGAACCACTCTGGAAATCAATCTGAGAGTTCCTCAGACAATTGGAAATAGATCTTCTTGAAGACCCAGCTGTGCCATTTTAGGGGATTTACCCAAATGATGCCTTACCGTGCCACAGGGGCACCTGTTTCACTATGTTCATAGCAGTCTTATTTGTGATAATGTTCGAAGAACATTATCCTCAGAAGAGGGAAACAATGCAGATGTCCTACAATGGAAGAATGAATACAGAAAATATGGTTCATTTACACAATAGAATATTATTCAGCTACTAAGAATGCAGATATCATGAGTTTTACAGGCAAATAGATGGAACTAGAAAATATCCTGAGTGAGGTAACTCAGACCATAAACGACATGCATGATATGTACTCACTAGTAAGTGGATATCATCCATAAAAGCACAGAATACAAAGAGTACAGAAATCAATAAGGTCAACAAGCAGAAGATACCTCAATCTCATTTCAGAGGTAGAGGAAAACAATCTCAGGGCGGGAGCTGAGGGCAGAGAGAGGAAATGACTTGTGTCAGAGAAAAGACAGGGACAAAAATAAATAAATAAACATGATCATGTATTGGGGGAGCAAGAAAGAGGAATGAAGCCTTGAGGAACAGTAGAATGAATGGATACAGGCAGCCTTAGGAGATAGGAGGTGGGGGTATACTCCAGAATGTACCAGAGCCCTGGGAGGTGAGAAACACTCATGATTTACATGGAGGGACCTTAGATGAAATGCCCAACAGCGGGGGAGGGGACATGAAGAGTCCACCTCCAGTAGAATGACAGGGCATCGAGTGGAGGGATGGGGTTGCCATCTCACAGTCAAAAACTCTGTCCCAGAATTGTCCCTGTCTAAAAGAACTGAAGGAACAAAAATGGAGAAAAGACTGAGGGAAAGAAGGTCCAGTGACTAGCCCAAATTGGGATCCAGCTCAAGGGGAGGCTCCAAGGCATGACACAATTACTGATGCTATGGTGTGCTTACAGACAGGAACCACCATACATGCCTTCGAAAGGCCCAACAAGCAGCTGAAAGTGTCAGATGCAGTTACTCCCAACCAAAGAACAGAAGTGAGGGACTCCTGTGGTTGAATTAGGGGAAAAGTTGAAGAAGCTGAAAAGGAGGGTGACCCTATAGGAAGACCATCAGTTTCAACTAAATTGGACACCCAAGATCTCTCAGATAATGAGCCACAAATCAGACAGCATACACTAGCTGATATGAGGCCCCTGACACATATACAGCAGAGGACTGCCTGCCTGGAAAATGCAGGTTTCATATTGTCCATGACCACAGAGAGCAGGCAGCTTGTCTACCAGGGAGAAGGGTCACCAGCTCATTTGTGATCTTTCTAACTGGCAGGATGTGAAGAGGTGGCAGAAGAAGACCTGGAAGAAAACTGCTACTGGAAAAGGTGACCTTCTGCTTTCCTTTGGAGAGAAATTCCCTCTGACCTGCCCTTTAGTGACGAGGAAATGATATGCAGGAAAGAAGTGAGGGCTTCTGGGAAGGAAATTAGAATTCTAGAATTTCCAGGTTTTTTTTTTTTTGAAGGAAAGGAGAGTGGTTGACTGGGCGCTACACGTGAGAGTGTGTTTCACGGCACTGGAGTGATGCTGTGCCCCTGTATGGGGGACTTTCAGGTCCTCCTGACAGCAGGTAGCTTCATTTCTGGCAGCTACATTTTCCTTTCAGAAAACTGATACTGTGGCCATTACAATGTTGTTAGTGGAATTGCACAGGTTGGGGGAGGAGCAAGGAATGTGTAGATGAGGTCCCTCCATTCCCCTTGCTCACTCTCAGTGTTCTGACCTTGGAATATAGTGATTGGGCATTAGAGTTCTAGAATAGGTAGTCATAAGAGAGATGCCTCAGTCCTGTGTGTTCTCATTCCTTGTCTGATCCTACATAACTCTCTCCAGGTTATAGAGATGGAGGAAAAAATATGGAAGAGACCAAGACTCCATCACAACCTAAAAAAGTAAGAAATCTTTGTCTCATGAAATATTGAATACTAGAATGTGAGCTCAGGGTCTGGGGATCTTCATACTGAAGATGATATGCAGTGTGGGATTTGAAGACAGCCATGTTGGGTGTGACACTAAGGGACATGTGATATGGAGACAATGGAAGGACTCTAAGAGCACAAGTGCCATGTTTACACAGACATAGGGGACTCAGGATCCTCTGGGTGGGGCTGATGCTTTTGCCTCCTGTCTTTTGCAGTGTCACCAAGCAACTTGTCGAGGACTGCACACCACAACGATTTTGGAACCCTAGTCAGAAATTGGATCACCTTCCTGTCTCTCAGTTGTTGTCTTACCTCAAGGTCCTGGAGGACTTTATACAGTACAAATTTAGTCGACTTTTCTGGGACATATCCTCTATTTTCTCTGAATCAGTTGTCGCTACTGCCCAGGTCCTGAGAAGTCCATCCTTTGGAAAATGTAAAACTGTGAGGTTTATTGATATTTGTGCCCATGCCCAAGCTCTATCCCAGGCTAAAGGACCTCCACAGCATTACAGGTTCTAGCCATTATCTCACCAACCTGTGAAACCAAACTTAGTAGGTGTGAAACCAGTCCAAGAAATGAAATACCTCCCAAGCTACAAGCCAAACGAATACCTCCTTATTTCTTTTTTTTTCCTCCTTATTTCAAATGCAGGATCTCTGCAGTGCCATGTCCTACCACTGAGAGAAGGATACAGGCATCTCTACCAATTGAAAGCCCGCCCAGAAACAGGGAATATATTCAAAAAATACATAAAGTTGTGATGACCAAAACACAAAAATCCCATTAGCAAGAACACTGGGAACTTGCCCAGAGTGAGTCTGGATACTAAAGCTATCAGGCCTGCCTCCATCCTTCCGGAGCACTGTAGGACACCCCAGCACCCTAAGGAGCCACAGGCAACTGCTGTGGGAGAACAACAAGGAACCCCCATCAGATTCCTCCCTTCCAGGAAACTGACCCAGCCTCAGGGACAAAGCCATGATCATTATTCCAAGAGCAGGCCTCAACTCTCCCAGACTGCCCTGACCTCCATCCTCTACGCCAAAAGCTGTAAATGTAGCAAAATGATGGGGTCTGTGCACCTGGCACTAACCTTAAAGAAGGGCTTGAATCTGTCCCTGATCTGAAGAAGCAGATATCACAGACCAGCACAAAGGCAGTTGCAGAGCTTATTCTTGGGTAGGGACTTGTATGAGGAACACTGACTGAGGACATCCATGCTAACTGTGGCATAGACTGTGTCTTCTTCTATTTAGCCACAAGGTGACAAGGAAATGTGTTTATGCACAGTGTGATTGAGTCAAGGATGGATGAGAGAATACTTTTGGGAAAATGCAGTTTCCATGTTATCCATGACTACAGAGAGCAGGAAGCTTGTCTACCAGAAAGAGGAAGAACGGTCACCTCCTTGTTTCAAGAGTCGGACCTGTGTGGTGTCATGACCTACCAAAGAAAGAAGGATACAGGCATTCCTACCAATTGAAAGTCTGCCCCATAAACAGGTAGTATATTCGAAAAATACCAAAGGTTATGACCAAAAATATCAAAATCCCATTATCAAACACACAGGAAATTTGCCCAGAAGCATTTGGCTTACTAAAGCTATCAGGCCAGCCTCCATCCATCCTGAGTATTGTCATATGCTCAATAATAATCGACAGAATAAACACAGGCAACTTCTGTAAAAAAACAACAAAGAACCCAGTCAGATTCCCACCACCCAGGAAATTGACCCAGCTTCAGGGACATTTCCCAGCAAACAGTGATCATTATTGCAAAAGCAGGCCTCAACTGTCCCAGCCTGCCCAGCCCTCCATCCCCAACCCCAACAGCTGCAAATGTAGCAAAATGATGGTGCCTGTGCCCTTAAAGAAGAACATAACAAGCTTGGATATACATAAGATCATCAAGGAGGCCTTGGTATTGGGGCAAAAAAGGTGGCTGGCCTTTTATACAGCACCCTTGGAAAAGGGCTGAAACCCAGGAATCCTGCACTGAGGACAGACAAACTGTCTGACATGAACCCTCCTCAGCATCATTCACTGTTGACTCAAAGTTTGAAATGAAGCAGGCATCCAAAATCACAGATTCCAGTAAATGCAGAAGATCATATCTGCCCATGTTTGAGGCAAAGGATCTCACCCCCCTGGGGTTCCTTATTCAAACCTCCCCCAGGTTGTGTATCCCTCCTCACCCATATAGGATTGCAAGGCTGAACACTATTCCAAGGTTGCTACAGTCCTGCAAATTTGCATCACCAAGATCCAGGAGGAGCATTGGCAGAAAGTGCATCAGTTGCTAGGATGGATGGTGCTGTGTTTATAGACTGGACTCCACAGGTTCAGGAAACCAAAACAAAAAACCCTCCACCTGCTGCCAGGCATGGAACCTCCAAGGCCCAACCACATCCATTGCAGAGATAAGTTCAGTGACCTGCTTACTACTTCCAGGTAGCAAATCCCAGCAGAACAGGACTGTCCTAGGCACTGGAAAAAACAGCCTGCAACCACATACCAACTGCCAAATGGCCAAGCATGCACCTCAGAAGAGCTTTCAGGAAGTGGACTCAGGACATCGACCCAGGAGTGTGACAATGATAGGCCCTGGAGAAAGGGCCCCAACTTCAGCAGCCAAACAACCTAATACTTTTGAGGTAAAAGAAGAGCCACCTCGTGCTTGGAGAGTGAGTGTGGGATCCAGTGAGATTCACAAGGGCCAGGACATCAGTATCAATCCCAGGGTCTTTGGGTCTTTAGGGGCCAACAGAAGAAGAGGCCATGTCCAAACACCTATGCCACAACACTCTCAGAATTCAACTCCAAAAAAAAACAAGGGTACAGTTAAATTATTTTTAGTGCAAACAAGTGATCAGAGGCCTGGTCTGTGCGACACCATCCCAATGGCCCCAGTAGAGTCCACCCTGTTAAGGTCAGCTTGTCTTCACAGCACACTCTGCCCAGTTTCCAGACTAGGTGCCAAAACCCCAAGTCTTCCCAGGACTTATGTGATGTCATCATGAAGAGATATGAAAGGGAGGATACTCAAGAGAACAGAGTTCCAAAGGATAAGATCTAAGTGAAGGATCTCAAGGGGGTTCATCCCCATGAAAAGAGGCAGTGTATTATAAGATCTAGAGCCATGAGCCAGGGATAAAGGTTTAGGAGAGTAAGGCCTCCTATCCGAGCTCCACACAGCTCAAGGATACAGCCAAGCCTCGGATACCAGAAAAAGGTGAGTTTAATACTAAAAGTTCTGTGAAAAACAATCCTAAAAATATTTGACAAGAAGGAAAACTCAACAAAAAGTACAAATCGAGAGAGGCTTCATTAATGATCACTGCTACACACACCAGGTAATGAGCAGACAAAGGAATACTTAAAGAAAATCATCATCTAAAGTTTTGTAGGTGCTAATGTTCTGTTCCAGATGTTGGAGAACACTAAAGGGCATGAATCTAAGACAGAAGAGTGTAAAGTGGAATCACTGACATCCCAGCAGGGTGTTTCATCCAGTCTTCTGAGGGACTGTGTGACACAAACCATAGCAGAGCAGCAACCAGAATGAGCTGTGGCCATGAAAGCTCTAAGATGCATAACAAGTCCTTCACATATAAAGGAACTGGAGACAAACCGCAGACAGGGATGAAAGCCCAGTGTGCCTGTGACCAACGTTTGAGCCAAGAGAAGAGAAGGATGTGCTTTGACCAGCTCCACATGCCCAGGGGGAAAGAACTTCCATGTGGGTACAGGGGAATTGGAGACAAGCAGGAGCCAGGGCTTGTAGACCCGAGAGATTGTGACCCAGGTAAAATTAGAGCAAAGAATTTAATGGGCCACTTTCAACACAGGAGCCCCAAATGGGCACAAGCATTCTAAAAGTTCTTTGAAGTAAATCCCAATGAATGTTTTTTAAGAAGGAAACCTCAGCACAAAATAAACTTTGCAAGGAGATTACTTAAAGAATGATAACCCCTACCAGCTGATGAGCAGACACAGGTAGTCTTACCAAGGATAACAGTCATCTACAATATGATAGCTGAACTGCAATCCCTTGCAAATGTTCTGTTCCATATCTTGAAGAACACTGAAGGGGACTCATCAAGGAACAAGGATATAAAGTTGAATCACTGACGTCCCAGCAGGGTGACCCATCCCACACTTCTGAGAGTCTGTGTGACACAAACCATAGCAGAGCAGCAACCAGAATGATCTGTGGCCATGCCAGCCCTGATATGTATAGCTATCCTTTCAGATATAGGGGAAATGGAGACAAACTGCATTCAGGGATTAAATTCCAGAGAGCCTGGGACTAACATTTGAACCAAGAGAAGAGAGGGATGTGCTTTGACAAGCTCCACATGCCCAATGGAGAAGAACTTCCATGTGGGTACAGGGGAATTCGAGACAAGCAAATGCCAGGTCTTTCACACCAGACACCCATTGATTCATGTAGAAAAACAGATTGTACTGGGCCACAGTTCACCATGAATTCCTGAGGAGTATAAGCATTCGTTGAGATACAGAGATACTGGACATACAGGTTTTCACCATAAAGAATTTCACTCACATCAAATTACAAAGAAAGGAATGTGCTGTGACTGCTTTCTGAGTCCCAGAGTTTACCATGTCAAGCACAGGGGAACTGACTACTCCTGGCCTTCAGTTGCTGCCCAGCAAGCCTTTGATGCCAGGTTGAGCTTACCAGAATAGGTCAAGGAGCAGGTGCCTCAGGCCATCTTTGCCTTCTCATACCATGTATTTTCTAGAAGATGTCCCATCTGCCCTGCCATTGTTTCCACTCTGCTTCCTGGCAGTAAAATTGCTTTTTCGTACAAAGAAACTCTTTCTTTCTGTAGCTCTTCCTTCTGTGCTCATGACTCTGTGCCAGATAGGAGCTGCTTCCTGGTTCTTGCTTCTGTCTTTCAGCCCAGACTTTGTTTCTGTCCTACAATGATAGAACAGGGGAAGGGTCAGCATTGCTTCTACCTCAATGCAGTTTATGGAAGAGACAGGGCATGTGGGAAAGTCACTATGAGGGGTTATCCTCTCAGAGACCCATTCCTGTCCAGTTAGTATTAATCTTTCTGTCATGACAGAGACAATGAAAGTTTACATGTTTTTCAGGATGAGGCAACCGTGTGAAGACCCCACCCAGGTCTGTGGCCCAGTGTCTTCCCTTCACTATCCCACATTGTGTTACTGTAATGGAGCACAGAGACAATAATCACAAACTTTCATTCCCAGATCCAAGGTCAGAAAACCTCTACCTGCATTTCTAGAACAGACATAGAGATCACCTATCCCAGAAGCCCCTACTCACCTTGATGCAGGCTCAGCCCCTACCACCACTTACCTCAGCTTGGGTGATAGGCAGTGACTATCCACAGTCTGTCTTCTTATGAGTAGAGCAGGATCCAGAATAGAATCTGCAATGTGTGGCCAAGGGTGGTTACTGTGAGCCTTGTCACACAGGCCTGCACAGTAACACAGCAAAGCCTGCAGAGAAACCACAGACACCCCCTTGAGTCCACTCAGTGCCCTCCCTGAAGACCTAAATCTATCCTGTCCAGGCCATCACCTTGCTGACATGTGGACATGCAGCTCACATAATGCTGCACCAGTGCCACTGTGGTTGACACAATGTCTGTCAGCTCATACATTGTTTCCTGGTGGAAGACTTCTATGCAGATAATTTGGAAACCTGCTTTCCTACTTTAAAATCCTTTACACTCTGAGGAGACCAAAGATTCTATCTGCACCTATTGTATGTCAAAGTCCTCTCTCCCCTCTTTCCTCCCTCTTTTTCTTTCAACTCTCCATCTCTCCCGCAAAGCCCTGAATGAAATAATCCATTTTTTCATCTCCCACTTAGCTCACCAGATCTCAACTCCGATACTTCTTTTCATTCTCTTCATATATTTGTTTTCACTGCAAAATAAAGGAAATATAGCCAAACGTGTATGTCAAGTCAACTCATTAGCATAAAACAAACAAGGGCACAAACACCCAGGGTAAACATGCAGGGTTCTGTCAGCCCCTCAAAGCCCATGTGCTCCTCTGTCATCACCCCTCCCCCAGGCAAAGGATGTCACCATGCTTTAGGAACCTCCTCCTCACGTTTAAGTAGAATCTTGACACACTGAGTTTGTACTGCTCACCGCAGCAGCCTGGTTCACTCATCCTGTGTCTCCTCTCTGTCTGGTTCTTCCATTTAACATGGTAGCATAGGATGATGCAGCCTTGCTCGGTAGAGCCACATCTGAATCATTTGTATTAAGTAGTTTCACATTATTTTAATGGACCTAGATTTCTCTATTCATTCCAAAGTTGATAGATATTCATATTCTCTTGCTTAATTGCTGTGACTGCCCTTGAACCTGATGCTGCACACATGATGCTATTAATAGCTTGTTCACTTCTTGGGCTCCAGCTCAGGTGTACAGTGCTCCACTGACATGTGGGTTGGTTTATTGTGTGACATCTTGAGGCCTCTTTTCCCAAGCTCAATCACTTCAGTAACTATAGTATTAGCGGAAGGGGTCTGGTGTGGTTTAAAATTTGGGGCGGCGCAGGGCAGAGTACCGGCAGAGTTGGGGGCGCCCACATGCCGCAGTCGCTGCTGTCCTTGGGGAGTCGATGTGTAGCCCGCGGTCCCTAGGGCTCAGGTGATGGTTCGATCTCGCCAGCGCTGTGGGGCCAAGCAGTCCCAGGAACCACGGTTGCAGAGGAGAGAGGGAGCCCCACTGACGGCTGGGACAGGGAGAGTGGGGACCCAGCATGCCTGGCGGCGGCGCTGAGTTCCCCGGGTAGGGACCGCTGCTGCAGCAGAGAGAGCCCCTCAGGCGGCTGAAGCAGGGAGGGACGGAGAGGCTTTCCCAGGAGCAAGTTTCCCACTTACACAAAGAGAGTCCAGAGTTTCAGGAGACACGTGGAATCGAAGATATTGAAGTTTTATTGTCATGATGATGGCTGTATCTGAATGGTGTGCTCTCCCACAAAATACCAGGAGGGGCTTCCTTATATTGGAAAGGAAAGGGGCTTGCGAAATGAAAATTTAGATATCTATGCCCCGACCTTTATGTAATTCATTAATATGTAAATCCTGAGGCAGAGACCTGTTAGCCACGCCCTCTACCTGTGCCTTACGTGATCCACTATATGGGTGAAATGGAGACTGTGTGTAAGGTCTCTGGGTTCTGGGGGCGTGGCCAAACACCCCAGGATTTCTACAGCCCCACAGTCTGGGACTTTAGTATGTTTGGTCCCTGTTTATATTTCTCTGTGATTACATGCAGCCGAGACATTCTCTCACTCTTAACAGACTTTCTTTTCAATCATTTATAGGAACAGATAATCTGGACGTGATCCCTTTATTTGTTGTAAATCTTGGCAGGAAATTATTCTATGCAAAGTACTTTCCCCTGGAAATTGAGTTACACTTTGCTGGGAGCAGCCATGTAAGTGCTGAGATTTGAACTCTGGTCTTGTCCAAGGCAGTCAGTGCTTTTAAATTTGGAGCCACCTTTCCAGTCCCATAGGTCCAAATATGGTATGGAAGGACTTTGAATAGCTTATCCCTCAAAATAATTTTATTTTGCCCCTTTATTTTTGTATATCTTTCAAAATTCAGGGGAAAAAATCCTTAAATTTTATCATTATATTTAATCTTAAACTTGTATATTGAATTCTCATTTTAATTAAATTATAATATATCAATTACAATATCCATTACCATTGTTAAAATGATTCTTTTAAACTATGAAGATGATATTACTGTTTTAAGTTTAGGAATATTATATGTATATTTTCATAATTTTGTAAAATTTTATCTTCAACGCTTTCCTACTTGTATTAGATATTTTTCTAAATGCAAGTCATGTTTTAAAATTATAGCCACTAGACCACTATAATTATGTGGTTTTTATTTCTTTTGTTTTCCTTAAGATAAAATTATGAAGTTGGGTGTGTAGTTGAAGAATTTTGGGGAAAGCTGGAGGAAGGAAGCCAAAATATATTGTAAGAAATACTTACAAACAAAACAGAATGCATGGGAAAATAAAAACTGACATACCCTGTTCAAATAAATATAACTAAGATTGATTTTATATGTGGAAATACATTTTTGTTGCTCCACATTGAACAGGTAACCAACTACTTTGCACAATTCTCAGAGCTTTCATCTTTGCTCATTTTCTTATAGGTTTTTCTTTTAAATGACATGTGCTATCCCTGCTCCACCCCACTTCACATTGAAACTCCAGTCACTCCACTGATATAGGCTTTGGTACATACTTAGGTTACTAAGAACATGGATACCCTTGTATATAGAAACAGAGGACATCCATGTGCTCTGTCACCTTTGTATAGTGTATGTGTGTGTTGTTGTGGTACGTGTGTTTGTGTATGTGTGTTGTGTGTGTGTGAGTATACACCTTTCTTTTTGTTTCTTTGGTGGGTGGGTATACCAATAGAAAAGGCCCATCTGCAAACCATGACAAGAGTCCTCACTACAAACAAATCATGTTTGCAACAACTTCCTAATTGAACTTGTCCTTTGAGATGGGCTAGAGTATAAATCCAGAGAAGACTAGGGGAGGGGACCTCCATTAGTATGTGGCAGTAAGTATGCGGAAGACATCAGCATCACTGCGTAAGAACATTTCTGGTACAACTTTGCAGGGAGGAACACCTGACCCTCTGCAGGCAACCCATAACCTATGCCCTGTAAGTGAGACCTATGCACTCACTGATTCCCAGAGTGGATCCCTTCAGAGTTTGTCAATGGGACCTTAACAAGAAGGGTAGAGGTTAAGTCTCCCCTTGGGAAGAAATTCGATTGACACCTAAGCTGATAAGATTTTACTTGCTTTCTTATATCAGGGTAGGAGGTCTCCAGCAAGATCTGAATCTAGCAGAATATGTGGGTAAATGACAGGAGGTGGAATGTCCAGCAGGACCTGATACCTATCCCTGTATCTCAGCTTACACTAGGGTCAGAGGATTGTCTAGCTGTTTCTGGTACCTGGCACAGTAGAAGAGATGCTGTCTAGGCAGGACTGATATCTAGAAATCTATATTGTGAGTGTCCTCAATATCTTTCACCTAACAATGTCTACACAGTGTTATCAGGGAGGGAGGTCCATGTCCACTACATATATAGGACTCTAGGCTGATAGGCCATGTGGTATACCACATCAAACTGCACTTGTCAATACAGTGCTATGATCAGATCCTGCTGGAGATTCCCTCCCTGCCTCACATATGTTGGGAATCCGGCCTCACCACATCACACACTATACCAGTATCAGCCTTGAACGTCTCTCTAGAGGTGACTTGATGGCCAGGCCAAATTCACACAGATTGATGTTGCTGTGTAGAATGCTGTTCTCATTGCTTGGTGAACTACACCCACTATCTATGTTAGGAAGTACTGAGCCTGTTCCTTCTGTAGACAGCCAGACTTCTCAATGTGGCTCACCAGATCTCCCTCAGCAGCATGTTCCAGCACCATAAAGATATGTTTTATAGTATTGATGATACTATATGATACTATGAAACAGCTTCATTATATTTGGACGGTCTAGAAACTTATTATGTCAATTTCAGTCATGTTGACTTAGTCATTTTTCTCACCCCTTTTCTGGATTCTAAAAGTTACCTATAACTCTGGGAAGCTGCCTTTGTCAATGGTCCTGAAGAGGAGGTGATATGAAAGAGTCACACTTCTAGAGGACCTGGCCTCCCGGTTAGCTTCCTCTTTGCCTGCTCTCTTCACTTCACTGGATGTTACTTGACAATTTCCATCCTAAAACCAGTGGTCAAAATACTGTGATGAAAACCATGATATTACACACAGGATAAGAAGGTCTGGGAGGAAGATTTGCTGCTCTCAGTTCCTACATGGAGAAGTGAGAGAGAGGTGAGATGGCCCCACCATGTGCTTCAGGGTCATAGAAAAATAACAGCACATAAAGCCCCAAATAAGTCCTGACAAAACACACTGAAGGTGAGAGCTGAACCTAACCAAACAGACCATAACATACAATGAATAAAAACAAAACCCTAAACATACCAAAAGAAATATAACAAACTGGAACCATGGTCCTTGGAATGAACAGAGGAAACAGGAAGAATTCCCAAAACTAACCAAATGAGAATATACAGAGTAAAACTAGTGACACATGAAGGAAACGCTGTATCAGATAGAGCCAGGCTCTAAGAACCATTAGAAAGATCCAAGAATCTATGGAATATGTATGTGAAACCTATACAGAAACCCATCATGAACCAGAGAGAAATTGTCAAATTTTCAAATACATATAAGATGCCTGAATAGTTCAGTAACAGCCAACAAAGTTTAAAGATTAATAAGGAAAAACAAATCAACAAAATGCCCAAGACCAGAAATATTCTTGGATGAAACCTCCCAGACTTTTAAAGAACACCAATGTTCCTAAAAGAATTCTATACAATAGAAGTGAAGAACACTTCCACAAAGCTGCTGTTACCTGTAAACAAAACCAGACAACAAGAAAAGAGCTGCTTTAGAGGGTAGACCTGCTTACCACCAGAGCTGAAGACCAAAGTTTTATTTCTCAAGCCCACAATATGAAATGACAGAACTAGCCCCACAGCTTGTCCTCTGACTTCCACATGTGAGCAGACACACACATACAATAAAAACTACAGTAAACCAAATACTATGTCAATATTTCCATGGAAAAAATACAAAAACCTCAATGAGTGTACATGATAATTCACATTAATTCAATACCACATTTAAAAACTCATGTTCATGATCAAGATCAGTTCACTCACAAACAGAAGGTGAGTTTGAAATACACAGAATCATAAAAAAGCATGTGAAGTGTATTCAAGACAAAAGAGCACCTAACCTTAACAGTGACATTTTGTCATTTTCCAGAAGATAGGTGGAACTAAGGATAATGCTACATGTGACAACTCAAGTCTCTAAAGACAAAGGTGATGTGTTTTCTCTCCTTTTCAGAATCTGTATACTTGGTGGAACCTGAACATAGGAAGGGGACATGAAAGAGGGCAGGGCACTCCTTACCTGGGATGGTCCATAGGGCTTGAGCTGGGCAGGGTCCCGTATTCCTCAGTCATCACAGACTGCCCAGTGAGTGCTGCATAGGGTCCTGGGTAACACAGGCATTCCATTTTACCTTACAGCAGTGACTGAGATCAATACAAATGAGAACTTCTACCAAAGATCAGGGAGGGAAGGGACATGTCAGGAGCTCTTATTGGGCCTGTAAACTGCAGGAGCATGGTGGACATCAGTACAGAGGTCCTTAAAAATAGAACCACCATAGGACCAGGTGTACCATTCTGAGCATGGGCTCAAAGGATGTGCTCTACTTCCCCCCAAGAAGATATCTGCACATACATGTTGTTTGTGGTACTACTCCCAACAAAATGACAATTAGGTATTTTAAATATCTAAATTAATTCTATTAGAGTTTGCTAATTTATAAAAGTGAACATATGAAGAAAAGAAGCAAAACACTATTAAGCATTCCAATTATCATAGAAGGTTTAGTTCAGACTTAGCCACATGCATTCTTAGGGTTAAGAAATGAATTTCATTTTCCTTACCATTCTATACATGAAGGCAAAAAAGCACATTGTTTCAGATTCTATTGAATGATGTCAAGGATGAATAAATAGGAGACAAATCTGAGTTTTCTGTCTGACTTGAGATGAGGTATGATAATGTAACAGGCGGACAGACGGATCTGAAGACAGAAGACAATCTGAGAGAAACAATCCAAAGAAAAAACTCAAGTTCCACAGAGAAGCATATGTTGTCAAAAACTAAGAACCGGGTGGCCTCAAGCAGACATGTTCCAGGATGCAAAGGTAAAGTATAACTTCTGGTTTCTTTGGATACTCAGACTGGTTATAATGATGTTTCTGTGGAGCTAATAGGCAAAAGAATGTTTTGCTAAAGGAGACACATGAAAGAATGTTTGGCTGAAGCAGACACAGGTGAAAGAATATTTTTCTGTAGTAAAGACATAAAAGAATGCATGATGTTTAGAAGGAACATTAATATGACTCCCACAGACATTGGGAACTCTGTCTTTGGTTCGCCTTGCCCTTCCTTGCTAGTCATTGCTGGTTACTAGCATGTATCAGTTCATCTTACATTTCATTGTTGAGCTTACCTTGTGGAGTCTATTTATGTCTGATTCAGCAATAGAATTTGAAAAGAGAAAGCAGGGAAAGGACACAGGAAGGAAGACTGGGAAGGGGCTGGGGAGGAGCTGTGACACCCTCTCTCCTGCCAGGACCCGTTGTGATGAAGAGCTGTGTGATGTGACCTGAGCTCTCCTGACAAGTCACATGCTGTACACCACAGCTCAGTAGTCTGAGAGCTGCACTGCGATTCAGAAGATGGAGAATATTCTCACTCTGATGAATAGCATTAGTGACTCATGGATGAGCCCCAGCTCCATGGACATAGCGATGGACATGAGCATTGCCTTTGTGTGTGGAGCAGGGCTCTTTTTCCTACTACTTGCCTTCTTTAAGAAGTATCTAGTATCATCACCATCTGAGAGTGAAAGGGACATCCAAAAGGTGAGGAGAGCCTTGGTTCACACACAATGGAACAGCAGTCTGTTGTTCATGACTGTTACTCTCACAATTTATAGAAATACAGGTGCAGTGACAAATTTTGGTATTTAAGAGACCATAAACATAAGAAAATAGTTTGTTTTTATTTGTAAATCTCAGGTATGGAATGCAGAGCCGCTTCAGATAGTCTATAGCAACTGACTATGTTTTACCTTGTATTCAAGCAGGAACATGAATTTGTCAGCAGCAGACACTTTCATTGTTCTTGTGCCTTTTGGAATTCTGGGAAACTTCCATAGGGAGTGTCAGTCCTAGATCCTGGAAACACATTGAGTTCTTGGTTGTTGTTGCTTTCTATCCCTTGTTGGGGTTTAAGGTTTATTTATTAGTCCTGTGCACAGAAGAAAGAAGAAGATATCCAGGATATCCTGACAGTAAAGATTGAACTTGCCCCAAAGAACTAAACCCACTTAATTAGCAGAAAAGAGTCTAGCAGTAACTTCTCGCCCTTTCCCCTCTAGTCTTTTCCTATCCTATCTAGTCTTGGGGGATAGAATGGGTGGAAGAAAAAGGGTGGAGAAGGATCAAAGAAAAATGAACCTACAACTTAGAGAAGTGTAGCTACAGACAGGTGAGGGGAAATCTCCAGAAATAGTATGCAAAGATTTGCAGGCAGTGCAGAGGTGAGAGTGGTCCTGAGGTGTCTGTCTGAAGATCTCAGAGCATCTGTACAAGGAGGCAGAGAGACCACTAAGGACTCCTGTAGCTCCATGGACAGACTATATTTCTGAGTTGTTAGGGACACAGGACACGCTCAAAAAAAAAAAAAGCATCTATCCTTGGTCAGGTACTTGCTTTTCTTTGGGTTGAGCTCAGCCTTGGGTCGGATCCTGTCTGAGGAACACTGACTGAGGACACTCCTGGTTAAGTGTGGCATAGACAGTCCCTTTTGCTTCTTTTCCAACAAGGCAATAAGGAAATGTCTTTATGCACAGTGTGAATGAGGCAAGAATGGATGAGAGAGAGAGCTCCCTGGGAAACGCAGATTTCATGTATTTGAGGAAATCAAAGCAGGCAGATTGTCTACCAGAGAGAGGAACAGGGGACCCATCTCATTTGTGTTGTTTGTAAATGGCAGGATGTGAAGAGGAGGAAGATCAACACCAGGAAGAAAACTGACACTGTAAAAGGTAGGTGTCTGCTTTCCTGGGTTGAGATAATCCAGCTAACCTATCTGTTAGTGACTGGGGTCATAGTGAGAGCCATGTTCCCAAGGCCATGAGATGCAGGAAGAATGACGGACTGCAGGGAAAGTACATAGATTAAAAGAAAACACATGTTTTTTGATAGAAAAGGTGTGTTTGGCCTGGGATGGGTGCTACACATGAGAGTGCTATTCAAGGCGCTGGACTCTTGCTGTGCTCCTCTATGGTAGACTTCCAGGCCCACATGACAGCAGGTAGTTTCAATTCTCCCAGCTGCATTTCTTGTTCAGATACCTGATCCTGTGCCCCTTGGAGTATTGTAAGAGGAATGACAGGACTGGAGGGAGTTACAAGGGATGTGTAAATGGAGAGATGAACTCTCTCCATTCTCCTTGAGCACATTCAGTATCCTGTCCCTCCACTATGGTAGTTGAGCATTAGACTCCTAGCATGGGTAGTCATAGGAGAGATGCCTCACTCCTGGGTGTTCTCATATTACTTATATTACACAGCTCTTTCCAGGTTGTAGAGATGTTGGAAAAAATGTGGAAGACACCAAGACTCCATCACAGCAGATGAAAATGTAAAAATTTTTGTCTTCTGTAATTTTTCATGCAAAGATGTGACCTGAGGGTCAGGGCATCTTCATACTTAAGATGCTATGGGGGCGGGGGATGGAAAGACAGCCCTCTTATATGTGAGACTAAGGAACAAGTGATACGGAGGCAATGGAGGGACTGCATGGCTACAGGCATCATATTTACACAGACTGATGGGCCTCTTGATCTTCTGCTTGGGGATGATGCTTTCAACTCCTGTCTTTTCCAGTTCCACCAATCAACTTCTCCAGGACTCCACACCACAACCCTTGTGGAACCCTCTTCAGAAAATGAATCCCCTTCCTCTCTTTCAGCAGTTGTCTTATCTCAAGTTCTTAGAGCATCTTATACAGAAGGAGTTTAGTCAGATTTTCTGGGGCATATCCTCCATGTTCTCTGAGTCAGTTGTGGCTACTGCCCACATCTTCAGAAAACCTTCCTTGGCAGAACATAAACTGTGAGGTTTTGTGATGCCTGTGGCCCTGCCCAAGCTCTATCTCAGGCTCAAGGACCTCCACACCGTTCCCAGAAACACCAATGCCTTAACACCTTGTGACACAAAGCTTAGTAGGTGTGACATGGGCACAAGGAATGGAAATCTTCCCAAGTTCTACACCAAAATACACACATCCTTGTTTCAAGAGTTGGGCCCGTGGAACATCATGCCCTACCACTGAGAGAGGGACACAGACATCCCTACCAACTGAAAACCTGCCCTGGCAGCAAGGACTGTACTAGAAAGACACCAAAGGTTATAACACCCAAAACCATTAGCAAGCCCACTGGGAACTTCTCCAGGGGCATCTTGGACAGGAAACCCATCAGGCCAGCCTCCTTCCTTCCTGAGCATTGTCATATGGTCTATAAGAATGAGGAACCACAGAATGAAGACAATGCAACTACTGTGGGAGAACAACAAGGAACCCCCATCAGATTCCTCGCATCCAGGAAACTGACCCGGCCTCAGGGATATTTCCCAGCAAACAGTGAGAATTACGGCAAGAACAGCACTCAACTCTCCCAGCCTCCCCAGCCCTCCATCATGAACTCCAAAAGCTGCAAATGTCGAATAATGAGAGGTTCTGTGCCCTTGGGGTACCCTTAAAAAATATAGAAAACTGTAATATACATAACAGCATCAAGAAGGACCTTGGTCTAGAGGGTCAAGACCTGCCTTGTACTTCAAGCAGAAGCCCTGGGAAGGGCTAAAACCCAGGAACACTGCACTGAGGACAGACAAGATGTTCTACATGAACCCTGCTGAACATCATTCCTTCCTTGACTCAAAGACTGAAAGGAAGCTGGCATAAGACATCTTGCAACTTGCAGTAAAACGAAGAAGGAAGCCATAGATGCAGATCCTTGAGGCAAGGGATCTGACCCCACCTGGGCTACCAGCCTCAAACCTTCCCCGGGTTGTGTATCCCTCCTCACCCATCTGTGATCCCAAAGCTGAATACTACTCCAAGGCTGCCACAGTCCTGGAAAATTTGCATCACCCACATCCAGGTGGAACATTGGTAGAAAGTGCATCAGCTACCAGGTTAGAGAGTGATGTATCTATACACTCACTTACAGAGATTCAGGAGACCCAAAGAGCCCCTCAACCTGCTGCCAGCCATGGGCCCTCAGAGGCCCATTCAGATCCATGGCAGAGAAACCTGCAACCTACTCTCTGCTTCCAGGTAAAACCCCCACAGAGCAGGACTATCCGAGCAACTGGAACAGGCAGCCTGCAACCAAATTCCAGCCCCAATATTGCCAAGCATGCACCACAGAAGAGATTTCAAGATGTGGACTCAGGGCAACCCTGCTATCGTGTGATAGTGATTGACCCTGAAGAAAGTGACATACCTTCAACAGCCAAACAAAGCAATAGAGTGGAGAGGAAAGAATAGCCACCTCCTGCATGGAGGCTGAGTCCGGGATACAGTGAGGTTCACAATGGCCAAGCCTTCAGTATCAGTCCCATGGACTTTGGCTAATAAACCAGAGGCATAAACCAGGGAGAAAGCATGGGAGAGGAAGGCCTTCCATCCCAAGCTCCACTCACCTCAAGAATACTACCAAGACTTGGATACCAGAAAAGGAGACATTACTTCTAAAAGCTCTTGGAATGCTTTACAATATGAAAACTTCAGCAAAAATACTTTGGGCAGAGATATCATTAAAAAATGAACACACACACCCCCATCAGCTGCTGAGCAAATACAGGAGGTTTTAACAAGAAACAAGGTCATCTACAATATGGTAGCTGAAATACAATCCCTTGTGAATATTCTGATCCAGATCTTGGAAACACTGAATGGACCCATCAAAGGTACAAGGGTGTAAAGTGGAATCACTGACATCCCAGCTGGG
Organism: Grammomys surdaster; assembly: GCF_004785775.1. Taxonomy (NCBI): domain Eukaryota; kingdom Metazoa; phylum Chordata; class Mammalia; order Rodentia; family Muridae; genus Grammomys; species Grammomys surdaster. The sequence continues at coordinate 25,458 of NW_021604656.1, forward strand.
TGGCTCATCCCTCTCTTCTGAGAGTCTCTATGACACAAACCATAGCAGAGTAGCAAGCAGACTGAGCCATGGCCTCATCACTCCTCAGATGCATAACTGTCCCTTCACATACAGGGGAATTGGAGATGAACTGCAGTCAGGAATTGAAAACCACAGATCATATGATCAACATCTGAACCAAGTAAAGCACTGTGACCAGCTCCCCATGCCCATGGGTCATGACCTTCCATGTAGATACAGGGGAACTGGAAACAAACAGATGACAAGTCTTGATGACCAGAGAGCCTGTGACTCAGGTAGAACAAAGATTGTAATAGGCCACTGTCCACATAGAAGCCCTGAGGGTCACAATCATTCATTCATTCAGATACAGCAAAATTGAAGACACACAATAGCCAGGGGTTGATCATACAGCCTTTGACCCAAATCAAAGTACAACAAAAGGAATGGGCTGTGGCTGCTTTCTGAATCCCAAAGAGAACCATCCTTTCAACCACAAGAGAACTGACTGCTCCTGGCCTTCAGTTCCTGCCCAGGAAGTCTTTAACCCCAGGTAGACTTTAACAGAATAGGTCAAAGAGCAGGCGACTCAGGCCATCCTTGCCTTCCCACACCAAGATTTTCTAGAAGATGTCCAATGTGCCCGGCTATTGTTTCCCCCATGCCTCCTGGTAATAAACTTGGTTTTGTCCCTGCAAGGAAACTCTTTTTCTTTCTGAAACTCTTCCTTGGATGCTCATGGCTCCTTGCCAGATAGGAGCTGCTTCCTGGTTCTTGCTTCTGCCTTTCATCACAGTGGTTTCTGTCCTACAGTGATGGAGCGGGGGAAGGTCAGCATTGCTTCTACCTCAGTGCAGTTTATGGAGAGACAGGGTACCTGGGAAGACACGGTGACTTTATGGGTGTCATCCTTAGACAGTTCCATCACTGCAGTTAGCTTTCATCTTTCTGTCATTACAGAGACAACAAAACACTAGAGAGTTTTCAGGATGAGCCAACCCTGTGAAGACCCCACCTAGGTCTGTGGCCCAATGTGTTGCCTTCACTGTCACATCTTAATGTTTCTGTCACTTTACAGAATGATGTGCAGAGACAACAATCACAAATTCTCATCCCCAGTACCAATGTAGGAGAATCTCTACCTGCATTTCTAGGACAGACATAGAGATCACCTATCCCAGAAGCCCCTCCACATTTTGATGCAGGCTGAGCTCCTATCACCACTTACCTCATGCTGGATGACAGGGGAGTGACTATCCACAGTCTGCCTTCCTCTCTGACTAGAGCATGGTACAGAATAGAACTTGCCGTGTGTGACCATGGGTGATTACTGAGGGTTATGTCACACAGGTCTGTCCAATCACACAGAAAATTCTGCAGAGAAACCACAGGCATCCCCTTGAGTATACTCAGTGACCTCCCTGGAGAACTGATTCCATCCTGCCCAAGTCTTCTCCTTGCTGACATGTGAAAATGTAGCTCACATGATGCTGCACCAGTGCCACTCTGCTGTAGAGAATGCCTGTCAGCTTGTCATTGTTTCCTGGTGGAAGGTGTCTTTGTGGATACTCTGGAAACCTACATTTCTCCTTTATAATCCTGTGAGCTCAGAGGACAACAGAGACCCTATCTGCATCCATTGTCTGTCAAAGTTCAGCCTCCCCTCTTTCATTCCTTAGGTTGCTTTCAATTTTGCATCCCTCTTGCCAAGCCCCGAATGAAACAATCCATTTTTCATCCCTCACTGCTTCACCAAATCTCATCTCCCCTACTTCTTTTGTATTTTCTTCATGTATTTGTGTTTAGTGCAGGAAAAAATATATAGCAAAGCATAAATGTTGTGTCAAAAATTATAAAACAAGTGCATGAAAACCCCAGGGTAAAACTGCAGGATGCTGTCAACCCTCAAAGACCATGTGCTCCTCTGTCATCACCCCTCCCCCTGCAGAGGATGTCACCTTACTTTAGGAACCTTCTCCTCACGTTATGTAGCATCTTTATACACTGAGCTTGTACTGCTCACCTCAGCAGCCTGGCTCACACATACTGTGTCTCCCCTCTGTCTGGAATCTTCCATTTAACATTGTAGCATAGGATGATGCAGCCTTCCTCAGTAGAACCTCATCTGATTCATTTGTATTAAGTAGTTTCACATAATTTTAATATACCCAGATTTCTCTATTTATTCTAAAGTTGATAGCTGTTCACATTCCCCCGTTTAATTGCTGTGACTTCCCTGGAACACACTTCCTCATTGCATGTTGCTATTAATAGCAGCTCCAGCTCAGGTGTACAGAGGTTCCCGTCACACGGCTGGTCTCATTTGCTGGTCCTTTGAAGCCTCTTTTCCCAGCTCACTCACTTCAGTAACTGTAGCATTAGCTGATGGAGTTAGGGACTTTTAGTATGTTTGGTGCCTGTTTATATTTGTTTTATTACATGCAGCTCGGCTTTAGGCCGTCCTCCCACACTTTTAACAGACTTTCTCTTCATTGATTTGTAAGAACTTATACTGGATGTGAGCCTGTAGGGGCAGTTCTGATGCTAAGGTCCTGCTTCTGAATTGGTTCTTGATCTGTCAGAAAAGAAATCTAGGAACTAATTACTGGGCAGAAGGTACAGACAGGACTTCTGTGTCCCTGGGAGACCAAGAGATAGACACAAGGGAGAAGACGAGAGTTCGCCATGCTGTGAGAGAAATAAGTGAAACAGGCTTGTGAGGTCTTTGGAGGAGCAGTGGTCAGGGGTGTGTAGCAGGGATTAGATGTATCTTAGCAACTACAGTTTAGGGCAGGTGAGAGGAGAGGAGATAAGAATTTTGTTAAGGGCACACTTTTCCAGACAGGAGATAGTACCGCCTAGCAAATATGTCCAAAGGCAAGATGAAAAGGAACAACTGTGTATGTGTCTTTTTTTATTCATGGAGTGAATGCAAGCTGGGTGGGGCTGGTAGTACAGCATGTTCCCAGAGCATAGGCTGGGGAGTGAAAAGCTACACACTACATGAGCCCTTTATGTGTTGTATGTCTTGGCAGGAAATTGTTCCATGCTAAGCACTTTCCTCCTAAAAATTGAGTTACAGATGGCTGTGAGCCACCATGAGAGTTCAGGAATTAAAATCTGGTCCCCTCCAAGGCAGCCATTGCTATTAATTACTAAGCCATCGTTCCATGGTCACTAAACCAGTATAATTTTTGTGGTTTTGTTGTTTTCTTTAAGATAAAAATTTGAAGTTGGGTGGGAAACAAGAGAAAATTTTGGGAAAGTTGAAGGGAGGGAAAGAATATGAACAAAATATATTCTATGAAAAACAAACAAAGCAAACAGCGATTGGAAAAATAAAACCAGATGTGTTAATATTCCTTGGCCAGATAAAGCTAACTAAGATTATATTTTATATATGGAAATACATTTGATTGCTGCATATTGAACACCTAACCAGCTACTTCACTCACATCCCAGAGCTTTCCTCTCTGTTCATTTTCTTATAGATTCTTCTGTTAAGAATGACATGTACTATCCCTGCTCCACCCCACTTCACACCAAAACTCCATTCCCTGGTGTCATATGGGCTTTGAGACATAATTGGGTTACAAGCATGGAACCTCTTAATTGGGGTGATACCTATATACATAGAAACAGAAGAACTTCTATGTGCTCTGTAAACTATGTGTAGTGTGTGTGTAGTGTGTATTTGTGTATGTGTGTATGTGCGTGTGCGTGTGTATGGTGGTGTATTTGTATATGTGTATTATGTGTGTGCCACCTTTCTCTTTGTTTCATTCTATCAGGTGGGTGTACATAAATACAAGAGGCTCATCTGCAAACCAGGAAGAGAGTCCTTATCACAACCAAATAATGTTTTATGAAATTCTTCCCTAATTGCACATGGCCTTGCAGAGGGTATTAAGTGAATATGCCATGGAAGGCTCGGGTAGAGGATCTCCATCTTACATAGATGTATATGGAAGACACCCAACTCACTGGGTACTAACTTTTGTGGTATAACTTTGCAGGGAGGAACACCTGCACCTCGGTGGGTAACCACTAACCGAAGCTCTGTGAGTGAGCCCTGTCCACTCATTGACACCCAGAGTGGATTCTGTTAGAGTGTGTCACAGGGACTTTAAGAACAAGGGTAGATGCTAAATCTCCCCCTGAGAATTAATTCTATTGACAACTAATCAGGTAAGCTTTTATTACCTTTCTTATGTCAGAGCAGGAGATGTTCACCAAAATCTGAACCTAGCAGGCAAAATGGGTCAATGACAGGAAGTATAATGTCTGGCAGGACCTAATACCTATCCCTGCAACTCAGGTGACACTGAGATCAGGAAGTTGTCTATAAATTTCTGGTACCTTGAATTATATATGCCACAGTAGAAGAAAGTTTGTCTAGGCAGGACTGATGTATAGAAATCTATATGAACTTAAAAGGTCACATTTTCAAAGGACCTGCCCTCCAGGTCCAGCTGCATCCTTACTAAAAACAAGCCTAGCCTTAAGAATGACATATTGTCATTTTCTACAAAATAGGTGGAAAGAAAGATAATTTTATATATAGCAAGACATGTCTCTAAAGACAATGTGGTGTGTTCTTTCTCCCATGCAGAATGTGCATGTTTAAGAGGAGCCTGAACATAAAAGGGGACATGAAATAGGGCATGGCTCTGCTTCCCTAGGATGGTCCACAGAACATGAGCTCAGTAGGAGCCTGGGTGTCTCAGTCACCACAGATTGTGCAGAGAGTGTGTTGCATGTAATTTTAAAACCATGATACTTTCTTTCCCAGGACTGGGGCCCACATTCTGGCTTAGCTCCACCAATGGGGTGGAACTGATACTAAATCAGGATCCCTAATTGGTTCTTGATTTGGTCAACAAAGAAGGCACCAGCCAATTGCTGGGCAAACGGTAAAGGTGAGGCCTCTGGGTCCCAGGAGGAAAAACGGGATGTGAGAAAGTAGAGAGGAGCTTTTTGGTGCCATACATTGGAAAGAGTAGAAAGCAACATTCATGTAAGGACTCAGGGCACGTAGAGACTGTCACCTTCACTACAGACATGGCCTTGAGGAGCTTCATGGGGTCTATCTGATAGCTGGTAAGATTACAGCAGGAGATTCAGTGCCCAGCAATTGTGCTAGTAGGCAAACTCTAAAATAATAAGGCTCTGTGTGTGTGTGTGTGTGTGTGTGTGTGTGTGTGTGTGTGTGTGTGTTTCAATTCAAAGGTCACTGGTGGGGCTGGTAAAGGAGCTCCCAGGGAAAAGCAGTAGCTGAAGGTTTGGCAGAGCTAAGCTGAGAGGAACGGGCAAGTTGAGAGTGGGAGCTGATGGTGGCTGATCTCAGAGCTGACTCAGGAGCACAGGCCATGGTCTCTGGTAAAAACCAAGCATTTTTAAAAACTTTCTAGAATTCAGTGAAAATGAAGACACAACATACATACAATTAGTGCACACACTGAAAGTGGTGCCAAGACAAAGCACATAGAACTAAGTGCCTTTAGAAAGGAATTAGATCTCCTGCTAGCAACAAAAAAGCAAACCCGAAAGCTCTAGAACACAAAGAAGCAAATGTAAGAGAAGTACACAGTAAGAAATAATCAAACTCAGGACTGAAATCAACCACAGAAAAACAAACAGAACAGTATAAGGAACCAATGAAACTAAGCACTGTTTTTTTGAGAAAACCAACAGGATAAAGAACCCTAAGCTAAATTAAGGAAAAGGCAGAAGACAATATGCAAACCAAATTAAAAAATTCAGAAAGTAAAAGAAGGCCATATCAACAGACCCTAAGGAAATCTGAAGAATAAATAAGTTTTATTTGAAACTCTGTATGTCACAATATTTAAAAATCTAAATGTAATGGATGGTTTTCTATACATACCATTTACCACAGTTAAATCAAGACCAGGTAAACAATTCAAACAGTACTGTAAAACACTGAAGAAATAAAAAAAAAATAGCAATCAAAAGACTGTCAACAAAAATAAGCCCATGGCCAGATGGTTTTTGCATAGAATTCTACCAAATTTTCAAATAGAGTCACTCCTTAAACTACTCAAGAATATAGATACAGAAGAACATTGGAAAACTCATTCTGTGAGACCACAATCACACTGATCCCTAAACCACACAAAGACTCAACAACGAAAATTTCAGACCGACTACCTTTATGAACATTGATGTAAAAACATTCTATAAACTCCAGGCAAACTGGATCTAACTACATATCAAAATTTCTTCCACCATAATCAAGTAGGCTTGATCCCAGGGATACAGGGATGGCTCAGAATATGGAATTACATCACTGTTTGGTGATCCACCATATAAAAACACTGAAAGGAAAAACACTCCACAGGATAATCTCATTAGATGCTGAAAAAACCCTTTGAAAATTTCCAACAACACTTCATGTTAATGTAGACATCAGGGATACAAAGTGCATACCTAAACATAATGAAGACATTATTCAGCAGGAAGTCAATAGCCAATATCAAATTAAATGGAGAGGAAATTAAGCAATTCCACTAAAATCAGAGACAAGACAAGGCTGCCTCTTCTCTCCCTGTCTACTCAACATAATACTTGAAGTTCCAGCTAGAGCAATAAGACGACTAAAGGAGATCAAGGAGATACAATTTGGAAAGGAAGAAGTCAAAGTACCATTATTGGCAAAGATATGATAGTATACATAAGTGACCACAAAAGTTCTACCAGAGATCTCCTGCAGCTAAAAAACACCTCAACAAGTGGCTGGATACAAAATTAACTTTAAAAAAAAAAACAGTAGTCATAACTTATTTCAAAGCCTACTTTTAATGATGGTTCTTACATGTTTTAATCTCCCTTCCAGCCCACCAGCCAGGAGAGGTAGTAGAAAAGAAAGAATATGGGGAAGTGGACCTGTTTAGAAATAGTTCTTGGGAGCAAATCCCATCTCCTTTGTCAGGAAATCAGCAGTTCATTTTACAGGTCAGCAGTGGAAGCTCTATCCACCCACAAACACTTCCCAGATACATGAGCAGACAAGTTCGGTATTGTCGGGATAGCAGCAGCAGAGGCACAACCCAGCAGGAATAGCTAGGCTTCAGTAGAATAAGCATGAGTTAGCAGGAGGGATTCAGAACCAGCAGGAGGGTGTGCCAGGAGCAGCTGTGCCTCTCTGGACTGAGTGAAGATCAGTGAAGACACAAGACCAAGAAGAGTTTGGCTGTGCAAACAAGACAAGCTCTTCTCACAGTCCATTGTGTCCTAGTTACACTCCCTCCAAACATCACATGTCCTCCCTGGTTTTGCCTCACCATGTGTCTTGTCTCAGATCTTGGTTCTATCTCAGGTGACATCACTCTGCCAATTGGCTCAAGTCCTCAAAAAAGCAAGAAAACCCAGCACAGCACACCACCAGAAATTGTTTGGAGAGTTTCTCTGTATGGAGTCCTGACAAATGGAGCTCAAGTAAGAAATGTAAGGTGGACCAATCACGTGGGTTGTTATCAAAGAATCATTTATCACAGGTCCTTTCACATTCGTGCTTTGGCCAAACATCCTTTCACCTGTGTCTGCTTCAGGGAACTGTTCCTTCATGTCTTTGCCCCAGCAAAACACCATCTACCTCAAATGACTTTCCAAAGAACCCTCACATTTCCTCATCATACTCGCCTGTTTAAGAATTGTCCTTTGCTCCAATATTAACAATTTATTCACAATAAATACAATTTTAAGAACCATCACATTTTTAATAAAGAGCTTATGTACAATACAGTCAAAAATAGGCTAACAAAACAAGCTTACATTTGTATGGATATAAAACTACTAAAAACTTTACATTTCTTTCAATAGAGAATACAATAATTCCACAAAACCCTTAAATCTCTATTAATATACAAAAATTCAAACAAAACTATCTACAATCCTAGATGACACAAACCATGACACATCAAGTGACTAAAACTCCCCACCCCAATTTCAGGGATTAGGACAATCGTTTTCTTTTCTTGCTGTATTGGGACAAAGAATCACTGTTTGGGGCCCCAAGGTGGGAAAATGGTTATTCTAAATAAAGCTAGCTGTAGCATTTATTGCTCAGTCTCTGGGTTTATCTACTTTGTTTTGTCTGGTTTTTGTGCCCCCCCACACACACACAAAATGGTTAATCTGAAAAAAAAGAGCCTGTAACATTTAATTTATAGAGTCTATGTTTATCGTGTTTCTGTATTGTCCTTCCAGTCTATATATTGTCCAGTCTTTGTGTTTACCCAGTGTGTGTGTGATCGATCCCTTGGGCTAGCCCTTTTGAAGTTCATTAGCATGAACTTTTTAAAAAAAAATCAGACACTGAGAATGTTTGTGAAGAACTTGGGCTATTTGCTTGGTGAAGACCTCTGTGTCTCTGGTAACAATAGGATTTCCCTGGTTTGATCTAATATTTATAAGTTTTGTTGGTAAGCATATTATTTGATTCCCTATAGACACACAACTATAACCACACCCCCATCGTGACACATTTGCATGTTCCATTCTAATGTCGACACATTCTTACAGTACATTGGTTGACCTAGTTTGTTTTGGATTGAGCTGCCCTTCCTGATTCCTGTGTGGTGTCTGCTCAATAGACTAGACTGCAGCTGACTCATGTTCAGTGTTTGTTAGGGGACTGGACTGAGAACGACAAAGACTAGAATTTGCCTTAAAGAACTATTTCTGAACAGTTCTGCTTCCACATATCCCAATACCGTTCCTTTCCCACTACCTCTCATGGGTGGTAGACCAGAGAAGAGGTTGAACCATATTAAAGTAGGTTGTGAGAAATACATGCCTATACCGAGAAATACTGGGGCTCAGAAAGAAGGAACAAAACTTAGACAGAATCTATTTCTGGCTTGTTCACATGCAGGACTTGGAAGGAGGGAGCAGGGAAAGGACACAGGAGGGGCTGCTGAGCTGGAGGCTGGCAAGGGGCTGTGGCAGCCTCTCTACTGCCAGCATCCCTTTGTGATGAGGAGGCCACAGCAGTGTGATGTGCCAGGAGCCCTCCTGACACATCTCACACTGAGCTTTAGGACTCAGTGTCTTGAGTGAGAGCTGCACTGCGATTCACAATATGGAGAATTGTCTCGTTCTGATGAACAGCATTAGAGATTTGTGGATGAGCCCTAGCTCCATGGACATAGCAATGGACGTGAACATAGGGACCTGTGCAAAGGAGGGACTGTTTTTGCAACTGTTCCCATTCTTCACAGAGTATCTACTGTTACCACCAGATGGGAGCAAAGGGGACACCCCAAAGGTGAGCAAACAAACTGTTCACACACAATGGAACAAAAGTTTGTTGTTCACAAACTTTACTCTCACATTCCCTAGGAAGACAGATGTACTGACAAATTTTAGCATTTTTTGTTCCTTTTAAAAGATATATACAAGAATTTTTTTTTGTTTTAACCTCAAGTGGGAGATATGCTGCTACTTAAAATTTTCCACATCAGCTATGATTTGCCTAGGGCTTAAAGAGGTGTGTGATTCTACCAGCAGCTGATAATTTCTGCATTTCTCTGATGCATGGAATTCTAAGGACTTTTCAGAGAGTGTATAAATGATTGGGGCTTGGCAGCCATGGTGGATTGTTTGTTGTTTGTTGTTTGCTATCAGTCATTGGTGTTTGCCAATTGTTAAGTACTCATGTGAACAGAAGAAAGAAGAAGAAAAAAAATTTGATATCCTGATGGCAAAGATCAAACTTGTCCCCAAGGAACTCAACCCCCTAATCATCAGGAAGTAGTCTAACAATAATGTCTCCCCCTTTCCCCTTTATATATGTGTTCCCTCCTATGTCATGTTATTGAATTAAAAGTTTGGAAGTAAAAGGGGTGAAGAAGGGTGGAAGAGAGAAAAAAATTCAAAGTCTGGCAACAGACAGGTGAGCGAAACTCTCTAGAGAGAGCAGCACCTCAGTCTGCAGGCACTGGCAGGCAAGGCTAAGATGAGCATGTCTCTGAGGTATCTGCCTGAAGCAGTCAGATCATCTGTAGAGAGTGGCATAGAGCCCACTAAACAAGACCATGGCTCCATGGACAGAATGTATTTCTGAGTTGGTGAGGACACAGAACAAGCTATCAGACAAGGCATCTTTCTTTCCTGTGCTCAAGCAGTTACTTTTGTTTGTGTTGAGCTGATGCGAATCAGGGAATGAGATCATTAACCTCAGATCAGGGATTGAGTCATATCTGCTCTAAGATAGTAGGTATCAATTGACAGCTCAGAGTCAGCTACACAGATCAGCCTTTCCCAGGAGCCTATCTGAGGAACACTGACTTGAGGACATCTGTGATACCTGAGGCAGTGCCTTCTGCTATTTTTCCAACATGGCCAAAAGTAAATGTGTTTATACACAGTGTGAGTGAGTCAAGGATGGACTGGAAAGATTCCTGGGAAATGTAGATTTCATGTTATCCATGAACACAGAGTGCAGGAAGGTCACCTGCCAGAGAGAGTAAGAGAAATCCCAGCTTATTTGAATTGTTTCCAACTGACAGGTGCAGAAGAGGGGGCAGAACAAGACCAGGAAGAAACTTGCTACTGTAAAAGGTAGGCTTCTGCTTTCCTGTGGAGAAGAATTCCATCTGGCTCTCACCTCTTGAAGAGGGTCATGATGAAAGCCATGTTCTTTGGACATGAGATGTAGAACTCCAAGAAGGAAGTAGGGGCTGCTGGGAAGGAAATAAAAGACAAAAAAATCCCCAGGTTTTGTGATACAACAAAGCTGTGGTTGGCCTGGATGGGTGCTACACTTGGGAGTGTAGTTCCAGTCAGTGGAGTGATTCTGTGTCTGTGTATAGAGGACTCTGAGGTCCACTTGCCAGCACGTAGCTTCAATTCTCCCAGCTGCAAAGTTCTTCCAGATAACAAGTCCTGTGGCCCTTGCAGAATTGTAAGGGGAATGACAGGAGGGGAGTGAAGAGCAAGGAAAGTCTGAATGGAGAGATAAGGTCCCTCCATTCCCCTGGATCAAGTTCAGTGCTCTGTCCTTGCACTATGGTTAGAATCCTAGCATGGGGAGTGACAAGAGAGATGCCTCACTCCTGTGTCTTCTCCTTCCTTTCCTCATCATACATAACTAACTCCAGGTTGTACAAATGGCAGGAAAAAAAATGTGGAAGACACCAAGGCTGGATCACAACCTATAAAATTCTAAGAAATCTGTCTTGTGAAATTTTTCATACAAGAATGTGAGCTGAGGGCCTGGGGATCTTTATACTGAAGATCCTATCCAGGAAAAGATTAGAACACATCTCTGTTGAATGTGACACTAAGGAGTATAGGATATGGGGACAATGGACGGAGTATATGGCTATAGGTGCCATATTTACACTGACTGTTAGGCTTTTTAATCCTCTGCTTGGAGCTGATTCTTTTGCCTCCTGTCTTTTACAGTCCCACCAAGCAAATTTTGCTGAACTCCACACCACAACCTTTTTCGAACCATACTAAGAAAATGGATCACCTTCCTTTCTCTCATCTACTGTCTTACCTCAAGGTCTCAGGGGATCCTATACAGCAGAAATTTAGTCGACTTGTCTGGGGCATATCTTCTGTATTCTCAGAGTCAGTTGCAGCTGCTACTCAGGTCTTCAGAAGCCATTCTTTACCAAGACATTAAACTGTGAAATTTAGTGATGCATGTGTCCCTGTCCAAGGACTATCCCAGGCTCATGAACCTCCATAACTTTGTCAGGACCAGCCACTGCCTCAACAATTTGTAACACCATGCTTGGTAGTTGTGCAAGAGGTCCAGGAAATGGAAGAACTAACAAGTTCTACATCAACCTAACACCTTTTTGTTTCCAGAGTAGGGCCTGTAGAAGAACTGGTCCTAGTACTGAGATAGAGATACAGGCATACCTTCCAACTAAAAACTAGCCCTGGAAAACTGGACTGAAACGGAAAGGCACGACAGCTTCTACTGAACAAAAACATTAAGCAGATAATAGCCATCCCTTGCCTCAAGGATCTGCAGATATGGTCTCCTTCTGTGTTTCACTGGAAGCTCTGCGATGTTTCATTCCAGATTCCTTTCAGTCTCTGGCGTCGAGCAGAGAATGACGCTTGGCAGTGTTCATAGAATAGCTTGTCTGTCCTCACTACAGGGTTTCTGGATGTCAGCCTCTTCCTAGGCATGATTCTTGAAGTGCAGGGCACATCAGGTGATAGTGGTTGGCCGTGAACAAACTCTCCAACCATCAGTGACTAAACAAACTAATACATGAGAGGTGAGAAAAAAAAAGCCACCTCCTGCCTTGAGAGTAAGTCTGGAATCCAGTAAGATTTCCAGTGGGCAAGCCATCAATATCAGTCCCAAGAGTTAGAGTCCTTAGAAGCCAACAAAAGCACAAGACATCTCCAAACACCTACCCTACAGCACTCAGGGGACTCAACTCTGAAAGCACAAGGGTATATAGTAAGATTAACTTGAGATCAAGCATGCAGCCAAGGTCTTGGCCTGTGAGACATTATCCTGATGGCCCCACAACAGTACACCCTGCCATGATAAGCTTGTCTTCACAGCACTCGTACTCAAGATTCCAGAATACATGCCAAAACCCCAAACTTTCAAGGGTTTAGCTGATGTATCCATGAGGAGACATCAGAGGTTGGAAACTGAAGAGTTCAGGGTCCCCAAGGATAAGAATGAAGTGAAGGATCTCATGGAGTTTCATCCCCATGAAGAGAGGCAGAGTATTATAAGAGCTAAAGGTATAAGCCAGGGAGAAAGGCTTGAGAGAGTAAGTTCTTCTATTCCAAGCTCCATCAAGCTCAAGGTTACAGCCAAGACTTGGAGTCAGTCTTCCCTCTTTATAGCAAGTAAAGGAGAAGCTCTTCCTAATACCTCTTTGAAGAAAATCACAAGAAAAACTGTACAATATGGAAACCTCATCACAAAACACAAGGGGAAGGGAAATTCTTTGAAGAACAAAATCCCTGCACCAGCAACTAAACACCAGACTTATTAACAAGAAAAAATCCATCCTACACTATGGCAGCTGAACTGCAACCCCTCAGGAATGTTCTGATGCATATCCTGGTAAATAACATAGGGGATCAATCAAAGGTTCAGGATGAAAAGTGGAATCACTGACATCCCAGCTGGGTGACTCACCCCACACTTCTGAGGGTCTCTATGACCCACACCATAGCAAAGGGGCAAGCAGAATGAGCTGTGCCCACACCAGCTCCGAGGAACACAACCACCCATTCACATACAGGGGAACTGGAGACAAACTACAGTGAGGCATTGATGTCAGAGGGCCTGTGACCATCATCTGAACCAAGTGAAGAGAGGAATGGCCTTTGACCAGTTCCCTACTCCCAAAGGGAATGGCCATTCATGTTGGTACAGGAGAACTGGAGACAAGCAGGAACCAGGTATTGCTGACCAGACAGCATGTGACCCAGTTCAAATTAAAACAAATATTGGAACAGCTGTCCACATAAAATCCCAAGGTGCACAACTATTCCTTCAGATACAGAGAAACCGGAGACAAACAGCAGCCAGGAGTTGTACTTAAAGCCATTGATGCCAGGAGCCATCTAGGATAACCTAAAACCTTGCAGGTGGATCTTCCCAAGGTGGTTCCCTCATGAACTGTGAAGTATGTCAGATTTGCTTCTTTAGGCAAGGACGAGAAGATTAAGTTGGTGGAGAGATTCCTGCTACTAATGTACTTTCAGTTATTATTAAATTTATATAACAAACACTCGGTATTAGCCCACCCTTTTGAGCACATCTCTGCAGATGTGCTTGCTGTCTTGTAGGGATGCTTTATAGACAAATAGATGGTTTCTTAGTTCTTAATGATGATCATAAAAAAATTCCTAAAATTATGTTAGGAATTATTAAGATCTTTAATAATAGGACTGCTATTAAGTACATTCTCATGTCAAAACTGCAATGAGAACTCTGCAAGTCTTCAAGGCTTCAGGAGAGTTCATTATTTCTGAGATAGAAAGCAGCTATTTACAACTGAGAGCACATTCCAAATGGTTGTAAAACAATTGACCAAAGGTCATAAAAATTGAATGAAGAATTTGCTATAGGTGCAAGGAGAGAAGATAAAAAAATTGACAGTGTTGATTTGTAGAAAACTTCAACAATAACTTAGTCACTAACATTATGGATTTTTACTTTCAAGGAACCTGTTGTGCTAGTGATAGATAATGAATATTTAGCATGATAACTACTCTTAATTGATATGAATGTAAATAATTTCTGTTGTTAATTTCTGTTCTTATTCAACTTATAGTTTGAATTTATGTGTAAATTTATGGTGAACTTTTTACCATGTGATCATATATTCTGAAAGATACATAAGTGCTAAGGACAAAGAGAAGACAGAGAACCCTTTTTTGTTGTTTTGATTTTTTGAGTGAATGAATTATCAGAGAACTTTTTAGATATAGAACTTGCAATTAAAGATCAAAATCCCTTCTCTTTCTGGGACTCCACAAGCAGGCTGGAAGTTAGATCTGAGAGGTTCCTGCAGAGAAGAAGCAAAGTCTACTTTACTAATGCCCTGCCTTTATGCTACAGGTCTTAATCGCCTAAGCCAGTGGTTTTTAACCCTCAAAATGAGCTTGAATGGTTTTAGAACTTTCTACAAGTTATCAGCAAACATTCAGTATAGTCAGAGAGTAAGAACATCTGGAGACCCCCAGTCTTTAATATACACCTGCATCAGATTCTGTGTCCAGCTGTGCAGGCTCCTGGCAAATTGCCCCACACCAAAGGACAAAGAAGGGAATGGGCTGTGGCTGCCTTACAAGTCACAATGGGGAAGGAGAGTCCCAGTGTGGAAGGAAACGGTACCCGATGGTAAATCAAATTCAAACAGACAATATGGGAAGGACAGGAGTGATAGGGGCTGTGTAGAACTGAACAGACTCAAGAGGGCGGGGTGTCCTATAAAGTAATGAAACAGTGTGTGGATGGGTTTCCATCATAGAGAAGTAATAAACATGGCCATCATGGCACAGAGGAGGGAAAGAAAACAGCTGTCTTGAAGAGTTTTTCTATGTTATCAAAGCTAGATTACTACTAATCAGAAATAGGTTTGGGTACATCATTAGAACATCTAGTAACTATGGTTACAAAAACGAAATAATTAACATGATACAACAAAATATCTATAGAGAAAAAAAGGAAACAAGTGAGTAACAAATGTGAGCTAGAGGAGGAAACAAAATGTTAAAAAGACAAATGCAAGGCTAACCCCATCAGGGAACAGCATGACCATGTGCTTTAGACGGGAGGGCTGATAAACTTAGGAAGGAACATGGTTTTAGAAAAAAGTTTGTTTCTTCTTTTGTTTTTATGAAGCACACGTTGGCCAATGATGTCACAATTCTCCAGTTTGAGCTTCCTTGTTTTGAGGAATGTTGGCATTGCTACCACGCCAAGATAAAGATGGCAATAAATGTAATCTCTAGTGCAGGAGAGGGAGGTTGGAAACACAGAGGACTGGAAAAAGGAGGAGGGTGTGTGAGAAGGAAAGAAGAAAGGGAGATGTGAAGGGAGGGAGGGAGAGATGGAGGAAGAGAGGAAGGCAGGAAGGCAGGAAGGAAGGAAAGGAGGAATGGACAATTGGTTGTTCATCCCACTGGAACTATCATACAAGATTCATTCATAGAAAACCTGAATCTATATGTTCAAAATCCCAGTAAGCTCATCAAACAAAACTAAACAAATCATAAATAAAATAACTGAAACTATTCAATTGTCTTACAGATTACAGAAAATATTACTATTAAAATTATGTTCCCAGCTTGCTCCAGGTGTACACAGTGTCTACTTTCAAAGAGACTTTTAGATTTCACCAATTAGTAGCCAAGAACCTAGTCAGTGGAACATCACTGCAGGTCACTGCCCTGGCAGAACAAGCAGGCCAGCCAAGGCTTCTCTTCTCAAGCTCCTCCTTTCCTGTGTCTAGAATCACAGATTGGGCATTTGAAGCCTGCTAGAGAGAGTCAACAAGGGTTATGTGGAAGGCTCCAGTTGTCTCTGTTCTCTGCCCTGTACCAGGTTGGGGTCTTGTGCTCCTGAAAGAGAGGAACACAGATAACGTGCAGTGTAAGATCAAACACTGAGCATTTAGTGAGTGAGGAGGGAAAACTGATACATACTTAAAAATCAGTGGACCTAACAGAATGAACTCACATCTCTCTTGTCACTGTAACCTTTTCCTGTGCCTCCCTCAGAATGGGCACATGATAGACAGGAGTGTCCTTCTCTTAAAAGCCCATTTTGCCATGAATTAAGTCTGAATGTTTATATATAATGAAATGTATGTATGTATGTATGTATGTATGTACATATGATACAAAAACATGCACAGGGGTCTAAATACATCCATAGGTGAAATTTTGATTGGAGGAAAGAGGAACCAGAAAGTACCTGAAGGTATTGAGGCTGTCCATCACCATTTGCATCCTGTTTGGACAAAGCTGATAAACCTGGGGTCTAACACTGCACTGCCATTAAATCTTGACCACCAGGGGACTGAAATTCCTAAATAATGTCCTGTTTTGAGGGCCCTGAGCAGGCCCAACTGTTACCATATAGGTCATATTCAGGTGCCTGGTTTGCAGCTCCTTCCTGGAACTGGCCTCCAGTCTAACACAAGAACACTGTGTCTTAGATAAGGAAAGCCTGGAGTGCACAGGTTGGCTAATGTCCTCAAATACGATCTATCCACCACAAGAATGGAGGCTCTACTCAGGGAAAGGAGGAGGTGGACCTGGGACTATTCCTGAACCATTACACTTCAGCACTGTAGATGAGTCATCACAGAGGACAGAGCCTTGTGGCAGGGAGTTGTGCACCACCTTTGGACACCAGGCCCTCTCATGTTTCAGGGCCAAGCTGATATTCCTGCAAGAGCTGCTTACAGTGGTGGATCTCAGCCTGTGAGTCACAAACACTTTGGGGGTTGTACATCAGATATCCTGCTTATCAGATATTTACGTATGATTCATAACAGTAGAAAATTTAGAGTTTGGAAGCAGCAACAAAGTAATTTTATGATTGCAGGGAACAGGGGGTGTCACCACAACATAAGAAGCTGTATTAAATGGTTGCATAGTCAGCAAGGTTGAGAACCACTGGCTTACAGGAAGGAGATCAGGCAGCAAAGCCAAAAGGACAAGCAACTACGTTATTCTACGTTGTTTTCATAAGGGACTCCTGCTGACACTGGGTGAACTTTACATAGCTTCTCAGCAGTACTTGAACATGAAGTCTACAAGGAACAGCTTCAGACCTCAAACAGTTTCATGTGTGTCATGTGCCCAAGGGCTGGAAACAAGTCTAAGTGTCCACTGCAGAGTTCTTAGCTATGCTCTGTGGTGTTCTCAGCCACACTGTGAGGAAGGCACCTTCTGGAGTCTGCTAAAAGGTAATGTCCTCTCATTTGTCTGTCATTTAAATTTTGAGGGTATGGGTGCATGAATATAAACTGAACGTGCCCAGGAGTGTAGTGAACTCTTCCTTAAGCATGCTTAGGAGTTTAGAGAACTCCTGTACTGATCATTCTCAGGACACTCGGGTCCTCCTGCTCAGAGCACACTCAGGGGTAGACCCACACCTCTACCCATATGCACAGGCTCCTGGAGGGAAGTCCCCATGCCTTACTTGTGGGAGCAGAACGAGGCCTTCCACATAGGATGCCCATGTGTTCCTCACTCCCTTCAGGTTGTAAACTTTTCTCCTCTCTTTTGTCTCATCTCGGCTTGGTTTGTCTTTGGCTCCCTGTCACAAGAGCCCTTGGTGTTTGTCTTGCATTTAGACTGTCAGTGTAGCCTACAGGGTAGCCATTGGCCATGCTGCTCTCCACATTCGTTCCGCGTCAGTGACATCACAGGGACACAGGACACAGCTGTGCTTACCTCAGGACAGTGAAAGCCCTTCAGGGAAAAGAGCTAGAGATGGACTTACTTCTCTTATCCATATTAGCAGGGTCCTGGGAAGGGAACAGGAATATGGATGGCCCTTTCCCATGTTGTCCCATCCAGGGGACAGGCGCGAAGGTATGCTCACCTCTCATGGCTGAGCTGAAACACTTTGCATCCTGTTCATGAAGTTTGTTGCAGCATCAGCTGGGAAAGAACATGACCTTTTAGCCTATGTGCAAATGGGGCCAAAGGGTCCTATTTCCCATGGGTGGCTCACCTGGTGCTGGTGGTTAAGGTTCCAGGACATGATGCATATACAGGTCAGGAGCTGGGATGGGTGCACCATGCTTGACCAGCCTGGAGGAAAGGGTACAGGCACTCAGACTCAGAGTTTCATTGTTGTCTGATGGCATGCATCCTCATGAAGCTGAGCATGGCCCCTTCCTGAACCTCTCAGTTCTAATCAGGATGCTCCCTGCTCCCTGGTTCAACATCCACAGAGATGGGCCTTTTCTCCTTCATCACTTGAGAGACACAGGAAACACTCTGTTAGAAAGGTTAAAGTACCTCACTGAGTCAGTACTGAGTAGCTGTGAGCAGTATCAACAGCATCCTCTAAACCATGTTGTAAATGGGTTCTGGACCCATATCCAACAGGACAAAGAGAGGTGACAAAGCTCTCCTCTGAAATCTGACCATGCATGAGTAGTTGTGACAGACTGATTGGTTTGTGCAAAGTCCAGCAACTGTGGCTTCCTCCACCTGGTCACAGAACTGTTCACCTTTACAGGAAGGTCAGGAATGCACCCAACTCTGCATTCATTCCTTGCAAGCTTCAGTCCCTAGGAGATGGTCCAAACATGTCAGCAGGCTCTACCATCTTCCATGTATTCAATGTGTCTGACAGCAAGTTTGCTTCTCTTTACTGAACAGAAACCACGGTGACAGTATTGAAGGCACAAGCACATATGTGGACATCCTGTACCTTGCCACAGCCCAAAGTCATGTCTAAAACATGCCCTCTTACAACATGGTCCAGTAAATGTGAGAACCAGCAGGGCAAACCTGCCAACACACACACAAACACAAACACAAACACAAACACACACACACACACACACACACACACACACACACACACTGCTAGCTATGATACCATGCTAGATACCACCAACTACTGCTGGCCCACTATACTGAGGTAAATGGAGCTTTGAAGGAAGGAAGGAAGGGTTGTCAGAAGATGCATAACAACTTCTGAAACAAACGTAATGTAGCAGAGGGTGGAGGTCTGCTGTGGGATGCCCAGTATGCTCTGACAGCTGGCAGTGGCTGTGAGTTCACTACAGAGATGAAGGGAGTCCAATAGGGTCTGATATATTAGTGTACATGGGACAAGCTGAGCAGCTGACAACACACAATGTGCAGATGGAAATGACTGGGGAAAGGGGAACATGCATCCCTAGAGGCTGTCCCTCCACACTTTGTGTAAGGGGAAGGTCCATTAGGACCTGATACTATGCACAGCACACTGGGGGCAGGAGGAGTGGTGTCCTGTGTGTCCTGAGTCCTCAGAGTGCCCTGAGTTTGGTAGTTTAGTGACTAACAGGACTAAACTTAGCGGTGAAACTAGGGTGTAAGTTAGGAACAGCAGGGCCTGATTCCTTGTGGTGTATGTGAGGTGAGAGGTCTCATAGGGTGTGACCTAGCATTGTATGCATGGTGAGGCACAGTGGGTTTACCGGCATAGACTGAAACATAGCAGCGTCTTTATGTGTGAAGAGGACAGTGAGGGAATGTGTCCAGCAGGCACTGATACACCACCCAATACCCAATAGTGAGGCTAGGGTTCCAGTAGCATGTTTTATAACAGTGCATGTAGGGCTCTAAGTGTTGTTCAGCAGGGCCTGGAATCTACCAGTTCATGTAGGGTATGATGCAGCAGAGCCTGAGTTCTGGAAGGTTGTATGCGCCCAGTGATATGCAGCAGGAGTTGATAGTTTCCTGTGTATATGGGGTATCTGTGACAGAGGCATAGGCCAGGCCTGATGCTGAGAAGTTTGTGACCTCCACTCTCCCATGCTGCTGCCCCAAATGCAGTGATAATTTTCAGGCAGGATTGGACACACTCTTCTCGAATCCTTGAAATATTTAATGTGTCAGGACTCAATGGACAACACACCAGAGTAACTACACCACTTACACCAGATAACAGATGTTACTGGACCATGCCTACTCCTTGCTGCTTTCTGAAAAACACAAGCTACCTATCAGGCCCCACGAGATGTGCCCTGAGGAAGCCCCACATGTACTGCCATATTCAGCTCCTTCTGGACTCTCTCCACCATCCACATCACATACACTGGGGTTTGAAGCCCTCTGGGACATCCCCTCCACTACCACAGACAACTGCTAGGCACCAGGTCCTGAGGCACTTGCCTTCCCCCATTCCCACAGCCCTAAGTACACTGCTTTTATCACTCCCTGCTGGATGTCTTCACAGTGCTGTTTTCAGTCACGGATGACAACCAAGGCCACCTAACTACTTAATACTCAGGTGTTTAGGCCTTTCTAAACAGCCCTTCACTGAGGATGCCACACCACACACCAGTGCTAGGTATCTGACATTATTGGAAATCCCATATACACTGCCACACAGCTTGGCCGTGTCGACAATGTGTTGACATTGCACACACACAAACTGGTGAGGGGATGTCCATCAAGACTGATGTCCTAAAAGTTTATCCAGCAGGGCTTAGGACATAGTAGATTATTGTGTGTGACAGAGGTACACGAGTGTCCATGAAGGCGTGATAACTATCGTTGTAGTAGGTACTGATGAGGGCTGATGTCTAAGAGAGTCTTGATACCCATTAGAATGTGTGGACTTCAATAGTGTGAGGCTGTCAAGCAGAGCCCAGGACATGGCAGTGTATTGAAGGTACAGTGGCAGGGGAGTATCCAGCATGGCCTGATGACTATCAGTTAATGTAACATTTTGTCAGGGGTCAGTTAGGACTGGATACCCAGAACAAATGTCATGTATATGTTGGGGGCCTGTTCAGCATGGGCCAATACCTAGCAGTCAATGTGGTGTTTGGTGGGAAGCCATGCACAGCCCAATACTTAGGAATGTATTTGAGGCACTGGGGAGGTTGTGCACTAATTGATTCCTGGCATCTAGCAGTGCAAGTGCTATTTAACAGTGGGTTACCCCTGGGGATATAAGTCAGGAGACATGGTGTCCAGCAAGACATGAATCTAGCAATAGATGCCTCAAAACTATGAACTGTCCCTTTTCACTGGGATTCAGCATGGGGAGCCATAGAGAAGGCTTTCGCCAACAGAGCCCCGTCTAATCCCCTGTACATAGTCTCTGTGTGCTCCCAGCCATGACCACCAAGCCAAGCCAGCCACCCTCCAACAAGCCACGGGGTATCACCATGGGATCCAACTGGAGCCCCCCTCTTGCCCCTCGGCCCCAGGCTAGATCTGACCCGCAGACCCCCCCCCCTTCATTCTCAGCTCTTCCGCAGCTTTCAGTGGTGCCTGGGTGCACAAGAGCCTGAGAATCAGAAGGCCTCAGCCTCCTTGCAGGTCTGGGGACCCCAGAGCCAGCTCTGGCTGTCCCAGAGGCCTCAGACCGTGCTTCCCCATCCCTGGAGTGGTGTCCCCAAGGCTGCTCTATGGCCCAACAACCACCTGGCACTGGCATGGGGTAAGCGCAGTCAAAATTCCTACATCCTGTTTCCCTGAGCAGCCCGGATACAGAACTCCACTAAATCTACAGAAAACCATATTACAAACAAGAGAAGCAGGTTCAGAAGAAACTTTACTGTTCTCAATTCCCACATAAGGAAGTGAGAGAGAGGTGATATGGTCCCATAGTGCACTCGAGGGTCATAGAAAAATAACAAGAGAGCAACAGTTTACTAACTTACATAAAATAAATAGATCTTAAAAAGAAAAAGATCCGTTAGAGCACACCTACGAATCTTTGAAACAGATATAGGAAACCTAAATTGCAATCAATTGTGAAACATGGAGAAATGGGCAAATTTCCAAATACATATAAGATGCTTGAATTGATCAATAACAAGCAATGAAGTTAAAAGATTGATAAACAGGAAAAATTTAACAAAGAAGCCCAAGGTCACACATACTCATAAATGAAATCTACCAGACTTTTAAAGAAAACCAATGCTCCTAAAATAAGTCCATAAAATAAAAGGGAAGGGATACTTTCCAACGTGTTCCAGAAAACCAATGTTTCACTATAACCAAAACCAGACAAAGGGAAAGCTGGCTGCTTCAGTGGATAGAGATGCTTACGACCAGACTTGATGACCCAAGTTTTGTTCCTCGAGCCCACATGGTGGAAGAAGAGAACTGATCTCACAATATCTTCTGACATTCATATGTGTGCAGACATACACATACAATTAAAACTACAATAAACCAAGTACTACATCAATATTTTCACGTAAAAGATATGGCAAACTTGAACCAGAGTCCTTGATACTTCACACAATTTCAATGACACATTTAAAAGCTCATGATCAAGATCAGATCAGTTCACTCAGGGATAGAAGGTGAGTTTGAAATACACAGACCCATAACTAAAAGCATGTGAAGTGTATACAAGACAAAAAAAAGGCACGTAGCCTTAAGAATGACATATTGTCATTTTCCAGAAAATAAAAATAATGCTATATGTGACAAGCCAAGTCTCTTAAGACAAATGTCATCTGTTTTCTCTCCTAGGCAGAATGTGCATGTTTGGAGGAGCCAGGACATAAAAAGGGGACATGAAATAGGGCAGGGCTCTGCTTCTCTGGGACTGTCCACAGGGCATGTGCTAGGCAGGGGTCTGGGTGTCTCAGTTACCACAGACTGTCCACTCTGTGCTGCACAGGGTCCTGGGAGATTCAGAATCCAGACTCCTGTAGCCCAGAGACCTCCATTAACCAGGCACTAGGAAGAAAGGGTCAGTTCTTAAAACCCAACCAAAATGATTCAGACAAACTGAGAAGGCATAGTGAGGGACACACCTCAAGAGCAAGAAAGTAAGCCCAGGCTGTACCTGAGTGTCGGAAGAGTAGACAGGAGCCCCTTCTCCTGAAATCATGGAGTCACATGCTGCCTCAGAGCACTGTCTCTGCCTCTGGAGTCTCAGTCTTAGAGTCAGTTATAGCAGGCCAATTACCAACTGTCACAGACACCTGGCACCAACAGTAACTCCTGGTCTATGACCAAATTGGTCACATGTCCAGAACTTGGCCAATCAGACTGGCTAGCCAACCAAGACTCTCCTGACTGGTCATGTTGAGGTCATGTGACTCCTGGTTTCTAGTAAGAACATTCACATCCAGACCACAGGTGGACAATCCTATTACTGCAGAGTTAAGGAAAGAGGCTTTGCATGCTCTCTGCTTCCTTTCCAGAGCTGTGACAGCTAGGCTTGACCTCTCCACCCCATGCCTCTGTCCACAGGAGAACTCATGAATAAGCTTGCTTTCTCAGGTCTCTAAAAACACACTTATTTCAGAAGGCCAGATTTGGGTTTGTTCAGAGCTGTGGGTCCTCCCTGAGTAAAAGGGACTGAGCAGCCAGTGTGGGCACACATTTATCCGTCCCTTCAGAAGCCATGAAGGTGGCCATTTTTACTCTTTCCACTGAGCCTGGGGATTCTGCTTATTCTGCTTATTTTCCTTTGAACCTTCCTTTCCGTGGCTGTCTCTCAGCAAGCTTCCTGGCATGAAACCTCACCTTCGTCTGAAGATATCCCTGCCCTTGCACTGCTTCATGAAGATGAGAAAACAGCAGTTGGTCCTGTTTGGAAGGCCTGGAGAAAAGAAGAGCCCAATCTGTCATGGAGCCACCCAGGATGCAGAGAATTGTGGTGTCAACCAGGGTCACTTGCTTGTGTACCAGGAAAGTCCTCAACTTTGACTGGATGACCAGCAGCCCCAGGATTCCCCTCAAGACCTTCTCTGCAATTTGAGTGGACTGTATGCTGTGCATGACACTCAAGGTGAGGACACCCAGGCGCTGGCTGAAGAAATGATATCACTATCACCAAAGCTCACTCACTGCACAGCCAAGCTGCTGGCTCTGCCTGCAGTTCCCCATTGCTCAGTTAAAGGGATGGCATTGCTCTCAAGGACACAAACTTCATCTTCACCCTCAAGTTCTGGACCCTCATGGACAGGGAGTTTGCTGAGAAACTCAGGGCTTCTGTTGGTTTGGCCAAAGTAGAAGGGGATGCTGTGGAGAGCAGGAGGCCTGAGCCCTGCTACACTGAGCAGCAGTAAAGACTGTGAAATCTGGGGGTTTTAGAGTATGTGTAGTGTGTGCACAGAGTAGGTGTGTGGGTGAAGTCTGTGCATCCACGTAGTCCTTTATGTATCTTTACATAAACATAAAGGAATGTTTCCCTGGCTTTTCCATCATCTTTGATGGTGTTCTACCCCAGTGTTTCTCCCCCTGCCCCCCGTGCCACATCCCTCCACATCCCCAGAGAATGTCATGGTCCCCTCCATAGTTTTGTTATTTCCCTTTTTACTGCACTCATCCCCATCTCCAGAAGCCCTCACCTCCCAGACCCTTTGTAATTCACTATTTTCTGGGGTTACCTCACTTGATATTGTCACTTCCAAAAGTTTGGAAGAAAGAGCCAAAGTTCACTGAGAACGGGCAGCTCTTGAGTTTCTAGATCTGGGTCTCTGCAGTCAGGAGCATATGTGCTGGTTCCATCAATGCACCTGAAATGTCACGAGTCCCTTCTTCTGGACAGCTGAGAAGGGCCTCACAGTGGTTACATACCATGCTTTCACTACATCAGTGGAAGGACACTTCACCCACTCCCCCATAAAGGGGAGAGTAGACAATGAATTCG
Source organism: Grammomys surdaster (assembly GCF_004785775.1). NCBI lineage: Eukaryota > Metazoa > Chordata > Mammalia > Rodentia > Muridae > Grammomys > Grammomys surdaster. The sequence goes on from NW_021604656.1 coordinate 50,293, forward strand.
ACAGGGCAAGTTTCTGGGAAGTAGGGTGCCCATTCTTTTGGGAATAAATCAATGGGTGGTATGGCTTTGTCATATCTGGATTTATTGTTAGCTTTTTGAGAGTTCTCCACAGCAACTTGCAGAGTGGCTACACCATGGTGTCTATTTTGTTTTGTTCAAGATGGGTTTCATGTAGCTCAGGCTTGCCTCTAGACTGCTATGTGTCTGATGCTGGCCTTGAACTCCTGATTATCCACCTCTCAAGGGCGGATTACAGGGAGGAAGTACTATTATTCCCGGCCAGCACTTCCAATTAAATGTGAGCTTTTCAATTGTTTCAGAGATGATAAACTCAGCAGGCATATGACTGACAATAAAGTTCCCATCCATTGTGTCCCATTCTGTGCACCACACACGCCATGCTTGGTGGTACATGCCTGTATCCCAGCACTCAGAGGAGACAGAAGGAACAGAAGCACAAGGTTTGAAGGTCATCTTCCAATATTTAAGAAAAATTAGGCCAGCCTGTGACACATAGAGCTCTGTCTTTAAATAAATGTCCTTACTCACGTATATAAAATCATTGAGGATGACTATGTTGATGGTAAAAAGATGTCACTGACAAAGGACTTTCCAGGGCCATGTCAACATCCTGTACAACTGCAGACGAATAAAGAGACCAGATCTGAAGTCCAGAAGGGACACAAACAAACATGTTACACTCGTTTCATGTAGTGCTCCCACTCGTCTCATGCAGTGCTCCCTGCAGGTGTGTGTGCTCATGTGTGCATGTGAGAACATCAGGCATTTGATCTGTAATTCTCCACCCTTTTCCTTTGAGACAGCTGAACTGGCAGATAGCAAGCCCCAGAAATCACTATGCCTCCTGCTGCTGGATATATAGGGCATGCATGGCCACGTTTAGCTCTTGGCATGACTGTCAGGCCTCAGGTCCTAAAGCTTGCACACATGCTCTTACACACTGAGCCATGTCCTAGCCCATAAAACATGGTTTCTGAGTATTCACAAGCCTCGACTTTTTTCTTCTGAAAACATGGGGTGACATTTCCATGTTCACCTAGGATGCATGAGAACTGTCAGTACCTTCAATTTATCTTTGTTTCATCCCAAGGCTAAAAATGAAGTCAGAGAAGATGCCCTTGGTGCTCTGTGACACCGTCTCAAATAGCCACCTGCAAATGCTTGCATCACACATTCCCAACATGGTATAACTAGATTCTCCTAGGTGACACTGAGTCAACCCAGCTTCAGGTGGAGCTAAATCTACTGAGAGCGTGGTCTGATGACAACTTTTCTGTCCTCCAGGTTGAAACATTATGTCCTCAAGGAGGAGGAGGAGGAAGAGGAGGAAGAAGAGGAGGTGGAGGAGGAGGTGAAGGGTTGGGAAGAGGAAGAGGAAGAAGGGAGGACTCACTAAACTCAGGGAGCTTGCAGAACTTACTTAACCAAGGTCATATGAGCAGTAAATAATTGATGGCGATAGGAGACACTTCAGTGGCACTGCCTACAAGATGTGAAGGGAGCTCCGAAGATGCAGCTCTAAAGAGTTGTGACCCAAGCTGGGTGGGATTCTGGGTAATGCACTTGCAGAGTCCACCACACTCATATAGGTAGCTCCTCATAGTGCTTCTGTGTGACAGCCCAATAATAAATGCAGATTCACCATGCTACAGTCAGATGGAATAGTTCCTTTGTTCATTCCTCACTGCCCTTTCTGAGGTGACAGGATGTTTGTTCATCGAGGAAAAGTCATTCACCACCACATAATAACCCAGCGTCCTCTCCTAAAGCCAAACACATGGGATTGGCTCAGCCTCTTCCAGCAGGATCGTTCTACCTAATTCAAACGGACACTCCAATACAAGTCTCAGTGTTATACAGAGAAAAAAGTAAGACATGAAATTCTTAAAAGAACCATCTGGAAAGCTGATTCCTAAACTGAGCTCACATTTCCAGGAAGCCAGCTCTTTGGGGATTGCAGAAGAAAAGCAACCGTCCCTATCCCAGACACCTGATGATTGTAAAAAGAGACAACAGACCCCACACTTTCAAAAACAGCTTATCTAAGGAAAACAGCTAACTACCCTATCCTGCCCCTCATAAACCCCTTTCCCACTTCCAGATCATTAGCCTGAAAACCCCAACTTTGCATGTACTCTAAATAACTTGGCCCTGATAGGTCCTGCCCTACGACAGGTACATATCCACACCCCTCCACCCTACATAACATGCTAGAAATCAGGATCTATTACACACACAACTAGAAGCAGCCAGTAGCCTGGTGATTCACCAGACTCAGATGGACACATTCATATCAGCACCACAGAGCAACCTGAGATTCCAGGCCTCCAAGGCACAGACACGGACTCCTAGCAGTGTAGTAAAACAGTAGCAGTCTGAGAGCATCCAGAAGGGCATGTTACATAGCAGTATATGTGAGATTCTCTGTTGTTTGAATAGGAAACATATTAGGGCTATCTGGGCACCTTCTGCAATCCACATAAAATGCTGGATATTGGGTACACAACTCAGCCTCACATAAACATCTAGGTATCGGACCCTCTGACCTTCTACCCATTCTGCAGGCACTGCTAGATACCAGGTCTTGTTAGATAACCACTTCCCTTTTGATGAAACTCCACATGCACTGTTATGTATCAGGCCCTGTGTCACCCCTACCCCCAGCCTGTACTCACTATTTCCTGAACTACTTGACAGAACAATCTCCAGACTGTCTCAACCCATCAGCTCCCAAATAATGACACAGAGACTTATAGTGATTTATTGTAGCTTAGGCCTTAGCTTGTGTGATAAGTTTGTATATCCTCAGCCTAGGAAGTGGCACTATTAGAAGGTGTGGCCTTGTTGGAGTAGGTGTGTCACTATGGGTGTTAGCTATAAGACCCTCATCCTAGCTGCCTGCAAGCCAGTATTCTGCTAGCAGTCTTCATATGAACTCTCAGCTCCTTCTCCACCATGCCTTCCTGGATGCTGCCATGTTCCCTACTAGATAATGGGCTGAACCTCTGAACCTGTAAGCCAGCCCCAACTAAATGTTGTCTAAGACTTGCCTGGGTCATGGTGTCTGTTCACAGGAATAAAACCCTAAGATAGGAATTGGTACCAGCATAGTGAGGTATTCCTGTGACAACTTGACCGTGTTTTGGGGAGACCTGTGGAAGGATTTTGGAACTTTGGACTAGAGGGGCCACTGGGATGTTAAGAGCTCTGTGGGATGCTCTGTAGGAGTTGGAAGATTATGTTGAGAACAGTGCAAATTATGGAGACCTGGCTTGTGAAATTTCAGAGGGAAGATTAAAAAATCTTAACAGGGCCATTGCTGCTTTGATTGTGAAGATTCTGTGGTTTTGATTAGCTGAGGCTGAAGAATCAGCTGTGATTAACAAGATATCAGAACTACTAAAGCAAACCTTTGCATTACTAGGACAATTGATTCTGGTTATCTGGAACTAAGAAATTTGTGGTGATTAAGAAGAGATCAAAATTATTAAGGTGAAATCTTCTGGAAGGTTTTCAGAGAGCACAAAGAGGCTATGTTCCAGAGATAGCCAAGGTTGTACCTCATGGTGCAGCTGGACTTGGTAATGTGTAAGAGTCACAGAGGTGGTAATGGTTTTGAAAACATGAAACGGTCATGAAGAGCAGCTGAGACTCGGCACTGTGAGAGGCCATGGAAGGCCATTGCTGATGGTGCAGCCTCAGTTGCAATTGATGGTCCAGGACTGAAGGGGTCATGCAAAGGAGTTGAGGCTTGGCACCATGAAGACAGCCTATGACAGGCTATTGGTGAAAGTGCAGTCACAGCTGACGACAGCAGTGTTTTGGAGTTGCCAGTACCATGAGATGACCACCAAGAATAGCAGCTGCAGTGGAGTACTGTCGGACTGTAGAAATCTTGAGGTGTTTGGCCATGCCCCCAGAACCCAGAGACCTAACATGCAGTCTCCATTTAACCTGCATGCTAGGTCACGTATGGTACAGGTAGAGGGCGTGACTAACAGACCTCTGCCTCGAGATTTACATATTAATGAATTACCTAAAGGCCAGAGGTGTAGATAACTAAATTCTCATCTCCTTAGCCCCTCCTCTTTCCCTGCTACCCAATATAATGGAGCCTCTCCTGACATTTTGTGGGAGAGCACTTCATTCCAGATACAACTACCATGACCAATAAAACCTCCTTGTCTTCAATTCCACATGTCTCCTGGAACTCTGGATTCCTTTATGTAAGTGGGAAACTCACACCTGGGAAAGCCTTCCCCACACTCCCTGCTCCAGAGGTCCACGGGGTTCTCTCCCTAGCAGCGGAGGTCCATACACCCAAGCCCTCGCAGGCTGCCCCTGTCCCTGCTCCAGGGACTCAGCTGCGGCTGCCAGGCACACTGGGTGCCTGCGCCCCTGTTCCTGAGACCTGCCGTCACTGCAGCTAGCGGGTGGCCTGAGCCCCCGTCCTGACAAGATCGAACCATCAGCCTCGATGGGTGAGTCCCAAGGAGGGCCAACCGAGCCGTGGTGCCCGGGACTGCATCGGCTTCGGGGCACGGTGTGACGGGCGGGTGTAGTCGTCTCGCCGGCACGAACGCACATACACACACACACATCACACACACACCAGAATCCTTCCGTATGAACACGTTTATTTCCCAAAAACCAAGATGGTGGAAAAATGACCAAGAAGACGAAGGCGGCGTGGGAAAGCACTGCCTATATACCCCAGAGCGGGGTATTCACCCCCTGATTGGCTGCTTACCCGTAGCGCGCCAAACGCCGTGGGAAGGGCTAAACTTGGCGGGCTTTACCATGGCACATGCGCAGTATACTGGTTTACTAGGAAGAATTATGGCAACAGCGCCACCTAGCGATGGCAGACTTTGCTTGCACTCGCTGTGGCTCCCAACAGCACGGGCTCAGCTGACCTGACCTGCACCCCTCGCATGAGTTTTAAACCACAGAATACAGGCAGCTGGAGCCTAGAAGACAGGGTGTGTGCTGCTAAGGACACAGCTGGAGAAGGGACCCAAGCCCTTGGAGGAGGCCAGAAGATCGTGAGTAGATCCCAGACATTGGACAGTTGGAGTTTGATTTTGATTGTGATTGACACTGTGCCCTGATAGTTTTCCCTTTTCAAGTAAGAAAATATTTTAATGGAGCCCACAGTTAAGAGACTTTGAATTGTAAAAAGACTTTGAATTTTAAAATACATTGGATTGAAGTTTTAACATGTAAAGACTGTGGGACTTTTAACATTATTTAGATCTTGGGGATGAATAAGAAAGAGTTAAAGCTTAATAGTGATGTGTTTGTGTGTCAAGTTGACACAAACTGTAATTATCACAGAGAAAGAAGCTTCAGTTGAGAAAATGCTTCCATGAGATCCAGCTGTCAGGCATATTTTCAATTAGTGATCAAGGGGGGGAGGGCTCAATGTGGGTGGGGCCATCCCTGGGCTGGTAGACCTGAGGTCTATAAGAAAGCAATCTGAGCAAGCCAGGGGAAGCAAGCCAGTAAGTAATATCTCTCCATGGCCTCTGCATCAGCTCCTGCTTCCTGACCTGCTTGAGTTCCTGTCCTGACTTCCTTTGGTGATGAACAGCAATGTGGAAGTGTAAGCTGAATAAACCCTTTCCTCCCCAACTTGCTTCTTGGTCATGATGTTTGTGCAGGAATAGAAACCCTGACTAAGACAGCTTGCTACCTCCCAACTAGTGTGTACAACTTAATTAATGTGTTTATTCTAATCCATACTTGCTACCTGTCCTATTAACTCTCACTCAGCATCTGACTTCCTGTGTATCTAGCTAGTAAATCCCCCCACCTCTGAAAAATAATAAAGAATAAAGACCCTGCAGCTCTTTATTAAAGCCAATCAGAGAATGCCTTAGGCGGGTGAGGAAGGACAGAGTCCAAAAACTTCCACCCCATCGCAGACCCAGCTAGGTGTCAGTCCCTCTACCAAACTCCATCACCACAACCACCCTGCTAGAAATCATTCCCTGCCTGACACTCCCTCCATACTGTCCAACACCATATACACTGCTGAGTCTAAGTACGAGGTTAGGCTGCCCAATTTTCTGGAGCCGTACATACATAACTGTGTGCCAGGCCCCACTGACCTTTCCTGAACCACACATATTGTGTTTGTTGATAGTCCCTCGCCATTGCCACACAACATACACTGGTATTATTTGAGCCATGCAGAACTCCCACGTGATGCCCTCCCATCAAAATTTACAGATATGAGGCTTTGCTGAATGACAATGCCAGGCTGACATTTCACATACAATGTTAGATGTCAGAGCCTTCTAGATACATGTTCACCTCTTCTGCCTCCCCACATAGACCTCTAGGGAACATGCCCAGATGGACACACAGGGGACATTGCCACAGACACACATCTAGGTGTCAGGTCATATAGTGCTCTTACCCCACATACACTGTTAGAAGCAGACCTTGCAAGATATCCCCCTCTGCTGATGCCAAAGCCACATGTGTATAGCAGGCCTTGCCGGGCTCACCTTTTCTTGACTCTGCAAACTCAAATACACCTCTTGGTATCAGGTCCTGTTGCACCTCCGTTCCCATCCAACATTTACTCTTAGGTATTGACCCCTGATAGTAGTCCTCTGCCACATCCCAGGTACACATTAGGTATCCCACCACCACCAGCAGCACACACACACACACACACACACACACACACACACACACTCCACAAAGACTGCTAGGAATCAGGTCCTCCTGGATACCTTTCCCTGATCTCTGCCACCACATACACACTGTTATGGACTGGGCTCTGCTGAACAAACTTCACCAACCCTCCATACATGGTTACCTTGCCCTACTGGACACTACCGCACACACTGTGCTAGAAACCAGGTCCTCTTGAGCATGGTCCTTGCAATACTGACACCAAAACAAGCCCAGGGCCAGAAGGTTTTCAGACAGAATTCTACCAGACTTTCAAAAAAACTGCTAATACCAATACTCCTTAAACTACTCGACAAAATAGAAACAGAAGAAACATTGAAAAACTCACCCTATGAGGCCACAATCACCCTGATACCTAAACCAGAGAAAGATGCAAGGAAGAAAGAGAATTTCATACCAATTTCCTTTTTCTACATTGACATCAAAATACTCAACAAAATACTTGTAAAGTGGATCTAAGGGTTTTGGACCAGCAGGGATGCAAGGGGCATCGCTCAACGGTGCCTCTCTGGACAAAGTGTAGATCAGCAAAATGGGAAACCAAAGTAGATCAGCAATTCAAGCAAGTCAAATCCTCTCACAGTCCCTCGAGTCCTATTTATACTCCCTCCAAACATCACATGTCCTTTACAGGTCTTCCCTCACCACACGTCTTGCCTCAGCAACAACAACAGTCTATCTCAGCTGACATCACTCTGCCAATAAGAAGCCACTGCACACTACCACAAGTTTTTTGGAGCATTTCTCTCCATGGAGTCCCAACAAATGGAGCTCAGCTATGCAATGTAAGGAGGACCAATACATCCATGTCCTTAGCAGAGGCTCCTTCATCACGCGTCCTTTCACGTGCTTGCTTTAGCAAAACATCCCTTCATCTGTGTCCACTTCAGCAAAATAGTTCTTCACGTGTTTGCCCCAGCGAAACACCATCCAACACAACTGACTTTCCGAAGAACCCTTAAGTTTTCACTTCATATCCCCTTTCTGTCCTTTATTCTCAAGTTAACAATCTGTACACAATAGAATTAATTATAAGAACCATCACATTTTCAATAAATGGCTCATGTACAGTATAGTCAAACAACAGTCTACCAAAACAATCTTAAATTTCTGTCAATATAGAATGATTAAACAAAAAAAATACACGTCTTTCAATATAGAGTACACTAATTCAACAAAATCCTTAAATTTCTATTAAGATACAATTATTCAAACAAAACAATCTACTAGTGTCAATGACAACTATAACACATCAACTGACCAAAACCACTCACTCCAAAATAAGGGATTGGGACGATGGTCTTTTCCTTCTGAATTGGGGCAAACAATTCCTTTTGGGGGGGCCCCAGGGGGGGAAATGGTTAGTCTGAAAAAGCTACCTGTAGCATTTATTGCCCATTCTCTAGGTTTATCCAGTCTCTGTACTGTCTGTTATTTGGGCCCCAATGAAAACAGATGCTTAGTCTGAAAACAACAAGCTGCCTGTGTCATTTACTGTGTTTATCCAGTTTCTGTAATGTCCTTCCAGTCTACATATTGTGCACTCTCTGTGTTTATCCAGTCTGTGTGTGATAGATCACTTAGGTGAGCCCTTTTGAAGCTGATTTGCATGCATTTTTTGGAGAAATCGGATCCTGAGACAGTCTTTGAATCACTTGGGATTTTCCTTTGTAAAGATATCCATGTCTCAGGTGATAAGAAGTTTTCCCTGGCCCAATCTAATCTTTATAAGTTTTATTGGTTACCATATTTTCTTCACTCCATATAAATATATAAGCATAACCAAGTCTCCATCTTAAAACTAAGATTCTTAAACTATGCAGGTTTCTATTGTAATGTCAATACATCCTTATAGTATATTGGTTGGGCAAGTTTGTTCTGGCTAGAACTGCCCTTGCTGATTCATGTGTGGTGTCTGCTGAACAGACTGGACCGCAGCTGCTGACTCATGTTTGTGTTTGCTAGGGGACAGGACTAAGAACAACGAAGATTGGAATTGCTGTAAAGAACTATTTCAAAACAGGTCTGCTTCCCCTATATTCTAATGCCCTTTCTTTTCCACTACCTCTGGGTAGTGTGCTGGAGAACAGGCTAAACCCTTATTGAAGTAGGTTTTGAGAAATACATGACTACACAGAGAAATACTGGGGCTCAGAAAGAAGGAACAAAACATGGACAGAATCTATTTTCTGTCTTGTTCACAAGCAGAATTTGGAAGGAGGGAGCAGGGAAAGGACACAGGAGGGGCTGCTGAGCTGGAGGCTGGAAAGGGGCTGCGGCAGCCTCTCTACTACCAACATCCCTTTGTGATGAGGAGGCCACAGCAATGTGATGTGCCAGGAGCCCTCCTGACACATCTCACACTGAGCTTTAGGACTCAGTGTCCTGAGAGCTGCACTGCGATTCACAACATGGAGAATTGTCTCGTTCTGATGAATAGAATTAGAGACTTGTGGATGAGCCCCAGCTCCGTGGACATAGCAATGGACGTGACCATTGCCTTTGTGTGTAGAGTGGGGCTCTTTTTTCCTACTACTCCCAACCCTGAAGGAATACCCAGTGTCACCAACACCTGGCAGCAAAAAGCACATCCCAAAGGTGAGGAGAGCCTTGGTTCACACACACTGGAGCAGCAGTCTGTTGTTATGACTGTTACTCTCACATTCCATAGAAAAATAGGTATACTGACAAATTTTGGCATTTTTGTTTTTTAAAAAACATAAATATAAGAATATGGGTTTTTTTTTAATATCTCATATGTAGGATACAGGGCTGCTTCAGAGTGTCCACAGCAGCTGACTGTGATTTGCCTCATGTTAAAGCAGGAGCATGCTTTTGCCAGCAGCAGATAGTTTCTGTGTTTGTGTGACATTTGGAATTCTGAGAACTTTCTAGGGGGAAAGGTCCTTGAGAGGCATAGTGTTTATCGGTTGCTATCCCTTGCTGGTGTTTGTGGTTTGTTAAGTAGTTGTGTGCACAGAAGAAAGAAGAAGATAGCCTGTATATCGTGACAGTAAAGACCAAACTTGCCACAGGAAGCTCAATTCCCGTAATCAGCAGGAAATACTCTAACAATAATATCTCCCCATTTTTCTTCTATCCTTTTTTCTCTCCTATCTAGTGTGAGGGAATAGAATGGGAGAAAGAAAAGGAATGAAGAATGGAGGGGGGAGAACCTGCAAAGTAGCTAAAGCCAAACACAGACAGTAGAGGGGAAATCTCCACAAACAGTCTGCAGAAGCTGACAGGCAGAGCAGAGGTGAGAGTGGGCCTGAGGTGTCTGCTGAATCTCTCAGAACATCTGTACAAGGAGGCAGAGAGCCCACTGAGGACCACCATGGCTCCAGGAAAGATTGCATTTCTGAGTTGGTTGGGACACAGGACAGACTATAGGAAAGGTCATCTGTCCTCGGCTAAGACACTTGCTCTTGTTTGTGCTGAGCTGATGTGAAGCAGGTGATGAGAACAAGGGCCTCAGATCAGGGCTTGAGTCTCCTCTGGTCTGAGGAAGCAGATATCACCTGACAGCACAGAGGCAGCTGCAGAGCTCAGCCTTGGGTCGGATCCTGTCTGAGGAGCATTGACTGAGGACATTCCTGGTTAAGTGTGGCATAGACAGCCACTTTTGCTTCTTTTCCAACAAGGCAATAAGGAAATGTGTTTATGCACAGTGTGAATGAGGCAAGAATGGATGAGAGAGAGCTCACTGGGAAATGCAGATTTCATGTATTATAGAACCAAAGAGAGCAAGCAGCTTGTCTATCAGAGAGGAAGAAGGGACCCCAGCTCATTTGTGTTGTTTTTAATTGGCAGAGTGTGAAGAGAGGGCAGAGCAAGACCAGGAAGAAATATACGACTGTAAAAGGTAGGCTTCTGCTTTCCTGTAGAGAGAAATTCCCTCTGGCCTGCCACTTGGTGACAGCCATGTCTCTGAGGAAATGAGATGGAAACAGGAAGAGGTGGCTTCTGGGAAGGAAATTAGAATCATGAAATCCCCAGGTTTTGTGACAGAAAAGGTGTGTTTGGCCTGGGATGGGTGCTACACATGGGAGTGCTGTTCAAGGTGCTGGACTGATGCTGTGCCCCTGTATGGGAGACTCCTGGGCCCACATGACAGCAGGTAGCTTCAACTCTCCCAGCTGCATTTCTCTTTCAGATAACTGATCCTGTGCCCCTTGCAGGAATGTAAGAGGAATGACAGGAGTGGAGGAAGGTACAAGGGATGAGTAAATGGAGAGATGAACTGTCTCCATTCTCCCTTTGCACATTCAGTGTCCTGTCCCTCCACTATGGTAGTTGAGCATTAGACTCCCAGCATGGGTAGTCATAGGAGAGATGCCTCACTCCTGGGTGTTCTCAGTCCTTGTACTTATAATACACAACTATCTCCAGATGGCAGAAAGAGCAGAAAAGGGTGGAAGAGACTCAGACTCCAGCACAGCCTACGAAAATGTAAGAAATCTCTTGTGGAATTTTTCATACCAGAATGTAAGCTCAGGGCCTGGGGCTCTTCATACTGAAGATGCTATGCAAGGTAGGATTGGAAGACAGCCCCGTTGGATGCAGTGCTAACAGACACGGTGTGTGCAGTGCTAACAGACATGGTGTGTGCAGTGCAACAGACATGGTGTGTGCAGTGCTAACAGACACAGTGTGTGCAGTGCAACAGACACGGTGTGTGCAGTGCTAACAGACATGGTGTATGCAGGCAGTGGAGGGACTACATGGCTACAGTTGCCATGGTGACACAGACCTCGTGATCCTCTGATGGTACTGACGCTTTTGCTTCCTGTCTTTTGCAGTACCACCAAGCAACTTTTCCTGGGCTCCACACCACAGCTCTTTTGGAACTCTAATGAGAAAATGGATCAGTTTCCTCTCTGTCCCTCATCTTTTGTCTTACCTCAAGGTTTCAGAGGATCCTACACAGCAGAAATTTAGTGGACTTATCTGGGGCATATCCTCTGTATTCTCAGAGTCAGTTGTGGCTACTACTCAGGTCTTCAGAAGCCCTTCCTCAGAAGGACATAAAACGGTGAGGTTTAGTGTTGCTTGTGTCCCTGTCCAAGGACTACCCTAGGCTAAATGACCTCCATAGCTTTCTTAGGACCATACATTGCCTCAACAATTTGTAACACCAAGCTTGGTAGGTGTGACAAAGTTACAGAAACTGGAAGAACTACCAAGTTCTACACCAAACTAACACCATTTTGTTTCCAGTGTAGGGTCTATAGAGTAGCATGTCCAACCACTCAGAGAAGGATACAGGCATCACTTCCAACCAAAGCCAGTCCATGGCAAATGGACTGTATTGGAAAGACACTAAAGGGTTTGATATCCAAAACATCAAGCAGCCATAGCCAGCTGACTGTCAATGTGTCCAGGAGCACCATGTACAATAAAGCTATCAGGTCAGCCTGCATCCTTCTTGAGCATTGTCAGATGCTCCAGCATCATGAGGAGCCACAGGCAACTACTGTGGGAGAACAACAAGGAACCCCCCTCAGATTCCTCCCATCCAGGAAACTGACCCAGCTTCAAGGACATTTCCCAGAAAATAGTGATCATTATTGCAAGAACAGGCCTCAGTTCTCCCAGTCTGCCCAGCCCTCCATCCTCAACTCCAAAAGCTACAAATGTAGAAAAAAGATTGGGGTCTGTGCCCACAGGGGTACCCTTAAAGAAGGAATTAGCAAAGTGTGAGATACATAGCATCATCAAGAAGGGCCTTGGTCTAGGAGACAAAGATGTGCCTTTCACCTTCAAGCAGAAGCCCTGGGAAGAGTCTGAAGCCCAGGAACACTGCACTGAGGACAGAAAAGCTGTTCTACATGAACCCTGATGAGCATCATTGCTTCCTTGACTCAAAGACTAAAATGAAGCTGGAATCAGACATCATGGAACTTCCAGTAAAACGAAGAAAGAGGTCATATACGCAGATCCTTGAGGCAAAAGATCTGGCCCCACATGGGCTTCCAGCCTCAAACATCCCCAGGTTGTGTATCACTCCCCACTCATCTCTGATCGCAAGGCTGAATACTATTCCAAGACTGCCATGATCTGGGAAAAATTGCATCACCAAGATCCAGGAGGGACAAGGGTAGAAAGTGTATCAGATGCCAGCCTAGAGAGTGCTGAGATTATACACTCACCTGCAGAGGTTCAGGAGATCCAAAGAGCCCCTCCACCTGCTGCCAGCCATGGAGCCTCAAAGGCCTATCCAGATCCAAGGCAGAGATACCTGAGTGTTCGGCAACATGCTTTCTGCTTCCAGAAATCCCCAACAGAGCAGGACTATCGGAGAAATGTGAAGAGGCAGCCTGCAACCAACTATCACCCCCAAAAATGGCCAAGCATGCACCATGGAAGAGGTTTGAAGATGTGACCTCAAGACATTCCTGCTGGAGTTTGACAATGGTGGGCCCTGAAGAAAGGATCCCACCTTTAGTGTCCAAACAAACCAATACATTGGAGGAGAAGAAAGAGCCACCCACTTCAAAAAGAGTAAGTCTGGGGGCTGGAGAGATGGCTCAGCGGTTAAGAACACAGACTGCTCTTCCAGAGGTCCTGAGTTCAAATCCCAGCAACCACATGGTGGCTCACAACCATCCGTAATGAGATTGGATTCCCTCTTCTGGTGTGTCTGAAGACAGCTACAATGTACTCATCAATAAAATAAATAAATAAATATTTAAAAAAAAAAAAAAAAGAGTAAGTCTGGAATCCAGTAAAATTCCCAATGGCCAAGCCATCAATATCAGTCCCAGGGACTTTGGGTCTGTAGAGACCAATAGAATCCCAGGCCATCTCCAAACACCTACCTCACAGCACTCATGGGACTCTGTTCTAAAAACACAAGTGTATCGTAAGATTAACTTGAGATCAAGAATGCAGCCACAGCCCTGGCCTGTGAGGTAACATCCTGATGGCCCCAGTACACTACACCCTGACACGGTCAGCTTGCCTTCACAGCACTTACTGCCCAGCTTACAGAATATATGCCAAACACCCAAGACTTCCCAGGGCTTATGTGATATCTTCATAAGAAGACATGAGAGGGTGGAGACTCAAGAGTTCAGAGTCCCGAAGGATGATATCGCAGCAAAGATCACAAGTGTTTCATCCCCATGAGGAGATGCAGAGTATTATAATATCTAGAGGCACAAGGCAGGGAGAAAGGCTTGGGAGAATAAGGCCTTCCATCCCAAGATCCACCCAGCTCAAAGCTATAGCCAAGACTGGGAGTCAGTCCTCCCTTGATATACCAGGAAAAGGAGAGGCTCCTCCTAAAAGCTCTCTGGAGAACATCACAAGGAATGCTGTACAATATGGAAACTTTAGCACAAAATACAAGGGGCAGGACAATTCTTTAAAGAATGAAATTCTCACACCAGCTACTAAGCAGACACAGAAGGTTGTAATAAAAAACACGGTCATCTACAATATGGTAGCTGAAATACAATCCCTTGCAAATGTTCTTGTCCAGGTCTTGGAGAACACTGAAGGGGACCCATCAAAGGCACAAGGGTGTAAAGTGGAGTCACTGACATCCCAGCTGGATGGCTCATCCCTCTCTTCTGAGAGTATGACACAAATCACAGTGGAGCAACAAGCAGAATGAGCTATGGCCACACCGGCCCTGAGGATCACAACCTTCCACTCACATACAGGGGAATTGGAGACAACCACAGTAAGGTGTTGATGCCCAGAGAGACGGTGACCAACAAAGCGAGTGAAGAGAGGAATGGGCTTTGACTAGCTCCCAGCTCCCAAGGGGAATGACTATCCATGTTGGTACAGGGAATTAGAGACAAGCAGAAGCCAGGTCTTCCTCACCACAGAGCCTGTGACCCAGCTCAAATTAGAACAAAGATTGTAATGGGCCACTATCCACATAGAAGCCCTGAGGGTCACAACCTTTCATTCAGATACAGAGAAATTGAAAACTGGAAAATTGAAATTGCTAGGCATTGTCCATAAAACCTGTGACCTACATCAGTGTACAAAGAAAAGGATGGGCTGTGGCTGCCTTCTAAGTACCAAAGAGAACCATCCAGTCAAGCACAGAACTGACTTCTCCTGGCCTTCAGTTGCTGCCCAGCGAGCCTCTGATCCTAGGTAGACCTTACCAGAATAGGTCAAAGTGCAGGTGGCTCAGGCCATCCTTGCCTTCCCATAAGAGGATTCTCTAGATGTCTCATCTGCCCAGCCATTGTTTCCCCTATGCCTCCTGGTAATAAACTTGTTAAAAAAAAAAAAAACTCTTTTCCTTCCTGGAGCTCTTCCTTCCCTGCTCATGGCTCCTTCCTAGATAGGAGCTGCTTCCTGGATCATGCTCTTGCCTGTCAGCACAGTGGTTTCTGTCCTACAGTGATGGAGCGGGGGAAGGTCTGCATTGATTCTGCCTCAGTGCAGTTTCTGGAGAGACAGGGCACTTGGGAAGACACAGGTACTCTATGGGTAACATCCTCACACAGTTCCATCTCTGTGCAGTTAGTGTTCATCTTTCTGTCATGACAGAGACAACAAAAGGTCACACATTTTTCAAGATGAGCCAATCCTGTGAAGGTCTGTGAACCCAGGTCTGTGGCCCAATGTGTGTATTCCCTTCACTGTCCCATCTTGATGTTTGTGTCACTGTACAGAATGGTGTGCAGAGATAGTAATCACAAACTGTCATTCTCAATTCCAAGACAGGAGAAACTCTACCTGCATTTCAAGAACAGACATAGAGATGACCTATTCCAGGAACCCCTACTCACTGAGCCCCTATCACCACTGCCTGGGTAATAGGGCAGTGACTATACACACTCTGCCTTCCTCTCTGACTAGAGCAGGGCACAGAATAGAACCTGCCCAGTAACACAGCAAATCCTGCAGAGAAACCACAGACACCCCACTGAGTCCACTCAGTGCCCTCCCTGGAGACCTAAATCATCCTGCCCAGGTTATCACCAAACTGTTTAGTGTAAAATAAAGGAAATATACCAAAATACGTGATATCCATTCATGACTATCCTGTAAACAATTGCATAATTCTCCCAGGGTGAAAATCTCACCATAGGCTCCCCGTTTGCAGCTTTGTACCGTGACATCTCACAGGGATTCTTCCCAGGAAGCCCTACCAGTCACCCCATGTCTGTTCATCGTCTCTCTAAGAGCGTGATCCAAGTGGTGCCTGTACACCATTCTTACTCTAGCATTTTACAGTCTGAAAATCCCATACCATAGGATAGTGCTTGCCTAATCTGTGGCCAGCCTTGAGTGATCCGCTCCTTGTCACCACAGCCAAGTGGCATCTCTGCCCCTTAGTGGATGAGACTTAAGGCGCTGTCTTTGGTAACTGCTGTTAAGTTTTCGGCAACACCATCAATTAAGAGGTGCTTACTTCAAATCAATTTGCATTCTCTCGATTTAGAACCTTTGATGAGTGGTTCTAACTGCCCTAACTGGACCTTTCCTACAGTCTGAGAGGTTTGCCCTTGATGGACCTGTTCACTCTGTAAAAAGAATTTGTTCTTGGAGAAGTTCGAATGATACATTTTGAGGATATGCACTTCTCCCTAATTCTCCCCAAATACCCACTCCTCCTCCATATCCACCCCTACATTTTGTCTTTTTTTTTTAACCCTTTAAGACCCATTTGTGCTGCCCATACACTCTTGGATGTAGGGTCATCTGCTGGAGCACTGTCTGCTTACCAGGGGCTCTCAGAGAAAACTGTCTCCCCCTCTACCAGAAGCCACCAGTAATGCCACTGGGTTGGGACTGTGTCTCTAACTGATCTGTCTCCATGCTGGAATGTGACCTGGTTTAAGCTCTTATGTGTGTTGTCACAAGCAACATGCGTTCATGTGTGCGGCTGTCCTGTTGTATCCCCAAGATTCTTTTCCTCATCATCTACTACTTCTGGCTTTTATTCTGCTCCTGCCTCTCTTCTGCAACAGTCGTGAGCCTCTGGAAGAGAGGGTGTGGTGTCTAGGTTTCGTTTAGGGCTGATCACTGTACAGTGTCTTATTCTCTACATCCTGACCAACCGTGGGTCTCTGTATCAATCCTACAATAGAAGCTTCTCTGACAAGGACCAAGAGCTGCACTGATGTGTGAATATGACAATAAATCTGTAGGAGCTGGTTTAAGACAATGTCCGTTTAGCAGAATAATAGCAGTAGGGTCTCCCCCAAAGCATCCATGGCCACTCTATACACAGACTTTTGGCCTAAAAAGGGTACAATGTATGGGTGTCATCTTGCAGATCGGGACTTGAATCCGATTAGAAGCTGGTTGGGCATGTCTTGCCAGGCCTGTCATTATTGTGACTTGCAAGTTCCAGCAGCTGTGGAAGACTGATGGTTGCTTCTCTCCCCTACTACCATACATAATACCTTCCAAGGCTACGAAAGCTATCAGATGAAGCTTTCAGGTCAGTATCAGCTTCTCCATGTTCTATGGATCAGATTCTCCATGTTCTATGACTCATGTATGTGATGCCTTCTTTTTAAGACAGGGTCTTTCTAAGTAGCAATGGCTGGCCCAGAACTCATTCTGTATACCAGGTCTCAAATTCACAGAGATCCACCTGGTTTTGCCTCCCAAGTGCTGGGATAAAGGTATGTACAACCATACACAACCAACAGTAGGGTCTTATCATCGTGTTGTGGAGGGTAACCGAGAGCTTTGGCAATATCACGAACTATCTGGGGTTTATGGGACCTCACTTGCCAACAACTCCAAAGGAAATAACCAATTCCTGGCATTGGGAGTTTTATTTGTGAGCCTCTGGTGTCCAGTAGGAGCATTATTGGAGAGTAGGATTTCAACAGAAGGAAGATAGAATTTACTGTATAAAAGAGTAAGGGGGAATAATGGGTATAAAGGAGGGTTAAATTACAGGGGGAGCAGAGGGCAGGATGGAGTAAGAAAGGATAAATAACACTAAAGATCTTTCAAAAACCTCATATGGAAATGTACTGCTACAGAAGCTTCCTAATACACATACACAGACACATGCACACACACACGCATACACACACATTCACACACACACATGCTCACATAAAGACAGACAGATACACACACACATACACACGAACATACACATTCGCACACAGACACACACATACTCAAGTAAACACAGACAGATACACACACATTTGCGCACACACACTCACATACAGACACACATATTAGCACACTTATACAGGCACACACTCACAGACACACACACACAGACAGACAGATACACATACACACAGTTAAAGTGGAATTGCCATATGCTGCCTTCTCAGCATCTGCTTGTCTGTAACGTTAACCTTGTTTGTGCTCCTCCCCCCCCCCCACTAAACTACATGGTGTTTTTATACCTCTCTGACCCTCTTGTCTGCTCCTCGCTCACTGTAGAGCTTCCTAAGAGTAGCGTAGAGTGACTACGCACAGGCTGAACACCAGCCTGACTTGAAATTTCCTCTACCAGACAATTAGTCTATTATTTCATTCAGTTTCTCTCATGGTCTCAGGAACTGGACAGAATTCAGCCAGTTTTTCTCCAATGTATAGGAATGGCCTCTAGCCCAATTTCAAATAGAACTCTTTCTGAAGTCTCCTGGGCTTGGCCTGCATTGTTTACGGTTTTTTAGCATTTTGGTCTCCCAGAGCCTCATAGAAGTGTGCTTCCAACATTTAGAACTCCAGTGGTCTGACGATCCAAACTCTTCCATATTCTCACCACAAACAGTTCCAAATGCCTATAAACCACATAATTGGGTTTACCATAAAAAAAAAGTCCCTACTCTTCAGTACTAGTGTTCAATAGCTGTCATTTTCTCATTGCCATAACAGAACTTAAGGAAGGTTTATTTTGACTCAGAGTACAGCAAGGGACACAGGCCACCCTGGCACGGAAAGAGCAACTGTTGGTTTTACTGTGTCCATAGTGATAACAAGCAAAGAGTGGACAGGAAGTCAGGCCAAGCTGTTACCCTCAAGTCCCACTCCCAGTGATGTACTTCCTTCAAGTGATGCATGATGCTATCAAGTGTACCCTTTCCTACCTATTAATAATTTAAACCAAAAAACATATGCAGTACTCTGAGCACATCCTGGTAGAAGTTAAGAGAATATTATTAGCTAGGGATAAATCACGATTTAAAGAGGCTTGATAAAACACAACAGTAAACACAAACATGGGAGAGAAGTCCTTGGAACCAGTGTGAGCCTCGTTCCAAAGACTTGTGGATCAAGACATTCAATACTGGTAAAAAAAAAAAAAAAAAAAAAAAAACGTATTTCTCTTTTTATATATTCACTGTCTTAGTTTAGGTTTTGTAACTAGGATAAAAACGGCTTGACCAAAAGCAACTTGGGGAAGGAAAAGCTGAATTTTACTGTATAGTTTATAGACCATCATGAAAGGAAATCAGGGCAGGAACTCAAGGCAGGAAGCCAGGGACAGAAACTAAATCAGGGCTGGGCAGTGGTGGCGCATGCCTTTAATCCCAGCACTTGGGAGGCAGAGGCAGGTGGATTTCTGAGTTCGAAGCCAGCCTGGTCTACAGAATGAGTTCCAGGACAGCCAGGACTACACAGAGAAACACTGTCTCGAAAAACCAAACCAAACAAACCAAACAAACAGAAACTAAATCAGAGGCCATGGAGAAGCACTGCTCCCCACAGCTTCCTCAGCTTGCTTTTTTATTCCACCCAGGACTACCTGCCCATAACAATCATTAATCAATAAAACACTCTACCGACCAATCTGATTGAAGTAATTTCTCAAATGAGACTCTCTCTTGACAGACGTGTAGGTTTGTGTCAGGTTGACCAAACCAACAAGTACACTTACGTACATACACACACACGTACACACATATCTTGGGTGTTTTATATTGCCTGACCCATGTTTAATACACTACATGATGATTAATCTTTACTGCCAACTTCACTGGGCTTTAGGATTCACACATTCTATGTGAATGTAAGAGACACATTCTGGGCACATCTGTGAGGTTAAATCCAAATAGGTTTCCGTGATCGGGGAGGAACAAGCCTGACAGCGACATCATTCTATGGACTTGATGTTAAAACCTTAAAAGACACACATGACATGGACACAGCATTCACCTCTCTCTCTGCTTCCTGACTGCAGTCACTCCCCTAGGATGCCTCAGGCTCCCAGTCCACTGAGGCTTCCTGTCAGGAGAGCTCAGTCTTACTAACAGAGTTTGTTCCAACCCAAACTGTGACCAGGGGTTCCTGCCTGGCTTCTCTTAGGGGTATAACTTAAGGAAACCTACCATTATAGATGTTCTTCCTACCAATGAGATGTCTGTCTCCTAGAATTCTGGAATCCTCCTCTCTTTTCCTGTTTCATGGTCTCATGCTGACCTCAGACACATGATGTTCACGTCTTAACTGCTGGAGAGTTGGGTTGACAACCATATGCCACCATGCCTACCATGATTTCCTACTTCAGCTTGCTGCTTTCAGCATATCTGTTTGACTTTTTTTAAAAAAAAAAAAAAGATATTTCAAATCTAATTGCTCAGTGCCATCTTCTTATTTTTGTTCTAGAATCTCAGCTCTTAAAAAAATACTACTACCATTCACATGTATCCCCACACCAGTTTTGTTTGTTTGTTTGTTTGTTTGTTTTGTTTCTTGCGATTTCACATAACCCATGTTGGCTACAAACTCCATCTGTAGCTGAGGACAACCTTGAGGTCCTTCTCTACCTTCCTAGTTCCAAGCATACACCATCCCTGGCTCCCTGGACCATTCTTCTGTCCCTCTCAGTCAATATCTGATGTTCATAGATGTTTTCATCTCTCTCTTTACATATAGCTGAGTGTCTTAGTCAGGGTTTCTATTCCTGCACAAAACATCATGACCAAGATGCAAGTTGGGGAGGAAAGGGTTTATTCAGCTTATACTTACACATTGCTGTCCATCACCAAAGGAAGTCAGGACTGGAACTCAAGCAGGTCAGGAAACAGGAGCTGATGCAGAGGCCATGGAGGGATGTTACTTACTGGCTTGCTTCCCCTGGCTTGCTCAGCTTGCTTTCTTATAGAACCCAGGACTACCAGCCCAGGGATGGCCCCACCCACAATGCCCCCCTTCCCACTTGATCACTAATTGAGAAAATGTCTTACAGCTGGCTCTCATGGAGACATTTCCTCAAGGGAGGCTCCTTTCTCTGTGATAACTCCAGCTTGTGTCTAGTTGACACACAAAACCAGTCAATACAAAGAGTCTGGAATCTCTTCCTCTGCTTATGCTACCAGATCTGTCTATCTATCTGTCTGTCTGTCTGTCTGTCTGTCTCTCCCTCTCTCTGTGTCTGTCTATCTA
Source organism: Grammomys surdaster (assembly GCF_004785775.1). Classification (NCBI taxonomy): domain Eukaryota; kingdom Metazoa; phylum Chordata; class Mammalia; order Rodentia; family Muridae; genus Grammomys; species Grammomys surdaster. The sequence continues at coordinate 71,371 of NW_021604656.1, forward strand.
TCTTTTAGCTACTATTCATGAGCAATCACTTATTTACCTTATATCACTGATAATCTACTTAGTCTAATTACTTCATCTAGTCTTATCTTCTGCCGATCACATTTACACCCGTCTCTTATTTATCAAATGTCTGTCTACATTGTCTATCAATCATCTGTCTATCTTTTTAGATACAGGTTTCTTTGTTTTTTAGACAGAGACTCATTATGTAGTTCAAGATAGCCTATAACTTGCTTTGAGTCCCCTCTGGCCTTGAACTACTCTCCTCTGACCTAAGCCTCCTGGGTGTTGGGATTCCAGGTAGGAGACATCATTTCTGGCTAGTTTAAGAGACTTGCCTTAAAGTGTTTGAGTAATCCTCCTGCCTCGGAATTCTGAGTAACTGAGACTCTGGCGTGCACCACTCTGCCTGGCACTTTCGTCCTGCTCAATTTTCTTGGCTAACTCCCTGAGGTCTCCTAGTGTGCATCCTAGATGAGACAGGACACCTACGATTTCTGAATCTGGAGCAGAGGATGACCCTGAACTCCTTGATCCTCCGCCTTCACTACCCGGTATGTTTTAGTGTTTCTCTGCCAAGTGCTGTAGTGAGGGAGGGACTTCCCTTTCTCATCTCACCTCAGGCCAGGAGTGGATCAAATAACGGGGAAGACTGCAATATCAGAAGCTGGCAGCAGATGGCACTGTAGGGAAAGGATGCGCATATTAGAGACAAAAATGAAGTGTCTAGAGTGGATACATCTGGTGATGTGGGTGTTGAACAGCAAGCACCTTTTGCACACCCCCAGATGTTTCCCCTACAGACTCTTCAGTTCAGAGAGGCACTCGCTGTGGGACCCCTTCTTCCCTCTCCCGACATTCACAAGTTCCTCATAAACTGGAAGAAAGTTTAGTGATAAACATTAGATGCCGGTGACGGGGAAAGCCAAGCCATTCCATTGCTGATGTTCCCGTTACAGGCTCGGGACACACGTCAATGTCACTCTGCAAAGTATCTGTGGTTGTGAACATGGGGTATCACAGACTGTGCTATGACAACACACATGCCTTAGATACTGTCTTAACGGAAATGTTTATACCATGATTCAGTTTCAAGGACTGGTAATGGTTGCTCTCTTGGGGGTTAAATTGAAACTGTGTTTGGGATGTGACCCCTACTTTTTGCAAAGCCAGTGTTTTACAGTATCTGGAAAGAATGTTGTGTGCTCCTTCCAAGTGGAGAATGGTGGGGGGGGGGTTACTGCTCAAACACTCTTGGTGGGGTTTTCTTTACATGCTTATTAAAGGGAGAGGACATCCAACCAACTAGAACTGAGAAACACGGATGTAACGATTTGTATTTGCTTGGCCAGGGAGTGGGAAGGTTAGGAGGTGTGGCCTTGTTGAAGTAGGTTAGGCCATGCTAGAGTAGGTGTGTCACTATGGGTGTGAGTTTTAAGATAATCATCCTAACTGCCTGGAAGCTAGGCTTCTCCAAGCTGCCTTTGGAACAAGAGGTGGGACTCTCAGCTCCTCCAACCTTATGTCTGCCTGGATGCTGCCATGCTCCCACCTTGATGGTAACGGACTGAACCTCTGAACCTGTAAGCCAGCCCCAATTAAATGTTGTCTAAGACTTGCCTTGGTCATGGTGTCTGTTCACAGCAGTAACCCCTAAAACAAAGGAGTTGAAAAGAGAACCAAAGGGCTGGAGAGATGGCTCAACGGTTAAGAGCACTGACTGCTCTTCCAGAGGTCCTGAGTTCAAATCCCAGCAACCACATGGTGGCCCACAACCATCCATAAAGAGATTCGATGCCCTCTTCTGGTGTATCTGAAGACAGCTACAGTGTACTCATAAGTAAAATAAATAAATATTTAAAAAAAAAAAAAAAAAAGAGAACCAAAGTTTCATTCTCACTCACAGGACACAGTATCTAACATAGGTGGAAACAATCAAACAACTAGGGATGTAGCCCAGTGGATGGAGAGCTTGCCCAGCTAGCACAGAGCCGCAAGTACAGACACTGGTGCTGCACACTATGGAGCTGAAAGAGGAGACGAAACCTCACTCGTACAAAATGAGATCATTCCTATAGCACTCTGTTAAGCAGAGACTCCAGTTGATGAAGTTCCTGTCTCTGCTGGATTGTGCACATCTCACCTTTGCTCTAAGCCATTTGGAATCCAACTTTGATTTCTTAGGTTCAAATTCCTTCTGTGTTTTCAAATCATTCCCCCAGTTCGAGCGAGTTGGCTCAGAGATTCTGAGCATGATCCTCCAGAGGACCACCCACAAAGAAGGTATACAACTGCCTGTAACTACAGTTCCAGGGGCATCCAATATCCTCTTCTGACCTCCATGGGCACAAAACACATGAAAATACACATACTTGTGTCAGACAAATACTTATACACATAAAATAAAAGTAAATAATCTTTAAAATCATTTTTTATTTGACTTGCTCACCACAGCCTAAATTGGGACATCTTTAGGAAAACACTTTACCTCTGCAGACAAATTTGGTGGCTTGTTCCTTTGTTTGTAAGACAAGGTCTCATTATGTGTAGAAAGCTATTGGGGGCCATTTCTAGACACTTGGCAGGAATTTAACATCCAGCCAGGACAAAAGAAGTAAACTCAAGCTGGGCAGTGGTGGCGCACGCCGGAGTCAGGAACAGATTAAGAACATTTACATTTGAGCTAATGCAAAGCTCAAAGCTAGCTCAAGAGGCAAGAGTGGCATACCTTTTGTATTGGTTTTCCTGACTAGGCCCAAGAAAGGTGTTTACAAGATTTTGTTAAATGTCTTGCTTGTTGATTGACCAAGAACTGATCTTATATTTTGGATGTACTTAAAAAGATGTAAGTGCAGACTTGAAAAAGTAAACCCACCTCAGTCTCAGACCTGGACATAACAATAACCGAAACACTAATCATAACCCTAACTCTAACCCTAAACCTAACCCTGACCCTGACCCTGACCCTGACCCTAACCCTAACCCAACCTTAGCCCTAACACTAACCATTAACCTAACCCTAACCCAACCTTAGCCCTAACCCTAACCATTAACCTAACCCTAACCCAACCTTAGCCCTAACCCTATCCATTAACCTAACCCTAACCCAACCCTAACCCTAACTCTAACCCTAGTTCTCCTCATAAAGTCTGTTTCTCCATGTATAAAACCCTTGCTTCAACAACCCTCTGTTTCCTTTAGCCTTCTTTGCATGTCTATAAATTGTTTACTAATTTTCTTTTTAAAATATTTTAAAAGGACATAGATTTTTATTGTTTTATTTTTAATTGTGTATATGTGTGGTGTGTGGGTGTGTGTATTTGTCTTTGTGTGGGTGTGTGAACATGAATGAAGATGCCAGGGGATGCCAGAGGCATCAGATCTCTGTGGAGCTGGGAATAATGGACAATTATCCCAATGTAAGTGTTGGGAACCAAACCCATGTCATCTGCAAGAGCAGTGTGTACTCTTAACTACTGAGCCAGCTCCCAGCACCACACCTCTTTATTTTTGTACTAAGAATTGAACCCAGGAGCTTGTGTATGCTGGGCAAGCATTCTACCACTAAGCTAAAGCCACGGGCTAATATTTTTTAATTAATGTGTTTGGAATGCATTAGGGGCCTTTTAAGAACAAAGAGAAAAAACAAAACGACTTAATTAGTGTCAGTGTACTTACAACTGCACAGTGTTATTGCATTCCTTCAGGCTCAGGACCACGGCTACCCCGTCACACTGATGGAGCCTTAGTGTTGCAGTAATCCTGTAGACATAGAATCCCCACTGATAATACATGTTACCATATAAGCTGCCCCCTAGCAAAAAGTCTCAGTGTCTTGTTCCTCTAAACAAGAATCCTATAACAAAACCACACATTCACATAAATGAGAGAGAAAGACAAACACAGAGACAGAGAGACAGAGACAGACAGACAGACACACACACACACACACAGCAAAAATGTATTCAAAATCTGTATGGGAAAACCTGCAAATCTCCACCAAACGACATTACAGAAAACATAGTCCATGTTCATAGATAAGACTTCTCATTGTTAAGACATTCCTCCCAACTTGATCTGGAAGATCCGGTGTGATCTCAGAAGTCGACTTCTTCATGGATATTTAAAAACTGATTCGACAATTTTATCTGGAAAACCAAAGAAGACCAGAGTGGCCAACATAATATTGACTGGGGACAAAGCCAGACTACTGACTCAGCTTCAAGCCTTTGCATGAGGCTCCAGTAATGAAGACAGCATGGAACGGGTGACAGAATGAACGAAGACACAGAAAGAGCATCTGTCAGTGCTCTCAGACGCATAGCCAGCTGCAGCAAAGCCTGCACAGTAAAGAAAGGAGCGACATACCAGACAGGACTGGACACAGTCACTACACAGTTTGTATCACACTGATATATAGTTAATATTAACGTGAATCACAGACTTAAAACTTAGTGTAAAACACAAACGTAAAAAATGTGTTAAGGATAACAGGGAAAAATCTAAATGACCTGATACTTGGTAATAAGTTTTAAGATACAATTCGTAAAAGAAAAAAACTGGCAAATGGATGCCATTAAAGACTTCTGGGGCCTAGGAGCCAGCTCCTGTGGTAAAGCTTTCTGTGTGTGAGGACCTGAGTTTGGATTCTCCAGGACCCGGTGCCTGCAATCTCAGGGATGATGAGATGGGAAGCAGAAACAAGGAGGTCCCTGGAAGCTGGGGACCAGTTAGTCTGGCTTATGTGACAAAGTTGCAAGCCACTGACAGACACTGTATCAAACGAAAGGTAGGTGACAGCTTAGGACTGACACCCTAGGTTCTCCTCTGACCTTTACATGTGCACTATACACAAGTAAGCACACACATCTCGTAAAAATTACAGACTTCTTATCTGAAAAAGAACTATTAAAGAATGAAACATAAGTCACAGATTGGGGGTACGGGGGTGGGGGGAATTGCAAAGTACCACCTCATAGAGTCTTTGGATCTGAATTACACAAGAACTCTGCAAATGTCTCCATATTAAAACAAACTGTAATTATGGTAGCAAGTCATCTGACTAGACATCGCACCAGAAAAGATGCAGAGCTGGGAAAGAAACAGATGAGCAAAACGTACAGTATGAGAATGCACAGGGCAGCTACAGGACAACAGTTGAGCCCTGGCAAAACAGCCCAGATCCTGAAAGCTGATGACAAAGATAGCAGCTGACTCATTCGGTACGCGTGCAAATGTGAACAGGTGTGGCTACTTGTGGAGACCATCTGAAAGAAGCGTCTCAGAAAGTTAAAAGCAATCCTTGACCCAGCTACTCCTGGTGATTAACCAGAGGAGTTGAAAGGCTCCAGAAAAGTGTATACATAACAGCTTCCTTCCTTGTCAACTGGGGGAAACAACCAAGATGTCCGTAGATGAAGGAGGTGATGTGTCTGCCCAGTTACTTAGCTGTGAAGGGAAGTGACCTAACCACCCACAAAAAGACATGAGCTGAGCCCTAAGGTGCCACAGGCCTTAGAGGACATCATGCTCCATAGAGTGAATTCCAGGATAGCCGGGGCTATATAGATTCTGTCTCAAAACAAAACAAGTACACAGAAGCAACAAAGTATCCAACCATGGGGGAAGGCAAGGGGTCGGGGAGGGCAAACTAGTCTGAAAAGGTTATGTACCTCTGACTTCCACTGTATGGCATTTTGGAAAAGGCAAAACTACAGAGACTATGAAAAATGTTAGTGTTTTACATGAGTTTAGGGAGCACTAAATAAGGCAGGAAGGATGAACAAGGAGGCCAAGAGATAGTCAAGGCAGTGAACTCTCCTGTTGTGTTGTCATGGTAAGACTGTGGCTTTGTGTGTGCACCAAAACACCAGAGAACACAAGCGTGAGCCTGAAATATGCTGTGGGCTTAAGTTATGAAAAGAGATGGGTGCCTCGAAGTTTCCCGTGGTGCTGTACCCCAATAAGCTTATTGTCCATAGAAAATAGTGTTCTGTCACAAGCACTGCTCCACCCGACCTGCTCTGTTGATGACTGTCCCTTGGCAATGACCAAGGATGGGTACCTGTCCCACTCATCATCTGCAAAGGCTACCAGTTAGAGTGAATGCTCAGGCTTGTCTCCAGTTCCCCATCAGCCATTCATACTGAGCTTATCTGTTACAGAACTGATTTTCCCGATCAGTGATTGGCAAATGTGTTTTTCAGGTCTGTGGCTTCTCTTTCATCCTTTAGCAGGATTTTTTTGCAAACCAAAAGTGTTAACTTCTAATGCTCTCCTGCTTATCCACCTCCTCCCCTTTTCCTTCTCTCCTTCCTTCCTTCTCTCCTTCCTTCTCTCCTTCCTTCCTTCTAGTTATTTATATTTTAAGACAGAGTCTCATATAACCCAGGCTGACTTTGAACTTCTGATACTCTTGCCACTACTGCCTAAGAGCTGGGATTGCGGGCATGTGCCACCATAGTCAGTTTATGAATACTGGGCAAGTACTTTACCAACTGAGTTTCATCTCCAGGCCCTAAGAATATTTTCTTATGGTGTGTGTATGTGTGTGTGTGTGTGTGTGTGTGTGTGTGTGTGTGTACATGTGCTCACACATGCATGTACACACACACATACTTGTTCACATGCTTTGGGGACCAACCTTACCAATGACAGGCAAGTTCTCTATCATTGAGCTATACCCCCAGCCTTTCTCTGTGTCTTATTCCTTTTTGTTTTGAAACAAAGTCTCACTCTATACCCCAGGCAGGCCTTGAACTTGTGATTCTTTAGCCACAGTCCCCACTGAAATTATAGACATGTTCTGCCCCCTCAGCATATTTAGCTTAATTAATTAATTAATAATATGACATATCTTGCCATGGATTTTGTTAAACCTGTACTATTATATGGTCACTTAGCATGTCTAAACTGTAGATATAGAGATTTTGTCAAGGTCACGGTTTTCAGCCATTACCTGTCTGCACACGTCTCCAGCAGGGTTCTCCTTTCTGTTTGTTACTCCTAAGAGGTGAGTGCCGGACCATTTGTTGTATCCTCATTAGTCCTTGATGCACTGCACTTTCTCTTCTCTAGTCTTTTTTCTCCTCTGTTTTTCAGATTGTACGTATTCTATTGTTTCCTCTGATCTCCCCTGATGTACACATTCTTCTATTGAGCCCATCCAGAGAGATTCTTCAGTTGTGAAAGTTAATCTTCAATTCTATCTAGGTATATGGGTTGTTTTCTTGCTAGATTCCCTGTTTCTTCATTTGTAAATCATAATCGGATTTACTCTTTTAAAAAAAATTTTATTTTTAAATCACGTATGTGTGTTTCTGTGTTCCTGTGCATGCACGACTGCAGATGCATGAGGAGGCCAGAAGAGGGCGCCAAATCCACTGGCGTTGGCCTTTCCGTTTGTTTGTGAGCTACTCTGCAGAGTTGCTGGGAAAGCAGGTCCTCCGCAGAAGCAGCAAGTGCGCTTAACTGCTGTATTTACCGTGTACTGTCACTTTCGTGATGGCTTAAGATCCTTGCCAGGCAATTCCAGTATCTGATTCTTCCTGGCATCAGAACCTGATTTCTTTTTTTCCAGGTGTAATTGTCCCAGGTTCTGTTATGACAGCTGAGTTTTTATTAGATCCTGGGTGTGTGGATGCTATCAGGAGACCCTTAAGTCCTCTCTGCTAGCAGACAGTATCTCTGATCACGTTTAGTGAGCAGCTTATCTTGGATAACTGTCACAGGCTGAGAGTCCAACGGCGGCGGCAGCCCCAACCCTTTGCAGAGTAATCGAAGCTCTGCTGGGGCTGTCAGAGCCTCCTCCTGGCACACGCTGGAGGCCAGTGTGGGAGTACAGGTTTCAGACATGAGACGTCAGGGTCAGGAAAGCTGCTGGTGCGATAGCCCACAGGAAATGGCTTTCTTCAGAAGCCTGATGACCTGAGTTCAATCCCCAGAACTTGTGTAAAAAAGCCAGATGTGGCTGGGGAGATGGCTCAGCAGTTAAGAGCTCTGACTGCTCTTCCAGAGGAACCAGGTTCAAATCCCAGCAACCACATGGAAGCTCACAATTGTCTATAACTCCAAGGTCTGATACCCTCGCACAGACATACATACAGGGAAAACATCAACACACATAAAATAAGAATAAATAAATGGGGAAAAAAAGCCAGATGTGGAATGCATCTGTCATTCCAGCCCTCCCTAAGCTGAGGTGGGAGGCAGAGACAGGAGATCAGCTATGAGCTCAAATGTCAGCTAGCCTGAAATACGCAACAAAGAAAAAACAAGAGAGACCCACCCTTGATAAAGTAGGAGGACACATCTTCTAAATGGTGTCCTCTGACCTCTGTGTATGCACCATGATACATGGTGACCATATACTTATACTTCATGCACGAAAACAGTGACGATGATGATGATGATGATGGTGGTGGTGGTTATGGTGGTGATGGTGGTGATGGTGGTGGTGGTGGTGATGATGATGATGATGGTGGTGGTGGTTATGGTGGTGATGGTGGTGATGATGGTGGTGATGGTGGTGGTGGTGATGGTGGTGATGGTGGTGGTGGTAGTGGTGGTGATGATGGTGGTGATGGTGGTGGTGGTGATGGTGGTGGTGGTGGTGGTGGTAATACTTAATAAAAATTTTTAAAAATTCCCAGAAGGGTGCAAAAGTTTTGGGCAGTCAAGGTCATCAGCGCTCCCAAGAACAGAGGCCAACACTGGTGCATATCTAATGCATGAAACTGCAGGCAACAAAGAATGTGAAGGGCTAAGAATTACGTTAAGCAACAGGGAAAGCCTCCTGAGACCAAGAAGCCATTCAGAGGTATCTGACTGTCACTAGACCTCCTCCCAACCAAAGGGGTCTCAAGAAAAGGTTGTAACTGTCTAGCTCTTGCTTGGGGTTGAAGGATGGGCTTTGCAGGAAGGAGGGAACCACAGGGAGAGCAGCCAAAGGCTGTCAGTCAGCATGCTGCCAGCTGTGAGCATCTGTGGTTTCCTAGTAACTGGCATGTCTTTAGCTACAGTCCCAAGTCGTTGTCACCGAGCAACAAACTGTGAGCTCAGCAGGAGAAACCTTCAGGGTCAGGAGCTCTCTTGACTACCTGGTGGGGTCCAGCTAACTCCTGGCCTCACTAGAACAACGGCCTTTTCCCCACTCGTACCAGCCTTGCCATTCTTGATGGGAGCAGGCTAAGCAGGAGGAAGTTCTTCTTAACTCTACCTCTCAGCTGCTTCTGTCTCTGGGGTGCATACTGGGGTCTCTGCTTATAAGAGGTATGAACAGAAAGATTTGAAAATGAAAACTCAACTCGTGTCCAGAAAATAAAATTCTTCCTTCTTATTTTTTAGACTTATCTTATTTTGTGTTATACACAAACACACACACACACACACGACTATTTGTTCAAATGCATATCTATGTGAGGACCTGGTGCCTGGGGAGGTCAGAAGAAGAGAAGACACTGGTTTCCTTGGAGCCGGAATTATTGACGGTTGTGGGCCACCATATGGTTGGTTACTGGTAATCAAACCCAAGTTCTCCACAGGAATAACAAGTGCTCACAACCAATTACCCTCCCCCCAGACACCTCCTTTCTTCCTTCCCACACCCTGGGGAAATCAGTTTTATATTTTTTTCCTCCATTTCAGATTATGATGTCATGTCCAGTTATAAGCTGCCCTATCCCTCAGGGAGCTTATCTGTCATATGTCCCCTTGTCCCCCTGTCCTCTGTGTATACACAGAGAGTAATCTCACCATGCTATGCTCCACTTCTCCTCCCTCCAGGCTGCAGCTCTCAGCAACAAGTTCTCAAGGCCCAGTGGCCCCTTGTTCAATGGCAACCCTGTGAGCAGGCACACACCTGCATAGCCCCATGCCCTCTACGCTCAGGAGCTTCCAGCATTGTCTTCTTATGGGCTACACCAGGATTTTCTGGGGCTTTCTCTTCACTTACGGGCTCCATCTTGTATCCTACCATAGACCCACAATCTATCCTTGCTTCTGGGTCCGGCATGGTCTTGGTGGGGACAGAATGACATGGTTCCTGCCCGGGCCACAGAGCCCAGGAACATGGGCCTCCAGGAGTGTTGATGACTGCTGAGGGCATAAAGATTGTTTGTATAATAATGTATATATTTCCACATTTTGTCCTTTAAGGAATGTCCTCCCTGTTAATATTAATGATTCCATGACAATCAGACAGCAGGAGTCCAGGAGCTGAAGGTGTGGCTAATGTCTCAGCAAATGGTAAACACTGGAACCTTCAGGACAACCCTTGAGGCTGTGGAAAAGAACTCTAAAATCATGAGTTCGAGAATATATAATTTCTCAACTATGCAAAAAATAAGGATGTGATCTGAATTATATGAGGGGCTTCACGAATCTAAAGGAACAGAAGCAGCTGCAACTGTGAGCCAGCTTGTCAGAAAGATACTAAGGAAGGAAATAAAGAGATTTAGGGAGTGGTAACTGCTGGAGATCCCATCCAGCTGAGTGAGTTTGTTTGTTTGTTCGTTTGTTTGTTTTTCCGCTTATTCTTACAAAGGCAGACAAATTACCGAGTTCAGGATCAGCCTGGTACAGAGCACGGTTAGGCCCAGGTATGGTAGAAATGGTAACTTCAGGTTATCAAACACTCAGCAAGTTTGGCATCTGTGCTTAATAGAGGCAGGAAGATCTCTGAATTCTTGTACAATGTTAAACTATGTCAGCAACAAGGCTGCCCACTCTCTCCCTATCTACTCAATACAGTATTTGAAGTTCTAGCCAGAGCAATAAAACAACTGAAGGAGATCAAGGGGTTACAAATCGGAAAGGAAGAAGTCAAAGTATCGCATTCACTGATGGTGTGACAGTACACATAAGCAACCACAAAAATTCAATCAAAGAACTCCTCCAGCTGATAAACACCTCCAGCTGAATACAAAAGTAACCCAAAGAAATCGCCCTCCTTTATACAAATGATAAAGGGACTGAGAAAAGCAGTAGGGAAACAACACCCTTTACAATAGCCAGGAATAATATAAAATATATTAGTGTAACTGTAACCAACCAAGTGAAAGATCTGTATGACAAGAACTTTAAGTCCTTGAAGAAAGAAATTGGAGCAGATCTCAGAAGACGGAAAGATCTCCCATGCTCATGGATTGGAAGGATTAATATAGTAAAAACGGCTATCTCGCCGAGAGCAATCTACAGATTTAATGCAATCCCCATCAAAATTCCCACTCAATTCTTCACAGAGATAGAAAGAGCAATTCTTACATTCATTTGGAATAACAAAATCCCAGGATAGGGAAAAGTATTCTCAACAATAGAACTTCTGGAGGAATCACTATCACTGACCTCAAGCTGTACTACAGAGCAATAATGATTTAAAAAAAAAAACTGCATGGTATTGGTACAGACATGGGCAGGAGGATCAATGGAATAGAATAGAAGACCCAGAAATGAACCCTCATACCTATGGTCACTTGATCTTTGACAAAGGAACTAAAACCATCCAGTGGAAAAAGGACAGCATTTTTAACAAATGGTGCTGGTTCAACTGGAGGTCAGCTAGAGGAATGCAAATCAATCCATTCTTATCTCCCTGTACAAAGCTCAAGTGCAAGTGAATCAAGGACCTCCACATAAAACCAGCCACACTGAAATAATAGAAGAGAAAGTGGGGGAAAGCCTCAAACACATGGGCACAGGGGGAAAGTTCCTGAACAGAACACCAATAGCTTAAGCTCTAAGATCAAGAATTGACAAACGGGACTTCATAAAACTGCAAAGCTTCTGTAGAGCAAAGGACACTGTCAATAGGACAAATCGGCAACCAACAAATTAGGAAAAGATCTTTACCAATCCCACATCTGATAAAGGGCTAATATCCAAGGTATACAAAGAACTGAAGAAATTAGACTCTAGACAATCAAATAACCCTATTAAAAAAATGGAGTACAGAGCTAAACAAAGAATTGTCAACTGAGGAAACTCAAATGGCCGAGAAGCACCTAAAGAAATGTTCAACATCCTTAGTTATCAGGGAAATGCAAATCAAAACAAGCCTGAGATTCCATCTCACACCAGTCAGAATGGCTAAGATCAAAAACTCAGGTGACAGCAGATGCTAGCTAGGATGTGGAGAAAGAGGAACACTCCTCCATTTTTGGTGGAATTGTAAGCTGGTACAACCACTCTGGAAAGCAGTCTGGCTGTTCCTCAGAAAATTGAACATAGTACTAACTGAGGACCCAGCTATACCACTTCTGGGCATACACCCAAAAGATGTTTCAACATACAACAAGGGCATATGCTCCACGTTGTTCATAGCAGCCTTATTTATAATAGCCAGAAGCTGGAAAGAACCCAGATGCCCTTCGACAGAAGAATGGATGCAGAAAATGTGGTACATTTACACAATGGAGTGCTACTCAGCTATTAAAAACAATGAATTCATGAAATTCTTAGGCAAATGGATGGAGCTGGAAAATATCATCCTGAGTGAGGTAACCCAATCACAAAAGAACACAAATGGTATGCACTCACCGTTAAGTGGATATTAGCCCAAAAGCTCACAATACCTAAGATATAACACATAGACCACATGAAGCTCAAGAAGAAGTAGGAAGACCAAAGCATGGGTGCTTTGGTCCTTCTTAGAAGGAGTATGAAAATACTCCACCAGAGCTCCCAGGGTCTAAACCTCTAGCCTGGGGACACAAAGGGAGGGCTCCACCTGTATAGGTAGTTGAGGATGGCCTTGTCAGGCATCAGTGGAAGAGGAAGGCCTTGGTCCCTGAATGTTTGGGTTCCCTGGTGTTGGGGAATTCAAAAGCATGGAGGTGGGAATGGGTGGCTGGTGGGGGCATGTGTCCTTCCCCCCAGCCTTGAGCAGGGACCTTGTTTACCACAATAGACCAAACAATAGGACTCTAGGCATTTCCTGCCCTTGGCGAGGCAGTGCTTGCTTTGGCCTTGGCGCCTTTCTGTCTGCCTGTAGCCTGGTACACGAGCTGAGAAGAATAGACTGCCTGCTGAGCTTGCTTTGAGACATCTCCAGCCGGCAATTACCTGTGGATTCCTCTCACCCCCAGCCAGATGAAGCCAGAAGGAACTCTGGGGGTGGGGGTGGGTTACCCTCTTTAAATTGAAAGCTGAACATTAAAGCATTGAGCCTCGATCAGAAACCTTTGTCCTGGCTTCATCTCTTCCCGCCCTCCTGTCCCTTCCCAGCCTCTCTTTCAGGTGAACCCGGTGGTCTGTAGCTGCTGGCGGCAACAGGGGAACACCCTCATAGAAGTAGGAGGAAGGGGGATGGGATAAGGGGTTTTGGGGGGAATGGGAGAGGGGATAACATTGGAAGGTAAATAAAATATCCAATAAAAAATAGATGATGGGTCTGACATTGTAGTTGAACAGTCGAGACTTTTCTGACAACAATTTAATATGGGGATTTCATATACTCCCCAAGGACAAGGTATTGTAGAAGAGGCCCATGGAACTTTAAAAAGATTGGTGAGACATACTGTTGCTGAGACAAAGAATGATGCCAACCTGTGAGCTTGCTGAGTGACCTGACAAGGGTGACTGGGGAGCTGTATTGGACATATGTTCCTGACCCATCTTTGCTTGACTATATCTCAGTGGGACAAGCTGCCTTGCCTCAAGTTTTTAGACCTTGTTGGACAGAGAATCAAAAAGAGAAATTATAATGTCTCTTGTATTCTTCTTAAAGATGACCGGCTTTTAGGACTCAATCATGTACTGGTCTAGAAATCAATCCAATATTGGAAATAACAGTCTACTTTTGGAAGATTGGATCTGGACATTGTCGGAAACATATTTGGAAGTTAGCTGTACCTCACTATGATGTTACCATAGCAAGAGATAAAGTTGGGACAGGATCTGGATTTCAAACAAGAGTTAGTGTGTGTTTTAAGGTTCTTTTAATTATCAAGCTAAAATTGGTCTTGTCTCTTCTACAGTATTTATTGTAAGTTACAATGACTGTATAATTTCCAATTGTGTGTGTTGAAACCTGGCATATCTGCTACAGGGACCTATCAACCAGCTTTTGTCTTACTGCCCTGAGTATTAGAAAACCTCGATTCTCTGAAAAAAGCTTGAAAGTGCTGGAAGAAGTGAGTTAGGCTTTAAGTGGAAGAAAGAGAGTAGCAGACTTGATTATTGCTGGTATAACAGCTTTAATTTCATTAATTGCTAGTACCACTGCTTCTGCAATAGCATTGACACAAGGGGTTAAAACAACTATTTTTGTTAACCATCTAGCAAAGAAAGTTACTAATGTATTGAGTATACAAGAGGATTTATATAGGTATCTGGAACAACGGATGATGCTCTATAACCTATTCAAATTATCTTAAGGAGGTTCATGGTTCAAGAGTTAGGAGCCATCCCAAGTGTCATGACAAATATCATTGAAGTAGCGTTACTTTTGAAATTCACGATGATTGTCATTATAATTAGAAAAAAGTTTAAAGACACCTATAGAGTATTTGGCATATTTCTAACACCTCTCTGGGTGTGTTAACTTTGCATAGTGAGATTATGAATTTAAAGAATGCTGTTCTGTTGAGCTTTGATGCTGCAGATAATGCCAATAAAATTATCCATGGCCTGAGGTCAGTATTTCCATTTTTGTCAAACCTCAGGAATGGCATATATAACTTGATCAGGCTAGGCATTCTTGTCCTGAGAATATTTTATTCCTGCCCATTGTGTTAAAGCTTGTCTCTAACTGCATCAACAGGCTGGCAGCCAAAGTACATGACTTGAAACTGATAATGGACCCACAGACAGAGTTATTAATTTAACAGGCTGGCAAGCCAAGGACGGGTAAGATTCTGCACAGAGCCTTACCAACCTAAGAAAGAAGTGCATTGCTTTTGATAATGCATATTTCATGACAGATAAGGAAGGCATTCTTGTCAGAACAACCTAAGACAGGTTCATTCTTGTTAATGAAATAAAGAAGGGGGAGAGGTGGAGAGCCTTTGGGGCTGCTTGGCAAGAAGCTGACATGGGCCAAGGACAAGGAAATGGGCTTCAGGCAGGAATCTGACTTTAGGCTTGAACAAAGAAGTAATTTCAGGTAGGAATCTAAATCTTAGGGTACAACAAAGAAGTAATCTCAAGCAGGAATCTAAATATTAGGCTAGAACAAAGAAGTAATTTCAGACAGGATTCTAAATTTTAGGCTAGAACAAGGAAGTAGTCTTCAGACTTGAAAATGACCTTGGGCTAGGACAGGGAAGTAGGCTCAGATACTTTGGTCATCCTGATAAGCCTTTAGAAACAGTGATCATGGGAGTGTTCACGTAATTGGGTTTAATTCCTTGCTTTTTCTTTGACTATTTGTGTTTATTGTATTGCTTGTTCCTTGACTATTTGCATCTATTGTATTGCTAGACCCTCAACCTAAAACTGACCTTAATACATGTATGTAATCAAAATGGTATAAAAGCATAAAAGAGTGGAAATGGAGAAAGGGGATGACATCTGTATTGTAAATAAATAAAATATCCAATAAAAAAAAGAAAGACTACTTGACAGACTAAGTGTATCAGTGAGTCAGAACAAGAGCAGGGGAGTAATAGAGGGAACAGATACTTCAAAGTATATTATATACATGCATACAAATATAATGATGAAATAATTGTTTTGTCTAATTATATGTGCTAGTAAAAAGCTTCTATTTGAAAAAAAAACTGTATGGTATTGGTACAAAAATAGACACGTTGATCAATGGAATCAAATTGAAGATCAAGAAATAAAACCACACACCTATCAACGCTTGATTTTTGATAAAGAAGCCAAAACCATACAATGGAAAAATGAAAGCATCTTCAAAAAATGATGCTGGAGTAACTGGATATCACATGTAGAAGAATGACAATCGATCCATACTCATCACCCTGCACAAAACTCAAGTCCAAGTGGATCAAGCACCTCGACATAAAACTGGATATACTAAATTTCATAAAAGAGAAAGTGGGAAATACCCTTGAGCACATTTGTACAGGAGACAATTCCTGAACAGAACACCAATGGTTCAAACTCCAAGATCAACAATTGATAAATGGGACCTCATGAAACTGCAAAGCTTTTGTAAGGCAAAAGACACTATCAAAAGGACAAATTGTCAGCCCACAGATTAGGAAAGGATCTTCACCCTATATCTGGCGGAGGGCTAATATCCAAAATTTGCAAAGAACCCAAGAAGTTAGACACCAACTACCCAAATAACCCAATTTAAAAATGGGGTACAGAACTAAACAGAGAATCCTCAACAGTGGAATTTTGAATGGCTGAGAAGCACTTAAATAAATGTTCAAAGTCCTTAGTCATTAGGGAAATGCAAATCAAAACAACTCTGAGGTTCCATCTTACACCCATCAGAATGACTAAAATCAAAATTTCAAGGGACAGCACATGCTGGCAAGAATATAGAGCAAGGGGAACACTCCTCCATTGCTGGTGGGACTGCAACCTTGTACAACCACTTTGGAAATCAATTTGACTTTTTTGGTGGTGGTGGGGGAAATAGTTCCACCTCGACACCCAGGTATACTACTCCTGGGCATACCCAAAAGATGCTCCAACATCTCACAAAGACACTTGCTCAACTATGTTCGTAGCAGCTTTATTTGTAATAGCCAGAAACTGGAAACAACCTAGTTATCTCTCAGCTGAAGACTGGATAAAGAAAATATGGTACATCTACACAGTGGAATACTGTTAAGATATTAAAAACCAAGACATCATGAATTTTGCAGGCAAATAGACAGAACTTGAGAATATCATCGTGAGTGAGGTAACTCAGTTCCAAGAGGACATACATGGTTTGTACTCACTTATAAGTGAATATTAAGCATAAAACATAAGATTTGCATGCTACACTCCACAGACCAAAAGAAGCTAAACAAGAAGAAAGGCCCAAGCAAGGAATCTTGAATCTCACTTAGAAGGGGAAATAAACTAGTCCTAAGAGGCAGATGGAGGGAGAAAACTGGGAGGGAGGGGTACGAGGAGGTGAGGGGGGGAGGTTCAGGATCAGATGTGGGGAGAAACAGGAGAGATGGCTTAGATGGCCATAAGAATGAATAGAAATCTGCAGTCGACGGGGGTGAGGAGGTGGGGGCATCTCCAGGATGTGATATGGCCTAGGACAAGGAAGGTGCCCAAGAGTCAATGGGGGTGACCTTAGCTGTGACTACATTGGGGATATGGAACCTGAAGAGGCCACCTCCTGTATCCAGACAGAAACCCCAGTGAAGTAGCAGAGACAGTAACTAACCCAAAATTTATCCTATCTACAAGTAATGAAGGCACAGCGGAGGGAACAGAGACTGAGGGAATGGTCAACAAATAATGGGCCCAACTTGAGACCCATCCCATGGGCAAGCATCAGTCCCTGACACTATTAATGATACTCTGTTATGCTTGCAGACAGGAGCATGTGGTCCTCTGAGAGGCTCCACCCAGCAGAGTCAAGACAGTTAGATATAAAGTGAATAAGTAAAAAAATAATTAATTAAATTAATTTAAATAATAATTAATTTAATAATAATTAATTAAATTAAAGAAAGAAAATGTGAAAGGAGGAGAGGGGTGGGATGGGGGTTTTGGGAGGAGGGATTGGGAAAGTGGATAACATCTGAAATGTAAATAAATCAAATATCCAATTAAAGAAAGAAAGAGAAAGAAAGAGAGACAGAAAGAGAGAAAGAAAGAAAGAGAGGAAGAAAGAAAGAAAGAAAGAAAGAAAGAAAGAAAGAAAGAAAGAAAGAGAGGAAGAAAGAAAGAAAGAAAGAAAGAAAGAAAGAAAGAAAGAAAGAAAGAAAGAAAGAGCGAGCTTGCTGTTTCCTAAGAATTAAGGGGCTGGGGTTACACGATGCTGATTCACAGGATAATAAAAAAGAAACCGAAAGTAAATGAATGGATTGATATAAAAAATAAAATACTGGGCTTATAATCTGCAGGAAATGGGCTATCCAGAGAATTGTTTAGAATAGCAAGAGAGAACCACCTGGAGAACTGTCTCCCAAAGAACACAGAGAGAGAGAGAGCTGTCTAGAGAGCTCCAGAGAGAGCAGCTCAGAGAGAAAGAACGAAAAATAGAGAGAGCAGGTTAGAACCCTGTCTCCAGCAGAGCACAGGCCACCAGCCTGGACTCACGATTTGACTTGGAGGCCTTTGTTTGTTTTCACCACTCCCAGACACCTCTTCTCTTAGAACCCTGCTCCCCAAAGAAAAGCAAGCTCCCCTCCCTGTGGGATGTGTGCTTGCCTTTTAACTTCTCCATCCCATTCCCCATTGGAGGAACAGTTGTATGCTTCCTCTGTGAAGCCTTGGCCTTTGATACCCACATCAAGGATATAGGGAAGCTTCCAGCAAGAGCCTCCCCACCTATTAAAAAAAAAAAAAAAAAAAAAAAAAAGACTGAGACTGGACTGCATTGGCCAGGTGAGAGAGACACATGCCAGTGCTGTTCTTTGCCAGATGCCAGACATCCTCTGGAGCTCAAGCCCTGTGTTGAAAGCTACACCTCAGCATGGTGCCGAGAATCCTTTTATAAAGGCACAAGGCTGAGCTGAAGAATTGGGTGGTTATCTGAGTGAAGTTAAGGTGGGTGCTTCTCCTCACCCAGTGACCCCTGTTGATGAAGCCCCATGTGGCAGCAAAGGCATTAGGAAATTGCTTAACTCCCCTCCCCCACTCTTTGTGTGTGGGGGCGTAAGGTGTTATTAGCTTAAAAGTCTCTCTCTGATGAAAACAGTACATCATTAGGGAGATTAAACTTCTAAGGATGGACGCTTGGGATTGGAAATCTGTTCTAGGAAGATGAACGAGCTCTATCCAAATATCCCGCCAGGGCTGCTCATCACAAAGTCCTTCAGCGTCCACCCTCATGTCTCATGACACAAAAATGTTGTGTCTGCCAGAACATGGCTGCTTCTGCTCATCCCTTCATCCTCCTGAGGGACAGGAAAAGACGAGACAAAGTAACAACTGCTACAAGGGGCGGGGCCTGGGAGATGAATCCGTGTTGGCTGCACAAGCGTGAGGACCTGAGTTCAGATTCTGCAAAAGGCCAAGTGTGATGGTCCGTCCGTGCCTAGAACCCCAGCACTGTGGGTGAAGCCAGACAAATCCCAGAGGTCACTGGATCATCGGCCAGGTGTTTTAGCTGATCTGTGAACTCCAGGTTCAGAGAAATAAAGAGATGCTGTCTCAAAAAATAAGATGGAGAGAGATTGAGGAACATACCCAGTGCCAGCCTCTGATCTCCACACCCACAGCCCACCCCCCTCCATTCCCTATCCACATGTGCCTAAGTTCCTAGAAACACAAGAGATACAGGGAAATCCTTCTTGGCTCTGAGTCAGATCAGACTCATACAGAGGAAGAATCCAGAGTCAAGCAGAAGGACCTACAAGCCCTCCCCCCATCCCCAACCCCGGGCAGTGAAACTGATCCAGTGATATAGCTTCTACATTAGCAAGGATTCAGAGAGCAAGGGAAAATACACACTTCCTGCTCAGACTGTGGAACTACGACGTCCACCATGGTGCAATCGTCCACGGGTCTAAGGAGACATAACAGATGGTCGTCACACCCTCGCTAATCACTGCAAATGAATGTGAGTGTTTTGTCCTTTAGAACGCTCGATTCTGTCTTATAACCACCATATGGTCCCCTCTGCAGAGGTTTCTGTCACTTGGGCACTGACTTATTTATTATACTTCAAAAAAATATTTGCAGAGACAACAATGAATTGGTGGTAGTAAAACAAACAAACAAACAACAAAAATCATAAGCGTCCTGTCTCTGGACATGAAGACCTGGGGTACCACTTCCAGCCCCCAAACCCTAATCACTCCCAGAGCCAAGGCCTCTGTGGTCAGAGACAGAGAATAAACCTACTTTTATATTATTGATGTATTTATTTCTCACCATGTAGCCCAGGCTGAGTGCAAACCCACAATCCTCCTGCCTTAGCCTCCCTAATGCTGGAATCACAGATGTGAAATATCACACCAGGCTTTCCTTGTATACATTATAGGGCACACATATCACACAATACACATTCACACACCAGACAACATGCACATCATATATCATACACCACACACATACATTGCACAACACAAATAATTCATACACAATGCACACATGTATCCACACACTGCATACAATGCCATGCACACACATCACGCAATTCACAAGGCACTCATACACGCCGCACACACTCATCTCGATACACATATATAAAAATAAATCAATTAGATAATGTGAGGTCTCTGACGACAAGCAGGGTGATAATGCCAGAAGCGGAGCCTATGTGGGCATTGCAGACACAGACATGACCAGACACGGACATGATCCGATCCTTCATAGGAAAAGGGGGCATACGCAGACCACGTTCTCTGGACTGCATATACACAGCAAGGGTCACTGAGTTACACCGGAGCATTCAATGAGAGCACGTGAGGAACATCCGAAGTGTCGTCTGTGGAATTCATGTACCCAATGCTAGCTGTGAAGGCAACCCAACAACAGAGTTGTAGATGGCAGTGTTAAATTACAACGTCAAAAGCCTGGACATCTCTGCTTCCGAGGATGTGTAGTCCCAGAAGTCTTCTGAGAATCCCGCAATGGTGATAGCTACTACCAATGCCAGCTGAAGCGGAGTTGAGCAGCCTGGAGAATGGTTTGGGTTTTTTTTTTTCCTGGTTGCCATGGGAGCACAGTGAACAGTGAGAACAAGCCAAGCGGGACCAGGGCCGCTCTCTTCCGGTATCTACAGGGGATCTCGGGGATCAGCCGCTGGCAGCTATTGTATCACAGGCCATCAGTGAGTATTGCACTTCCTTATCTCATACACGCACTCGTGTATCCCCAACATAATCTTCAAAGCTCTGTGTATTTATCCCTTAGTATCTGTGCCAGCTTTCTATCACTGTGATAAAATACATGAGGGTTTTTTTTTTTAAGCACATAAAGGAAAAGGGGAAACTGACAAGATAGCACAGTTGATAAAGTGCTTTCCTGAGTTCAGTCCCAGAATCCACATTATTAAAAAGAAAAATAATAAAGGGCACGGTGTGGTGCTCTTGAAATCCCAGGGTTGGGGAGATGGAGGCAGGGTGATCCCTGGGCCTCACCAGCTACTCAATTTACCTTACCTAGTGAGTTCCAGGCCAAAGGGAGACTTTGTCTCCTAAGAAGGAGGGGAGGATGCATACAGAAGATCACAGGAGGATATCCTCCAGCCTCCATGTGCACCCACACACATGAACACACAAATAGACTCACATAGGAGGAGCCTTCTCTATCTCACAGTCAATGGTTTCCATCTACAGTCACTCAACCTTGTTACTTTGAGCCTAACACAACATAGTGTCCTGTGGTGGGACATGGTGGAAGGAGGCCTGGTCACCCGATGGCAGCTGAGAAGAAAAAGAGAAGGGAGAGATGAAGAGATAAGGTCCTAGTGTCCCCTCAAGTTCATGTCCACAGTGGTCTGGCTTTCTCCCACTAGGTCCCACCTGTTATGTTGACTGCTCTGGGGCTTTGGACCAAGCCTTCACCATATAAGTAAGAGGACCTAACTCACTCCATTTTAGAACAGGCAACCATTTAGGCCTTAAGCTCCAGTTTCCCAAAGAAGCAGGCAAAGGTTCTTTAAAAAAAAAAAAAAACCACAGACAATGGACCATTAAAATGGACCATTAATCAGCAGTGATAGGCAGCTCAAGGAATGAGACAGTTCCTGGAATATCTCTAAGGCCTGACCAAAAATGGTAAAGCTAATATAGCTACCAATTAAAAATGTACTAATGTAATTGCTTCTTACCTAGCCAATCATATTTAAAATGACCTAACCATCCCTAAAATTCCCCTAGTTGTGTTTAAAAGGAGCCTACAGGCTCATCTGGTCTCCGTCATTTTGTTTGAATGGCTGACCCCTACATGCTGGCTGTTTCTGAAGAATAAACACTCTTGGCTTTTGCATACTATTTGAGTCTGGGATTTGCCTTCAGCGACTTTAGGACCCTTAAAACAGGTCTTTGGGGGGATATTTCAGATCCAAAGTACAGGAGTATCTGCAGAGGATTGGTTTTAGCATCCTGGTCAGGCACCAAAGTCCTCTGATACTTAAGTCCTTAATATAAAATTGTGTGGCATTCTCTTAAGAGCCTATACATATCCAACATTATAGAATGTGTGTGCGTGCATGTCCATGTGTGTGTGTCTCTGTGTGTGTGTGTGTGTCTTAGTTAGGGTTTGTACTACTGTCATGGGGAGAAAAAGATTTCTTTGGCTTACACTTCTACATCAAAGAAGCCAGAATGGAAACTCAAGATGATGTAGAAAAACAGAACAATAAGTTGATGTTATAAAGGATCTATTAATGCCGCTTAAGAAACGTTAAGTTACATAAAGTAAAACTCTGGTTCTCCTATCAGCGTTATTTCTGCCAGGCAGACAGGATGACCTTGGTTAACAGCTGCGTGGAAAAAAACAGCACTAGTCTGTGTCCGGATGACTATAGTAATATTGTTACATTGTAAATCTCTCCCACAACCAAGCAGACCTTGGAATTACTGCTGCTGAGAAACCTGTTTAATTGTTCAAAATGGAACTTCAGGCCATGAAACTATAAACTGATGGGACTGTCATCCTGGACTTGCTACATTAGCCAGAAACAAGTGTTAAGGAGTTGTTCCTTTATTAATCTTAGTGGTGGCGTGATTTCTCAGTGGGAAGGCATTCGTCCCATACCAAGGGCAGGACCCTGAAGCAGAGGCATGGAAGGACACTACTTGTTGCTTGCTCTGCATGCCCAGCTCCTCCTGCTTGCGTATGTCATCCAGAAACACCTGCTCAGGCGTGCCATTCTTCCCGGGGAATCAGACTCTCTCTCTCACGTCGACCATTAATCAAGAAAATGATCCATAGGCTTGTCCACAAGCCAACCTAGTGAGGTCATTTTCTCAATTCAGGTTCCCTTTCCCTAAACAACTCTAGCTTGTGTTAACTTGACAAAACCACAACAACAACAAAAAAGGACAGTGTGTGTGTGTGTGTGTGTGTGTGTGTGTCTGTTTTGCCAGAGATTGAACTCAAGTCTCTGCACATGCTAAATACATGTTCTACCAGTGAACTTTACATTTCCCAAACGCCTTCGCACGTTAAATTGTTTCTAAATTACTGCTCATACCCAAGACCACGTAAACACCATATAAGTTGTTACAGACTAATGTTCAGGAAATAAAGACAAAGGGAAAATTACGCATGCTCAGTACAGATGAAACATTCTTTTTCAAACATTCTTAATTCACAGTTGGTTGAACCCGTGCTGTGGAGCCCACATAAGCAGAGGGCTGGCTGTACTCTGAGTTGGCTCTTCCTAACGTTTCGTGCAGTTCCGTTCTATTTTGTTTAGAAAGGCAGACGTGGGAACAGACTTGAGTTGATCATCACTGACCTGCACCTCCAGGCGTTGATACCATGCACGAGCCTGTCCTCTGGGCCCAAAGCAGGATCTGTGCCTTCTGTTCTGGCCAACAGAATATAGCAAAAATGATCACGTGCTAGTTTCACGATTAAGCAATTTTATATACGACTGCTCTCTTAGCACACTGGAGTGTCCCAGTGAGAAAACAGTCACTTGAGGCACCACAGGTGGTAAGACCCCATAGAAGGACTCTGACACCCAGGCAATGTCTGGAACAAGACTAGTAACAAGATTAAAACTAGCAAAAAGCAGGACCCTTGAGCAAAGCAGACCAGAGGAGAGAGACAAACTGTTGATACATTGAATGAATTTGAAGGAGACTTCGTCCCCTGTTGGGATTTCAGATGAAGCATACAGCTCAGCAGGCATCTTCATTGTACCTGAGTAAAGGGGCTAGCTAATCTGAACTCTGAATCCTGGCCAGAGGATCTGTGAGACAGCAAATGTCTACAGTAAAAAACAAACAAACAAACAAACAAACAAAAACTGCTTTGTGGTGGATCACACTAAATGAGTTTCGTGACTGGGTTGGGTGCCCATCCTTTGAAAAACACAGATGTAACCAGTGGACAGCCACACTTTTGAATTGTGTAGGAATGTGACTGTTGAGGATGTCAATAAATCATACAAGAATATCTGCGACAGGCATTTGAACATGTGCGCTGGGAGAGGGAAGCCATTGTAGAATAGAAGTATTGGAAATGGTGATTAGATTCTCTTCCTCCCTCCTTACAGGGGAAGATGATGCAGAAAAGTCATCACTGAGGCAGCTTCTATGAAGTGGTCAGACTCTCAGAGAAAAGAAGAGATCATTAGGGCAGCCACCAAAGATGAACACGTGACCCGGAAAGCGAAAACACCTAAGGCTTCATCGAGGCTTCTGGGGCTGAGCCTGCTACGGCTGTATGCTCCATTCCTTGTTTTCAAGGCGTTGGTCTCTACCACACACAGGTGGCGAATCATGACGCCATGATGTCACCTGTGAAATACGAGGTTGTGGCTCAAAGAAATACCCCCAACCCTCATCATTAGGATCCCAAAACAAAAACAAACAAAAAGAAACATAAAATTGAAGCTTCTTCTCTAATACAGCAATTTCCATCGGAGGTGTAACTCAGGAGACTCAGGAAGTAAACAAACATTGCATGATTTTGCTAACCTAAACAGACAAGGTTCACGAGGGCCCCTCCTGGAGGTTATTGGAAGCAGTAAATAATTTCAGCTGAGTTACGGAGAACAGATTCTCCGGTTGCGGAGAGGAGGTTCTCTCAATTATTGAACTGCTTGCAAGTCTTGGAGAGGAACTCCACAGTTGCATTTTTCTGTCACCATGTTGGGATGGAGCTTTTCAATGTTGCCTTTGAATCATTCCTGTAAACCGCCCAAGACCTGAGCGGCCAGGCCCCGCCCCCAGACTACTCTAAAGGCCAAGCCCAGTCTCTCTTAGGAGTGGCCCAGCCTCACCTCCCAGACTACAAATCCCAGACTACCTTGGAAAGCGCCTCCACAATCCCCCACCCCAGAAACTCTATATACAGCCTGCCTCCTCAGTTCTCTGCTGCTTCTCTCTGGAGCAAAGGTAGCCATCCTCTGGTGTCCTTCCCAATAAATCACATGTGAAGTTTGTTATGTGGCGTGACTGTGGTATTCCTCGGCTCCCAACTGCGGGGATACCTTTCCCAACTGAAATGTAAAACTCACAACCCCTGCCCCTATGAAGTAACTCCTCCCATACACATACCCCTATAAGTAAGGCTAACAAACTCCTTAGTACACAGAGTTAGTATAATCATGAACCATCCCTCCATAGTGTCTGGTGACAAATACTTTTTTATTTTATTTTCTGAAGCTTGGACTGGCCTCAAATTTAGGATTTGTAGGTGCTGGGATTATAGGCATGGACCACTATGACCAGCTAAGAAATACATTCTTCCTGTGTGTGAATTATAATGTCGTGGGTTGGGGGTCTCTTTTCACAGATGGGAGGAGTCATGTAACCTTTGAGAATTCAATAGCAGGCTGGCAAGAGTAAATATGGTCTGCTAGGAGCTGGAGAGATGGCTCAGCGGTTAAGAACACTGACTGTTCTTCCAGAGCTCCTCTGTGATGTCCTCGCAGACACACAAGCAATGGTGTTTAATTTGATCTCTGGACTTCTAGTGACAATGATCAAGTGGACCATCACAAGCAATGTGGGACTGGAGTGACTGAAAGAGATTTGTCTGGGAAGAAAAAGACCTTGGGAGACATTGATGTTGAGGTTGAGTAAAGTCACAAGTAGTGAAATTGTCCAGCAGGAAGAGTAACCAAACTTGGAGAGGAGAGGGGAGGGGGAAAAAGAGGGGCAAGAGAGAGGAAGAAAGAGAGGGGGGCTCTGAGGATGAAAGCATTGAGAGACTGGGTGAAGAACGGGAACTCTATGTATTCAGGTTATAAGAACTAAGTGGTAGAGAGATGGAGAACAGGTAGTGTTGTAACAGCAATGGTTTATGATTTTTAAAATGAGTCTATGCCTAAAATTATTTTAATTAACAAAAAAGAACTTGTAAGATGTTGTTCAAGACATTTAGTTATCTACCAGGCCTCCGACCACCAGGTCTTTACCCTGAGTTTGTTCCCGGGGCCCACATGGTAGAAGAAGAGGATACCTCCTGAAAGTTACCCTCTGACCTCCACACGTGTGCAGTGGCAGATGTGTGTCCAAATACACAACATATACACACATCATGATGATGATGAAGATAAAGATAGATCTCTGTAGCCACCCACATCTCTCAAATTTATTAGTGGCTATTGACAAAGACTTCCATGAGACTGAAGCCAAGACATGTACATAGTCCCAAGTTTACAAAAAGGAAATCAAGTATAATTTGGGATATAAAGAATCAAGATTACTAGGCAAGAATAGCTGGGTATGATTGTCCAGAATGGCTGGGGAACTAAAGAAGCATGTTCTGGGACCAAACCAAAAAAGTAAGTGGAGGGTGATGGACGTGAGCAGAAGAGCCTGTGGGGAGGGAAGGCAGCTTCCGTGAGCAAGAGAAAGAAGATACCAGTCAGGATCCAAAGAAGACAGGAAATGCTTGACAAGGTTAGTTAAGAAGAATTTCAACAAAGAGATGAATCAGGATAAGGAAGAAAAAAAAGAGATAGTTGGAACATGTAAGGGCTAGCTCCAAAGGAAGATCCCTCACTTCAAGGCCTGAAGGGATGAGGGGAAAGAATGGAACAAAGGTGCTATTGGAGCCTGCAGAGAGTGGAGCAGGAGGCAGGGCTATAGACCAGGAGACGTGGCTATGGAACAGGAGGCGTGTCTATGGTGCAGGAGGTCTTGCCTTGTCACAGGAAGCAAGCCCGTGGCTCCAACCTTGGTATAAGAAGCCTGGCTGTGATACAGATGTGGCTATGGTACAGGGGCTGGCTATGGTAAGGGCAGGGAATGGCTATTTCATGAGACCTGACTGTGGTGAATTCAGAAGGCATGGCCATAGTGGGTGCAGGAGTCTGTTCTCTAAAATCCCCCAGAAATGTCTCGTTTGGATCAGTTGAACCATTACTCTTGGGCACACAGAATTAGGCACCAAGTCTTAGTTACTACATGTTTGTTATCGGCTCTTATATGACACGTTTGATCCATATGTTTGTTAATATGTGTGTTTTTGCTTACAGGTCTTTTATGTGACATCTTTTTATTACAAATAGATATGTGTATGACTTATTTCTTTATAACAAAATGCAAACTGCATGTGGGTACTAGGTATGAGGATTGCTCATACCAAGTGAGATGCCAGCCTGGTCTACATACAGCCAGGATGGATGGCTGCAAGTGAGAGGCCAGCCTGGTCTACATACAGCCAGGACTACAAAGCAAGACCCTATTTCAGCAACGAAGTCCAAAACATACAGCAGCTGAGTGTTTTGAGTGTCCGGGTACTGTGACTGAGAATGTCTTTGACCCTTAGCCCTACAAAATGGAGGCCCACTCTGTTTCCAATGCTATGATTTCAGAAGCCCACAAGTTCCCACCCTGTTTTGCTTGGCTTCGGCTTCACCACATGCTATGGAGGTTACTTGGATGCTTTACAGTGGCCTCAAGAAGATGATCAAATTTCCTTGTCTATTTTCAGGATGTACCTTACTGTTGATTCATGACAGCCGGACTCGTGGCCATAAGCAGCCTTGTAACTCATCCTGATCCCAGCTATACACACATGCACGTGCACAGAGAGACATGTGGGAATGCACACATGCACACATGCATGCTCATTCTCACACGCACCAAGCACACCACACCCTTCGTGGGCTCACAAATACTAGGAATCCCTCCAGTTGTAGGAGGCCATTTTTAAATCGAAATCACCCAGGAAAACAAAAACAAAACTGGGGTACCAAGTGACTATAACTATAAGTTAGAAAAGCAAACATGAGCTGAGGAGATGGCTGAGTGGTAGAGTACTTAGGATGTAATCCAGGGAGCCTGAGTTCAGATCCCCAGTAAAAAGCTGGATGTGGTGCTACACACACCCCAGTGCTTGGGAAGCAGGATCCCTGGAGTTCACAATAGATAGCCTGGCTAAATTCAGCCTCCGCATTGCCCATCAATCCCCAGTACGTTGTACCTTCCAGCAGCTGAAGAAGGCAGTGTACCTATCCCCCTAAAAGAGTAGAAAAATAAAATTCATCTTCTTCAGTCTTCCCACTCACTGTGTAGACAGACTGGTCTGGGACAAATGGAATTTCATGGGAACAATCTCATGATTGACCACACCCTGGCTCCAAAGGTTTAGGGTGGTGCCTAATGCAATAAAGAGAGTGAATCAAAGAAAACCCGCCAAGACGCAGGCAGTTTCTCAGCAGCCGTCTTCCTCTTGCAGCAGATTAATAATTCCACTGAGGGCCCTGGAATTTGCTAGAAGTCTTTGCCTGTGTTTCTTACAGATGCAAAAGGGATGCTCACCAGGAAGGGATTAATAAAAAGCAAGAACCACTGGTAAGATCATATTACTTCTCCAGTGAGAAACGTGTGTCAAGAATCCAGCAGAGACAGAGAGCCCAGGCCAGTTAATGATGAAGTCACACAAAGGGCCAGAAGAGAAAAGATGGTGTGTCTCACAGACTGATGTTTCCAGTCTCTCCTCACATCTGGAAATATTAAGATTTTCCCACAATTAAGACACACACTTGGATAGGCAGTCAGCCCTCAGCCCAGACTCAATGCTTGTAGAAGCATCTCTGGGTTCCTGTTATTTTTCTTTATGGGGTGTGTGATTCTGTGTGTGTGTGTGTTCATCTACATATAACTGCCTGTGTACATGTGTGTTTATTCATGTGTGTGCAAGTGCCTGTGCACAGGAGCATGTGGAGGTCAGAGTGAACGGTACCTATCTTTTTCTGTCATTCTCTATCTTGGTTTTGGAACCAGTTCAGCTTGTCTGATCAGCAAGGTCCAGGGACCTTCCCATCTCTTTTCCCCTCTTCACTGAAGCTACAGACAGATGCCATTGTACCTAGCTTTTTATGCGAGTGCGCCAAGTCCCTCCTCTTCCTCTTCCTTTCTTTTTCTCCCCACCCCTTCAGTTCTCTTCTTCCCTCCCCTCTCCTTCCCTACCACCTCCAGAGATTGTCATAGTCTATATGTGTTGTTTCGTCAGACTTTTTGCCTGGAGGTTTGCAAACACACAGAGAAGTTGATAAAGCACACAATGTGTCTCTATATTTCTGCCATCCAGCCTCAAGTATTGGCAACATTTTTTCACCTCGGTTTCATCTGTTTTCCATGTCTCACTTTGTCTACTGCCCAGTGTTTCCCTGGAGCATTTTAAAGCAAATTCTAGAATTTCATTCTTAATGAGGTCATATACTGTTCTAAAAGATAAGTTGTTTTTAAAGTCTTAAGCCTGATGTGTTAGTATTACTTCCCCCAAATAAATCACCTTGATGTCATCTGATACCCACTTTGTTTTTAAATCTCCCTAATTTTCTCAAAAGAGAGAAAGAGAGCTTTGTATATTTGGTCTGTTGAGACAGGTTCCAGCAGAGTCTGATAGACCCATCCGTGTCGAAAGGCCCTCGGTATGCAACGCTGTCCTTGTTCCTGGGTTTCAAGCCATATGTTTGGGCAGCTCAATTTTCCACAGTCTAGATCTTGATGAATTGCTTTCTCATAATGTAGCTTACACATTCCTCTGCTCCCTGTGTTTCCTGTAAGCTGGTGTTTAGACTTCGAAGCTTGTTAAGGCTCCAAGAACTTTCAAGCATGAACACTCCACACCAATGACAGGAGTTACGACGGCAGCGCCGGGGTCTGGATTCCCAGGTTTTGTACTTGGAGGTTTGATCATTTGAAACATGGATTTGTAAGAACAAAGAGCCTGTGTGAGCCACTCCTATGTGCCCAGTGCAAAAGCATGGTCTAATCAGAGAAATACCCAGCCAGTGCGGACCTCACACACAAGACTGCTGTTCTCGGAGACCGCTGGGTTTTATTAGTACACATAGGTACTATTTTAACTTTAAAATACCAGTCAGCTTGTCTTCACTCCAGTCCTTTGTTTCAACGTTTTTCTCATCAATGGAAATTAAAATAACAAAACCTCTATTATTCTTATAAAACCTAATCTCCAGGCAGTTGTTCAAGTACACACCTATAATTCCAACACTCAAGAGGCTGAGGCAGCAGGATAATAAAATTGAGGCTGACCTAGGACACATGGGAAGACCCTGTCTCGATAGAGAATATGTGGAGGTGGAAAGGAAAGGGTGTGTGAGAGAGAAGCTGGACAGGAGAGAATAGGGGATGGATTTGATAAAAACATTTTATTCATGTATGAAATTCTCCAACAGTAAATTGAAAGTAATAATCTCTTAAGTGAATACAAGAGTACAAAAACAGAATATGAAAGTTGCATGGGGCTGGAAGATGGCTCAGCAGCTAAGAGCTCTTGGTGCTCAACCAGAAGACTCCCCTTCAATTTCCAGAATGTCCCCAGCTCATGCTGACGTTGCTCATCCAAAGAAATATTTTTGACCCAGAGAGTTAGCCTAGACCCTTAATCTGTGCCCCCTTTAAAAAGATCCAAGTCTCAGGTACCTTTATTCCTTGTAAGATCTAGCACAGAGACTTACAGGGGCTTTGTATCCTCTGAATTGCTGAACTTAAAAGATGCTGAGGTATCTCAGCTGGTCAAGTACTTGCCTTATGAGAGCAAGAATCTGAATTGGATTGCCCAGACCCTGTATAAAATATCAACTAAAAGGATTGGTAAATTAAAAAACAAAATAGGAAGTCTGCTGGGGGGGGAATTAAAAGATGAAAATTAGAAAATTGTTTTTAAAGAATTGAATGTACAAATGAAAGAGTAAAGTGAACATTGCAAAAACAATAACTGAAGAGATGAAAGCTAAGATTTCTGAAGTGTAAAGATGTTCTAAGTGTTTTCATGATAGTGAATTCCTAAGCAGAGACATCATTTTATAGTGCTTATTGAAGTATGTATATGTGTGTGTGTGTAAATCAGAGGACAACTTGTGGGAGTCAGTTCTGTCCATTAGCCATGTGTCCCAGGAATCAGATTCCATCTTCAGGCTTGGCAGCAACCATCTTTACCCAGAGTTATCTTACCATCCCAGGAGATGCATCACAGTAAAACCTAAGAACATTAAAGATAATGGAAAGTCTTTAAAGCTACCAGAGAATGAAAAAGTTATTGATAAAGGGGAAAAGAGGAAAAAATGCAGGGGAAATAAAACTTTCACCAGCTACAAAAGATTCAGAGCCTGTGGGACTCATAGATTCTGAGAACTGAGATTCAAGAATTCTATGCCTAGAGGCTGGAGAGATGGTGCTGCAGTTAAAAGAATTGACTGCTCTTCCAGAGGACCTGGGTTCAATTCCTAGCACCCACACAGTGGCTTACAACAGCCTGTAACTCCAGCCTTGGGAGAATCTGACACCCTCTTTTAGTATTCTCAGGTACTACACAGACACACAGACACACAGACACACACACACACGGTGCACATATGTATATACATGCAAGCAAACATTTGTATACATAAAAATAAATTAAATCTTTAATGGGGGAAGGCACAGATACGGTGGTACATGCCTTTAATCCCAGCACTGAGGGGGCAGGTGGATCTCTTTGAATTCCAAGCCAGTTAGAGCTAAACAGTGGCACCCTGTTTAAAAAAAATTTCCCTGCCCAAACAAACTAACATTTAGCAGAGGCAGTATGCAGGACATTGTATTTATTTCCTCTCCTTCCCAAGGTGTCAACAAATAACTTTAAAGGAGCTATAAATTCTTAATCAGCTTTTACTTTACTCTTGCAAAAATTAAAATATTTTAACTCTGACTCACAAAGAACATTCATTCTACCCTAAATTCCTTCTTAATATATATTCTTTGAGGATTTGATACATTGTATTTTAATCATATTCACTCCTGCCCACAACTCCTCCCAGAGCCCTGCCACAATCCATACCCACACAACTTTGTATCCTCATCTGAAGGGAAAAACAGAACAAACAACCAGCCCCAAACTCTCTTAGTCCAATCAGAGCTGGCTATGTACCCTTAGACGTATGGCCATCCATCTTCCAGGGGCCACACCCTTTAAGAAGACTAATTCTTCCTTTCCTGGCAGCTGTTAATTTACCAACAGCACCTCAGGTATACGGGTGGGTACCAGTGGGCAGTTTAGAAAGGTCAGGTACATTGAAGAAAGGCATAGAGTTGGAGGTTAATCATTCAGCAGATTTTTCTCTAAGGGAGTACAATTTAATTCTCTGGGGCCAGCAAAAAACTTTCTGGGGCCAGTGAAAAATTCTCTGGGCTTGGCAAAAAAGGAGGAGAATCTCTCTCTCTCTCTCTCTCTCTCTCTCTCTCTCTCTCTCTCACACACACACACACACACACACACACACACACAGTGGATGAAAGAAGCACCATTCATTTTTATTTTTTTTCTCTTAGCCATTTCATACCACCTAAGACAAGAATTCTCTATGTAAAACAAACAAACAAACAAACAAAAACAATCACCTCATAGCCACAGGTTACATATTCTCCAAAAACAACCACCACAAAAACATATCCTTCAAAACACATTGAAATCATTGCACAAAAGGAAATTTTAACAACAAGATTATTGATTATGTATTCTTTTGAAACTCGACATAACTGAACATTTTCTGTCTATCTTTCTCTCCTCGAATTCATTGTAATCTCAAAGCAGCTCTCTTGGTGATTAACAAAGTTGAAGCAAGTGAAGTCTATAGTAGCTTGTTTTCCCCTGTGCTTAGCTGACGACAATTTATATTTACCAAGAAACAGATCATCTGTCTTACGGCTTATTTTGAAGTCTTGCTCAACTAACCTGGCTAATCACCTATTCTCTATTCTTATACTCATAATAGAATTATTTACTCTTTGTTCATAACCCTGTCTTTTGATGGGGTACACTGAAACCTGTGACCATATCCCCAGATCACAAGATCAAAGAACTCAGACCCAAACTAGAATGAATGTTTTCTTTGATCATTAGCTCGTCCCAAGCCTCTTTTCTCTTCCATGTACAGTTATGTGTTTGTAACGCATGAAAGCTCACTGTGCTCCTCTTCTAACCTCTGAAGCCTTTACTACTGTTCAAGGAGAGAGCACATTCTAGTTTTGATTCTAACTTTATTACATATTTCTGACAAAACAGCCTAAACCATCTACTTAAACTGTCTACCCTCTATGCAAACTTCCTAAAACTATTTAAATCAAATCAGGAATTCTGAAAAATCATTAATTCATCTAAACAGCATTATTCCATGAAACTCCATCTCCATATTGATCTGTAGGAAAATTTCCCAATTAAAGTGGGCTGTCTCCCAAGAAGCAGCTACACAAGACTATAGGCAGTGAGGGTCTCTCCCCATGGCCAATCACACCATGCTAGATACAGGAAGACTATAACAACAACAAACATGAGAAGGCACAGCAGCAGCAAGAAGCAATCCAGAGACGAACATCCTGGAGCTGTGTCTCAAGGTACAGCCTTGGCAGCTATGCAAAATGGTGGACCATCTCCAGGAAGCCCACTTGCCCACCACTGCAGTTCTGCCTCCATGGTGTGACCACCTCCCCCTCTATGCTGGCAGTCATTTTGGCTTGAGCTTGAGAGTCATGTGCATGCTGTTACAACCACCGAGAATCCATGACTGTCTGTCATCCAGAAAATGCTATTTCCTGCAATCATCTACCACCTTAGGCTCCTACAAACTTTCTGCTGTCTCTTCCACAGTGATTCCTGATCCCTGGGAAGTGAAGATGTGTTACAAATGTCCCATGTAAGTCTGAGAACTCTGCAGTTTCTTATTCTTTGCCTTGACTAGTTGTGGGTCTTTGTGTTAACTGTCATCTACAATAAAAGGAAGTTTCTCTAGGGGCCAAAGTACTAACCTATGAATATAATAAATCATTATGATTTATTAATGCTATGTTCTTTTTTTTCTCCTCAAATTTTTTTATTTATTTACATTTCAAATGTTGTCCCCATTCCCAATCTCCCCTCCACAAACCCCATCCCATGCCCCCTCCCCTTTGCCTCTAAGAGGGTGCTTCCCCACCCACCAACCCACTCCCGCCTCACCCCTCTAGCATCCCCCTATGCTGGGGCAGCACACCTCCACAGAACCAAAGGCCTCCCCTCCCATTGATGCTAGATAAGGCAGTCCTCTGCTACATATGTACCTGGAGCCATGGACCCATCCATGTATACTCTTTGGTTGTTGGTTTAGTCCCTGGGAGCTCTGGAAGGGGGGGGGGGTCTGGTTAGTTGCTATTATTGTTCTTCCTATGGGGTTGCAATTCCCTTCAGCTCCTTCAGTCCTTCCACCAACTCTTCCATTTGGGGTCCCTGAAATCAGTTCAATGGTTGGCTGTATTTGCATCCGTCATAGTCAGATGCTAGCAGAACCTCTCAGAGGACGGCCATACTAGGCTTCTGTCTGGGAGCACTTCTTGACATCAGCAATAGTATCCAGGTTTGGTGTTTGCAGATGGGATGGATCCCAAGATGGGGCTGTCTCTGGATGGCCTTTCCTCCAGTTCTGCTCTACTCTTTGTCCCTGTGTTTCCTTTAGACAGAAACAATTCTGGATTAAAAATTTTGAGATGGGTGGGTGGCCCCATCCCTCAACTGGGGGTCATATCCTTTTAACAGAGTAATGCCAGTAGGTTCTCACCTAGGGCCTAGGACCCACATAGCTATAGGATCTTGGTTCCAACAGTGCCAGGTAAGGGTTTCATCTTCAGAGCAGGGCTTACATTCAGTTGGAAAGTGGTTGGTTACTCCCAAGCCATTTATGCCACTACAGCACCAGTGGGCTTGTCTTCCTAGACCATAGTCCTTGGAACTTGCAGGGTTCACAGTCCGGTGAGGATTCATTTTCTCAGTGCTGTGCATAGCACCTTCCAGAATTGTGAAAGCTAACCAGTAGGGGGTGAAGCTCACTTACCAGTTTGATTTCTCCATGTTCTATGATTCAAGTATGTGGTGTCTTCAGTAATAGCATCTTGCTGTCAAGTTCTGGGTAGTAACTAAGAGCTTTGGCAACAGCCAGCATCATTTGAGGGGCTAAGGGGCCTCACTGTTCAACAAATCCAAATGAGGTAACCTATTCCTGGCATTGGGCTTTTTATTGACTAGCCTCTGTGAGTCGTGGGGGTATCGTTGCTTCATTGTAGGATAAATCCACTGAAACACTTTTTACATGTAGCTGTTTATATTTTTTGGAAGCTTCTGCAGTAGTGCTTTTTCTTGTGAATTTTTCAGGGTTTTTCTTTTTTACAATCGCCGAAGAGTCCAAGTCTTTCCCCATATTTTACTCTTAAATGTGTTTGGAGAGCCAATGAAATCCAGAGAAAAGGCCTTACCCTTTGCAATACAGTTAACAATGCAAAAGTTAGGAAAGAAAAATGAAGACTCTACATGAAACAGAAAAACTTGGGGAAAAAATTACATATGACTAACAATGTTTAGAGGTGAAAATATTATATCCCTGAAATGAGGAATGTATTTTTATTTTACCAAGAGCATAATGGGGGAAAAAATAACAGAAGGAAACATTTTTTTCTATTGGATATTTTATTTATTTACATTTCAAATGTTTTTTCTTTTTTATTGAATATTTTCTTTATGTACATTTCAATTGTTTTCCCCTTTCTAGGTCTTCCCTTTGGAAACTCCCCCATCCCATCCCCCATCCCCCTGCCTCTATGAGGATGCTCCCCCACCCACCCACTCCGGACTTCCCGCCCTGGCATTCCCCTACACTGGAGCATCCAACACCCTCAGGCCCAAGGGCCTCTCCTCCCACTGACGTCCAATGAGGCCGTCCTCTGCCACGTATGCAGCCGTAGCCATGGTTCCCTCAATGTGTACTTTCTGGTTGGTTGTCCAGTCCCTGGGAGCTCAGGGGCGGGGGCTGGGCGGTTGACACTGTTGCTTCCCCCATGGGGCTGTAAACCCCTTCAGCTCAGAAGAAAACATTTTAATTAGCGATGATATCGCGGGTGTATGGCTATGTTGGGGAGGGGGAGCGGTTAAGGGAGGGTTGCATGAATGGGAGTGGAGTAGGGAATAGGGCCAGAGTAAAACCCCACGTTACTCCTCAGGTTCTGTCCACTTTGTTTTTTGAGACAGGGTCTCTTATTGGTCTGTGTAGGCGAGACTGGCTGTCCAGAGAAGGCCAAGGATCCCATCTTCCCAGCTCTGCAATTTGTTAACA
Source organism: Grammomys surdaster (assembly GCF_004785775.1). Lineage (NCBI taxonomy): Eukaryota > Metazoa > Chordata > Mammalia > Rodentia > Muridae > Grammomys > Grammomys surdaster. Next base: position 107,684 of record NW_021604656.1, read on the forward strand.
TGTGTCACTGCGCCTGGCTACCACCACAAAGTAACCAGGAAATGGAACAAAATGACAACAAGAATTAAAGAGCCAGCTCACCTTCAGGCCCTGGGTATAGAAAAGGAGATGTGTAGCCCAGTGGCTACCCACACACTCTACAGCAAGAGGCTGGGAACTGGAGGCTGCCAGAGCCTATGAGATCCTCAGGAGTGTGCCCTGGGTAGGTGAGCTTCTCAGCCTGGTGCCAGCCGTTTGGTGGTTTCGTACAAAGGATTCTGGTCCTTTGAAACTCTTATTTCAGAGAGAGTTTGTGAGAGCGGTTTACTTCCCTGCGATCAGACCTCCATCCCAAGAATGCCAACCACTTTGGGGAAATTGTCACAAATTTGACATTTTTCTTAGAAAGCCGTGTGAGCAGTGTGGAAAATCTCATCCAATCAAGACCTGCTCAGAGATTTCCTGTACTGTCTTCAATATCGGAGACAAGGGAAAAGATCATGTTATATTCTTCATAATCCTCATTCCAATTAAAAATGATTACAATTATTTTTAAATGTTCCCACTGCTACTCATATGAAATGATTCTGTTTTAAGATAAGGTCTCAGTATTTAGTCCAACCTGCTCTCTTGATCCTCCTATGTCCTGAGTGCTGAAATCACAGGCTAGTACTACTATACTGGGCTGGTAGTGAACTTTTGATGAAGCAATTTGATGGCATTTAAACTAGATCCATATGCTCGGCTCAGTACCGGTGAGGGTGACTTTGCAAGCGGGGCAGCCATGTAAAGGGACCTGTGTCAGCTTGAGTCAAGAAGGAAGGCCACACAGAGATCATCTTTCAAATACAACTCACTTCCCACAGGAATAAATCAACACAGAATCATTTGCCAAAGCCACATATTGGTTTCGTTATTTTGCTTTTACCATCCACTAGCTTTCCAATATTGAAACTTCAGCTTCTCAAGATGTTAGTTTTTGCTATTTTTAAAGAGCTATAAATTTTGAGACTTAGGGTTAAAAAAATAGTCTAATGTAACAATATGCAACTGGATTTAATTTATTTCATTTCTTCTTCTTCAGGAAAACCCAGGAGAATTTATTCAGTCTACCTAAGAGATTAACCAGACATCCAACGTGAAGCCTATGCTATGGAACAGAAAAATCTGTAATTCCCATCTGGTTATAATAAAAATAAACATTTAGAACTCAGACTTTGATTGTTAAAAGAAATGAAATATTTATTTTGAAATTAAAATAAAAATGTGAATACCAAGTCAAGGAAGCAGCTCACTGCCCCTGGATGAAATGTGAGTTTCTCTCAGCCTGGAAGAATGAGGGATGAAGATGCTTCCCATGCACAGAGCATCACTGCACACCATTAGCCCAGCCACGCACAGAGCATCACTGCACACCATTAGCTCAGCCATGCACAGAGCATCACTGCACATTACTAGCTCAGCCACACACAGAGCATCACTGCACACCATTAGCCCAGCCACGCACAGAGCATCACTGCACATCATTAGCTCAGCCACGCACAGAGCATCACTGCACATCATTAGCCCAGCCACGCACAGAGCATCACTGCACATCATTAGCCCAGCCACGCACAGAGCATCACTGCACATTATTAGCTCAGCCTTGCTGGCTTGCTCCCACAGTCTGGAATCTACCTCTCATGGAGCCATTCTGTTCCTCCTCCAAATTTCCAAAGTCTTCATCCTACCCAAGACATGAGCCTTATTCCCTCCCTCTCTCCCTCCCTCCGTCTCTCCTCTCTCCCTCTCTACCTCCACTCCCCTATCTCCCCCTTTCCCTCTCTCCATCCCTCCCTCTTGTGTGTGGCTAGCTGGATACCCTTGAATGCATTTGCACATACATGTAGAGGCCAGGAGGCAACCTTGGGTATTGTTGCTTAGCAACCATCTACCTTCTTTTTATGTTAAGAGAGGAAAGTACAGGGGGTGAGGAGATAACTCAGTTGGTAAAGGGGTCACCCTTGAGTTTTGATCCTCAGAGCCCAGGCTGGGTGTTTTGTTTTGTTTTGTTTTGTTTTGTTTTGTTTTGTTTTGTTTGATTGGTTTTGTTTTTGTGTTCTTAAAGCTTGGCATGATGGCACAGACTTGTCATCTCAGTGCTGGGGAGCCAGAGAGAAGTGGATGCTTGGGGTTTGTCGAGTAGCCATCCTATCCTGTTGGTGAGCTCCAGGTTCAGGCTACGATCCTATCTCAAAAGACAAGGCTTCCTAAAAATGTTTCAAATTCCTTTACCCAAGTATCCCCCACCCCACCTTCCCAAGCAGGGGGACTATAGGCACAGCCACAGGAGCTGGTTCTCTGTCTCTATTCTTTAAAGGTGTTTGGGAACCTGCAGTGAATAACCTGCTATTCTGGAAGCTGCTTAGAGAAAAACAGGCTCTTCAAACCGATACACAAAATATTAGAAGAGCTAGAGATGTTGCTCCTGGTTAGTTACGAGGAGGAAACTGGGTTAGGACAAGCTGTGAAGGCTTCTTTAGAATTCCTCGAACACTGCACTGGCTGGCTTTGTGTATCAACTTGACGCAAGCTGGAGTTATCACAGCCTTCTTTGAAGAAATGCCTCCATGAGATCCAGCTGTAAGACATTTTCTCAATTAGTGATCAAGGGGGAGGGCCCATTGTGGGTGGTGCCATCCCTGGGCTGGTGGTCCTGGGTTCTACAAGAAAGCAAGCTGAGCAAGCCAGGGGAAGTAAGGCAGTAAGCAGCACTCCTCCATGGATGGCCTCCTGCCATCCTGTGTGAGTTCATGTCCTGACTTCCTCTGATAAAGAACAGCAGTGTGGAAGCGTAAGCTACATAAACCCTTTCCTCCCCAACTTACTTCTTGCTCATGATGTTTTGTGCAGGAAATACAAACCCTGACTAAGACAGACTCCCTCTAGTCTCACTCCCAGTTTAGTAATTACTATTATGAATCTCTGTGTGTGCACGCAGGAATGCATGCATGTGCATATGCATCTTTATATGCGCCTAAATGTACTTGTGGAAGTCAGAAGACAACTCGCTGGAGCTGGTTCCCTCCACCCTGTTAAAGCAAAGCCTCTCTTGCTTCTGCTGCTGCTATGTGCTCTCACTGGCCCACACACTGACAGGGGATTCTCCAGCCTCCACCTCATATCTCACTCTAGGGGAGCTGGGATGACGTTCCTTCCATGAAACTCTGGGTCATCCTTTCTGTATGGCAAGCACTTTTACCCAAAGAGCCACCTTACCAGCCCCCTTACTCTCCAAATCTCCCATAGACTATGGAGTTCCCAAAGACAAAAACAGAATTCTTCAAAACTCTCTCTCTGTAGAGGAGCGATGGTACGAATTATGAGGTAGGCATACACAGAGCAATGAACTAAGAAACTACACAGGCCCCTGGGTTGAAGCTTTGGAATCTTAGGCTCTCTTGTTGATGAGATTTCCAAACTCTCAAGAAAGAACAGGGAAGTCCTCATGGCATTCTGAGAGAAAATCCAGATCACCCACAGAAGCAGGAATCATGGAGAAAGACCGGTGAACAACAGCACATTGTTAGCTCTCAAAGTATGTGAAACTGAATTTCTATTCCTGACTGACATTTGCCCAAACATGAGAGATTTTTCCAGATGTACACAGATTCTAAGTATTCGACCCCATTAACCTCTGTTCATAAAAAAAAAAAATTAAAAAAAAAATTGGGAATTTGAGTGTAGATGAATGGTAAATTACATGCTGAGTATGTGTATGGTCCTGGGTTCAATTTCCAGCACTAAAAAACAACAACAACAGTAATAATGAATAAATAGTTGCCAATATCTAAAATGAATGAATAAACAATCACTGGGAAATAAAATCATGTTCTATTTCTGTGTAGTAGGGATCAAGTAGAGGAAGAACAAATGGCTTCCTACACATCCCCATCAGCCATTAGGATTTTCAGTATAATGATAATCTCCATAATAATGGCAAATAATATGCAACACCTTCAGGTACCATAAGAAATGTAAACGATGCCCTTATTGAAAATTTAAAAATATAAGCCGAGGGGAAAGAAATTTTTATCATTCAACTTCCATCATTGACAAATCAGTATAAGCCTGTGTCAGCTACACCAGCATAGCTGACTTGAGTTCCTTGGATCGGCGGAGGGCTGAGGGCGAGAGAAAGAAAGACAAGGAGTCATCTGGTAAAGACCAAATGCTATATTTTCAACTGCGTAGCTCCCTTTTATACTCCCCACAAAACAGGAACAAGACAGGAACAGGAATAAAAACAGGAACAAAACAGGAACAAGGAGATACACTTGGCAGCCTATCACCTAAGTTTGGATTTCTCCTCAAGCAGTCTTTTTGGGGAAATGCATAGAGACGGGGGAGTGGGCATAACAGCACAGGTGCAGAGGATGGTGAATCACAAGCCTGAAGGTATAACGGCCTCTGAAGAAACTCGTGACCAAGGTGTTAAAGTCTTTGGCTATCAGTGTGACGTCAGTGAGTCAGGAGAGTTCCTAGGTAAGTGGACAAGTGAAATATTCATTCTCCCGGTGACACAGCTTAGCAAAGTGTTGAGTTAGCATGGGCACAGCTCCAGCATCCGTGGTGGGCTAATTCTGATAAACACTGAATAAATACTTTCCAAGAGGGCTACAATTCAGGAGAATCTGTGTTTCCAAGTCCCCTCTATGGATGTGTATTCTCTAAGATACCCATTCCCAACACTTCAGTAATTCTAATAAAGCAAATTTGTGATTTTGTTTTTAGTTCTATTCATTTCCTTGTAAATGTTCAGAATGATTATGGTAAAACTGTAATAGTGGGAAATTGGTAAAAGGACAAGTCAGTGTGTGCATGAAATAAATGATGCAGGGAGTGGAGCTCCACACAACAGAGAGAGGTAGCTCGGGTCTGGGGGAGAACACACAGGTACTATTCAAATGTGTTAATAGAGAGAAGAATGGCTGGGCAATAGTATTTACAACATGTCCCCAATTGTATAACTATATATGAGTGATTGCATTGCACAAATAGATTATGCACATAAACACATCTGGGATATGTCTAGGAAAACACAGACCTCTTTACTTCCTTGCTTGTGTTAATTTGTGTTACATACATGTCTGTGCATGCAAATGCACTTTCCCGTGTGACACCTCCCTCCCATATATAGGCAGAGGTTGAGGATGGGCTGGCCTCTATCACTCTCCAGGTTATTTATTTGAGACAGGGTTTCAAAACCTGGATTTCACCATTTCTGCTATCTTGGCTGGCCACTGGGTCCTGGGGAACCTGTCACTCACGGTGCCATGGTTACAGATGTGTGTCATCACACCCAGCTTTTAGTTTGTGGGTACCGGAGAACCCTAACTCAGATCCTTGTACATGTGCAGTAAACATTTTACCCTCTAAGCCCATTTCTAGAGAATTGTTAACGTGTTGGGGGGGGAGATAAAATCCCACTTACTGTACACCCAAAAAAGCTCTTAATGGATCAAAGAATGAAATACAGCGACTTCCAATCAAAGGTGGTACTCAGAGCCCTCCACTCCCAAACCTCAGTCAGATGATAGTCTATGGTGGTGGGTTGGAGGTTTTTTTTTTTTTTTTAATGCATGAACTTACAAAGAGACAACAAAACTTTTGGAAGCTAGAAAACAGTGGTGGCTAAAGACAGTTTGACAGAAGCTGCACCATAAGGCTGCCAGAAGTAAAGTCTAATCGTGGCGGAAATCACAAGGAGGTTCCACAAAGAAAACCCAAGAATAGAACTATCATCTGACTGAACATAACCACTCCGAGAGACGTAACAAAGAGTTCTAAAGTCAATACACAGAGATGCTTGCAGCTTACTGCAGCATCAATTATGATAACAAAGGCATGAGTCAGACTAGACGTCCATCAGCAGATGATAGGACACAGGAAGTGTGGTCACATTCTCAGTGGAACTTTATTCAGCTGTAAGGAAACATGAAATTGTGGCATTCTAGAGAAAAAGAGTGAAAGTAAGAAACCATCGTGTTAAACAAACTAAGCCAGATGTAGGGAGGCAAAAATCATGTTTCTTCTCCTATGCAGAACCTAAGAATAAACATTTTGTGTGTGTGTGTGTGTGTGTGTGTGTATCTCTGTGTGTATCTGTGTCTGTGCATGTAAGTATTTGTGTGCATTTGTGAGTGTGTGTGCATCTCTGTGTGCTTCTGTGTCTGTGAATGTGTACGCGTATGTATATGTGTATCTATGTGCATCTGCGTGTGTCTGTGAATGTGTGTGTGTATAGGTCACAGAACTAAAGAGAGGAAGTGATCTTAAGGGAGGGAAGGAAGGCAACAGCATGCATGTACATGAAATCAGGGAGACATTTAGTGACGGGAAGGTATATGTGAAAGACCCTTCCCAAGGAGACACAACACACCCGTGTCTACTCACCTCCTAAAAGAGATCCCAACCAGACCAAAATAATGATTGCATCAAAGTCCAATTTGGGGAGCCAATTAATTTTTATTATGGTTACTAATAGGAGTATGGATAGGGATCACTTACAGGAGCATGGGAGACTCAAAGGCAGCAGGAAAGCCCACTCCAGCATGGTGACAACTTATCGAGATGGCATTTCTGGATCTCTGCACAACTTGGAGGCAGTTCTACATGTCTGAGCATCTCCACTCTGCAGCTGGGCTGGTCAATCTCCTCCCCTCGGCAGCCACTGACTGTGCTATAAAACTGGGGAGGGAACTTGAGAATCGTGTGCCTTTCTGCTTTTTCTGTGTGGTATTTGTTTACCTCCTGGGTCCCCTGAATCTCACAAGTCCCTCCTGGAAGGAAGGTTACACTCAGAGGAAACTGCTGCACAGCAGAAGGGAACAAGCAAGGGGATGGGGAGGGACAGTGGGAGAGGGGCATGAAATAGAACAAAATATAATGACAGAAATGCATGAAAATGCCATCATTCTGCATACTAGCTTAAATCAACTTTAAAAATGAAAGTTATCTTAAAAAAAAAAAATCTGATAACCTGAGAGTTTGAGTTTCCAGAAAGAGGAAATGCACCAAATATGGGTCACATTAAATGAGAGTACACTGCCAACGGAGTTCATCACATAATTTCAGGATTCTGGGGAGAAAAGAATGGCTTCACACGTTCCTAAGCGGTGAAAACTAGGTCAGACACAAAGACTAGGACCCACAATCACCTTTCTCCACAGCAGCGATGGAAGCTGAAAGACCAAACTCCACCAATTTTTCCATTCCACTGTCCCCAGAAACTGGGAAGGTGCCAGCTGACACAAGGAAAGAAAAACATGAAGCAGTAGACAAAGCATTCAGGAACCAGCTGCCTCGAAAACAGACGTGAAGGTTACAGAGTGTACCAAAATCTCTCCCCACAGCAGCAGGGAGCAATAAAGCAGCACCCACTGAGGACAGGTACCCTGGGTCCTGCCAGCGACCACTGGACCTAGTGCTGCCCCTTTGGGCTCCTCCAAGACTGTTCCTGGTGGTAAATTCATCTTTTCCACCGGATATCAATACACCTTGTATCTCACACGCAGTCTCCTGGAGGTCACTCTGCCCCAGTACAGGTGGCTTTGGGACATTAGGCCACAGCCAAAGTTTCAACCACTCACAAATCAAAGTAGATTTTTAGTAAATGATGTCTGCTGCCGGGCCTCAGATTTGACCACTCACAAATGCAGGTGGAATTCAAGGAGATTGTGTCTGCTGCCCAGCGTGGTGGTGTACTGAGGCTGAGGCAAAAGATGGCTGGGAGTTGGTGCCTGCCTGCTCTACTTGGTAAATGCCACCTCAGCTTGAACTATAATGTGAGGCCCTGGCTCCAAAAACAGTGTCTACTGAACGTGGGTGAACTTTTCTTGCAATTGTGTTTCTTAAACATACAGAGCAAAGACTTGTATCTGCATGCACCTGTGCGTGACAGGGCTGCATATAAAGTATCTTCTGTTGCTCTAGTTCCCTTGAAACAAGGTTTCTCACAGAACCCAGAGCTCTTGTTTTTCAGCGCCACCTGCCTAGTGGCTAGCAAGCCTCCACTCCTTCTCCTTCCATACCACTGGTTATAGGTGTGCATGGCACACTCTCATCAGCACCAAATAGGCTCTTCCCAGACAAGCCTTCCCCCGTGTGACTTAGAAGCTTTTACAGTTCTAGGGCCAGCTAGATCTGATGGTGGACACCTTCAATCCCAGCACTTGTGAGGCAGACACAAGCAGAGCTCTGTGAGTTTGAAGCTAACCTGGTCTACATAGTGAATTTAAGGTCAGCCAGGGCTATAAAGTGAGACCCTGTCTCTAACAACAACAACAACAACAAAAATGCTACCATGCCTAATAGCCTAAGATTGATCTTCAGGACACACATGGAGAGAACAAATGAATAACGCATATATGCATACATGTACATGCATACCTACATACAAAACAAAGTAAACAAATCTACGCAGGCTCCTTATCTACAGATCTATTTAATATTTTTTATACCTCATTGCTTTTTGAAACATGCAAGCCAGCCAGCACTCCAAGAGAGGGTTAACAAGGCCCTGACCTTGGCTCAGTACGGTCAATTCTTCGGCTTCTGCTTTGCAACAATGTTGCCCGGCGTTTCTGAGTTTGGTTAGGGGAGCCTTGAGAGAGTCATCAGCTCTGTATCCATGTGTCTAGCCACTTTCCCATCCTTTTCAATAGCCTCATCATGCAGTTTCTGGAACAGTCCAGACTGGAGCAGATTGGATGTTTTCCTCTTTTGATTCATGAACACTGAACTCACAGCCAATAGCACTAAATCTAAATCGTGCCTGAATGCAGCTCGTGGAGCACACACATGTCCTCTGAATACAGATTGCCTCTGTAAGGCAATCACAGCCGCCTTGTGCTCAGGAATGCTTGCCATGTTTCAGCTCTGTGCGGGGAGAAGAGGGATTAAGACAGGAAAGTTACCAACCAAAAGCCGCAAGTGCAAAGGAGCCCACCAGAGCATCAGCCTTCACTACAAAGCTGTCCACATCCAGTTGTTCAGCCAAGGCAGCAGACTCTTGAAGCCAAGACTTTTTCTTTGGCTCCTCTGCATTGTAGCCAATGCTAAATACATACAGCAAGGATTCCAGAAGGATTGCTGCTCCTAGACTGGGTGCTGTTTGATTTTTCTTTTCTTTTTTTTTTTATAATTTATCTTTTCTCAAATCGTAATTCATTCACACAGGGGTTATAAACACAGAAAGGCAGGATGTGGGGAAGGGAATGACACTGGAGTGTGGGTGTTCAGGGGGGAATACAGATATCTTCAGAACTGTGTATCGCCTGGGTGCAGGTTCAGGGGAAAAGTCACTATGACTCTGCCTATGACTCGCTTGTCCTTATCTAAGTTGGTATTGTCTGCCAAGGCTACCTATTTACAAGGTCTATGACTACTCAGGCTTGTAAATTTCCACAAAAGCTGCCTGTTGACATTAGCTTATAGCCATCTGTTTCAATGTTCTTCCACTGAGACCCAAGACTTGGTGTTAGTATACATGTATGACAGGCCTATTGCTGATTTTAGGCCTATGGCTGATTTTAGGCCTTCAGTGTGTAAGCAGGGATGCCCCTGACATCTCCTCCCTTCTCTAAGTATAGAAGGGCTGTGGCAATTCTAAACTTGCGAAGGCAGGGATAGAGGCCTGACCTCCAGTATTTAAAGGGGACCTTGTATTGGCTCCAGTCCCCCTGTTGTTGTCCAGTGAGGCATGAGGGCCATACCCATCCCACTGTCTTTTTCCTGGAGAGGGGATACTTTTGACATCAACCCCTATGCAGTCAGGCTTGTCCCTCAGGGAACCCAGATAGATATTTTTATCTTTTATTTATATTCCCTTGCAGTGCTTAGCCTTGCATCCTAAGCAAGAATTCAGATCACCTGTCAGAGGGGGTTCTGGGTAGCCCCTCTCTGCTTGGTCTAGGGGCAGAAGTCCCCCCTTTTAGGTTGGGTGGAGATGGGTTTTGGGAACACCCTGTATAAAGTAACAACCTCATCTTGAGTCTCGTGGTCCTCCATAGCTAACTTATAATAATGTATCTGAGTAGGTTTTGCTACCAAATTATTTATCTGTTGTATCACAGAGTTAGTCTGCCTATTTGAGGGCCAGGGACCAGCAGAAAAAAGCAAAAAGAACCCAAATAATGGTCCCAAGATGGGAGGAAATAGGGTTGACAACCTTGGAGAGGCTGAAAACCAATTCTTGTACCAGCATTCATCTGTCTCTTTCTCTCTCTGATTTTTCTTAGGGCCTTCACTGACCTATTTCATGCTCTCTTTAACCCTCCCTGTCTTGTCTATGTAAAGGCAACATTCTTCTTTAAGGGATGTACACAGTCAAGAGCTGTACACAGCCTTTTCTATTGTAATAGAGTAAATCAAGTCCAATAAGGATCTTTTCGATTTTAGGAGGTCTCTTCAGACAGCGAAACGAGGGATTTCTTCAGATCAGTGATGTCAATCTCTAGCTGTTTGATGATCTTGTCAGTGGCCCTTCAAAGGTCTGAGTAGTATAAGTTCGGTGGCCAGCATCTGGATTAGAACTTCTAACAGCAGACATCACAGGTGATTCATTTTTACCTGGGATGCTGCCTGAGTTAATGCTCCTGGGAGTCCCTCTTTCTCTCGGTTTTCTGGGGTTGGGTACAGAGCTGCCGCCTGTGACCTGCTCTATGCTCGGGCCCAGACTGGAAGTCCTACCCCTTGATTTTTCTTTTAATGTTTTATAGAAACTCCATGTTGCACAGTTATTGCCTCTGTATTAAAGCATTTCTTCCTGGAGGGAAGATGTTAAGACTCAGGAAATGGGCAAAAACTGCAAGTCTCAGGAAGTTCCTGAAACTTAACAAGCTACATGAGACCGTTGTCCAAGGTTATACAAACAGTAGCAGTTGGTAGGGACAGGGGACTCCCACCAGCAACCTCCCTAAATCATGCAGCAGCTCTAAGGATACAGTTTTTATTAGCTGTCACCCCATCTCCTTTTGAGTCATCCATGCTCCTGAAAATAACCAAATAAACTCATTCACTAACCAGGACTTCGAAAGAACTGCCTTTTTTTTAAATTTATTTATTTAATGTATGTAAGTACACTGTCGCTCTCTTCAGACATACCAGAAAAGGGCACTGGATCCCACTACAGATGATTGTGAGCCACCATGTGATTGCTGGGAATTGAACTCAGGACCTCTGGAAGAACAGTCAGTGTTCTTAACTGCTGAGCCATCTCTCCAGACCCAAGAACTGCTTTTTTTTTTTTAAATCATTCTGGTGTGAATAGACATGTTCACATCTCCCAAAAGTCACATATGAACAAGGAAAGATGTTCATTAGATGTGTTGTCCTTCAGTGACCTACAAAGTCAAAATCCATTTGCCTCGTGGTAGAGGAGAAGCATCATGGGAAAAGCTTTAAGAAAGTGAGAGTATAGGAAATTTTATAAACTTATGTTGTAATTAATTCATTAATTTTTTTAGTTAGGGTTAAAAACTAATGGGTTCATACATGTATATTTTTGTACTTTGTTCTTGTTCTCCCTGGCCCCTCTACCATCAGTCTCTCTTGTCTTCCCCTCCTTGGTGGTATAAATGCATTGTTGGATTACAAAATCAATTCCATCACCAGGTATTCTCTGAGTATCAGTATCCTGTGCTGTCTTGGAGAAGCTGGGAAGCAGAGTAAAAGGCTCACACATGATTATTCCTGGGGAGCCAGTCCTGGCTGACCTCCCCATTTGATCTATTTTATAAAACATCTAGACCTTTGTATGGAGAGGAAAGGCCTAAATTTTCCAGCCCAGAAAACCTGTACTGTAGTATGTATATTTAAAGTGCTCATATTCTTCTCAAAGGGTTACAGCAATTCACAGTTAAACCACTAACAAGTGGATAGCCTTTCTTACACAATTCTATCAATGGAAGATTCAACTCTGTAATTTCTGTAAATATGTGCATTCTAATATTAGCATATCATCTGAGATTCCTTACCTCTGTTTAAAAGCTATCCCTATATCCTGCCATCTTAAGCTTTTTTTGTTGCTGTTTGGTTTTGTATTTCGGTTGGTTGGTTAGGTAATTGCTTTTTAACTGTGATAGGGATTGAACCTAGGGTCCATGCATTTGAAGGAAGCCCTTGGCCGTGGAACTACAGCCCCAACCCTATTTTGCCATCTTGCACTTTTTACTTTTTTTATTGCTTATTTATATATTATTGAAGTAACTGTTGTATTTCACATTCACTGTGAATATTTTCCAGTCTAATGCTAGTCATGATTTCTTTGGTTGCGTGTATAATTTTTCCCCCTTCCCTTTTCACTCTTGCTCTTGGCCCTGCTTGCTCCAGGCCCTGCTCGCTATGGCCCTGCTTGCTATGGACCCCTTGCTACAGCCCACTCGATACTACCTGAAGTACACTGTAGCTGTCTTCAGACACCCATATGGGAGCATCAGATCTCATTACAGATGGTTGTGAGCCACCATATGGTTGCTGGGATTTGAACTCATGACATCCTGAAGAGCAGTCGGTGCTCTTAACCACTGAGCCATCTCACTAGCCCATGTGTATGCTTTTTTGAAAAAAAAAAAAAGTCTATATATACATAAGATGTATACATATAGGGTTTGTAAGACATCATTGTTCCTATAAAGGATTTCTGGATTTGAGTTTGAATTTTTAGCCTCACATGGTGGTACACATCTGCACCTCCTGAGAGAATCATGAGAGCCCAGAGTTCAAAATTATCTTTTGCTATATAGCAAGTTCAAAGCATCCTGGCCTACATGAGAACCTTCCTCAGAAACAAACAAACAACAAATAAAAACAGGGCTATAGAGATGTCTCAGCAGTTAAAAGCACTGGCTGCTCTACCAGAGGACTCAGGCTATACTCACATGGCAGCTCACAACTATCTGTAACTCCAGTTCCAGGGGACCCAACACCCTCACACAGACATACATACAGAGAAAACATGAGAACACATAAAAGTAAATATAAATAACAAATTATTTTTAAAACAACAACAAAAATAAAATAACTCAGCAGTTAAGAGTGCCTCCTGTTCTGGCAGAAGACCATAGTTTAGATCCCAGCACTCCAGGAGATCTGGCGCCCTCTTCTGGCCCCCCTAAGTGTCTGCTCACAAGTGGCATCCATTCATTCAGACAGACACACATACAAAAAATTACAATAAAAATAAATATTAAATAGATAAACACTCACTTTCTGGGCAGGGCTGAAGCTTCATGGCCAAGCACGTACCCTGCATCACAACGGGGGAAATGCTCCGCTGATCTTTGAGGTCATGTGTATTTTCATAGACTTTTTGCTTTACGAATTATACCAGTTCACTATATACATTTTAACCTTGCCGGATGATGAAGCATAGGACCCAGTTCTATTCTTTCTGGATTGCTGTGCCAAAACCTTTGGCCCAATAAGCTTTCTTTGCTTCTGAGCTAGGAGACCCAGGTGTGGCACCCGGAACCTCAGAGGACACAGCATTCTCTCTGCCCCATTTCTGTCAACCCATTCTTACGTGTCCCAGTTACTGTTTCTTTTGTTTTTCATCTATAAGATATTATAGAGTCAATCATCCTAATTGAAAGGGCTCAATTCACTGAACCCAATTAAATGCAACCTGAAAACAAAGCTCCAAAGGCTTGACTGTCTGATTTTACTTGGTAATGGTGGCTGGAATCGGTAATGTTTGTGAGACAGAACTTTTCCATAAAAGTTTCCATTACCACAGCTGGCCCTGTGTCTGGTCCTGCCTTCTCATGTAGGCAAGTTGTCATGGTCATGGGATAGGCTCCAGCCAGGATCTCCTGATGAAGGAAGGACCTTGTCCCTCAGCACCCACAGCCCTCTGCAGCTCCCTGAGCCCTCCCGCAGAGCCCTCCCGCAGAGCCCTGCAGCACCTGCAGCTCCTGCCACACCAGCAGCTCCCTGCAGCACCCGCAGCACCCGCATCACCCTCCCTGAAACGCCCACAGCTCCCACAGCATCCGCAGCACCTGCCGCACCCTCCCCCGCAGCATCTGCAGCTCCCGCAGCTCCCGGAAGTTCCCACAGCATCCATAAGGCCACTTGGTCTTCTTGCTTAGCAGCAACAGGGCTAAGAATTGGCCACACAAGATAGCAGTGGTGCCAACATCTAGATCATTCCCTGCCAGAGTCCCTCACGATCACTCCAGACCAGACACTGTAGCCAGGCAGAAGCCGCCCAAATACAAATGAGGGCACAGGATGTAGAGAACAGAGAGACAAGCGCAGAGTCCCCATGGTGACAGATGATGAACTGAGTGCCACAAGAATGTGGCACATGAGACTGGAGGAGAAAGGACTAGAGCCCTGAACCTCTTGCTAAGGAGCACTCAGGTCCTGGACTCTCTCTTTGTTCTCTGCTTGCTTTCATGTTCAAGTATTTATCTTTCTCTCTATGTAAAAATAACAGATTTAGCTCAGCCCTTATGAATTTTATGAACTTTAACCTTTAAACATGCCCTTGTTCACTTTAAGAGGTTAGAAACCAGGCTCTCAGTCTTGGTCCATTTCCTGTTGCTCAGCTCCCTGTCACCATAACAGATACCGGAAGTAACCTAGAAATGAAGAGAAAGTCGTCACACTCATCCTTTCAGAGATTCTAGTTCTTGATAAGCTCTGTCTGCTGCCTGGAGGCCTGTGTGGGTCCACCGTGGTGAGAATAGATGAAGAAACAAAATCCTTGACTAGAAAGCCGAAGAGAGATGAGGAAGGACTCTACCTGGATGCCACATTCCACTTGAAGGATATTAACTCTAGCAACCTGCAGCTTCCCACTCTGTTCCATCCTTAGTGTCAGCTGTGCCAGCATGAACCTCTGAGGGTGCCTAAAATCTGTAGTATGGCACCACATCTGGAGTTCTTTATTGGGACAAAAGTTCTGCAAGGGTGTAGGAGGCACAGAGGTCCCTATGTTCACAGATAAGCACCAGGGAACCAGGCATGTTAAATACACAGAGTTGTTCCTTCAAAGGAAGGAATCCATAATCTGTTATCCACCCAGGAAGCTGGGAGCAGACATAGCTAATAGCCTGGCGACCTTTGTACTATCTGTGTGGCTGAGACCACACTAGATCCTCCCCCAGACCTAATTGTGAGCTTGTCAATCTAGAAATCCCGTCTTTATGGAAGGTGTCACGTGTAGTTAACCTATATAACCCACCTTTATGGAAGAGGTCTCACATACTTTTGTAGTGCCAAGGAAGTGTTTGATTCCACCAAAAAAAAAAAAAAAAAAAACCAGACGGGAGCAAGCTGATCTGATGGAGCTGATCTGATGCAACTCACAGCGGGGTCTTTATTCTATTCAAGCTAGTTCTGGTCCCTCCAGTGCACCTCTGTCACACAGGACAGTTTTGGTGGTGGGGAGCCCCGAATATCTATCGGGGCAAGGCTTTATAGTAAGCAGCAAGTGGGGGGTAAGTGTGCAAGCATCTAATAGGAAAGCTACTGTGGCCTTGAACGTAATTGGCTGGCGATGAGAGTCATATCATGAACTTAACTTCTGTTCCCCTCTGCATTGGTGGTCCTAGGCAAGGAGTGGGCTTGTAACCTGGGGTGCAGGTTTATTGGGGGAATAACCTGGAGACACTGGTCTTGTTGGGAATTAGCCTAGAGACTGAAGCTAGGCTCTGGTTTTGTTGGGGAGCAACTTGAAAACTAATGCTAGGTACCAGCCTGTTAGTTTGCCTGAGTTCAAATTTAGGTCAGGTTCTCTAAAATGGAGTCTGAACCTGAAAAATTTGGCCTCTCACTTAACAGAGAGCTTAGATGTAATCATGTCTTAAACTTTGCTGTGCACATGGGACTGAGTTAATTATCACTAGGAAAGTTTTTAACTAAATCGTCCTGTGATTAAACATGCCTAAAATAAACTGCTCAAAGTCAGACTCCCAAAATTTGAACCAACACTGGCTACTACAGTTCAACACTCACCCCCTTCAGATTGTTACTCTGCTGGCCACCGTGGTCACAGAGGCCCCTGCACAAGGGACAGCCGTGGTGGCTGTCTCTGATGAGTCCTGGCTGGAGGGAGGCTCTGTAGAGGTCCGAGGTGATGCATGGGAGGGACCACATGGTGAGAAAAACTAAGCATTCTATTCTAAGTCTCTCTTCCTGTCCTCGTAAAGCCACTGATGCATGTGTCACGCGGCCCCTCACCCAACCCTTGTTACGTCATGAAGGCTACACCTCCAAAGAGCATTGTCAGGTGAGTGTAGGGACTGAATTCCCAACAATTAATTTTAAGAGACAGTTGAACCATGTGCCCCCCAACCCTACCCTTCTTAAATGAAGACACTCCAGATTCTCTCACCCTCTGGGCTTGGCATCCAACCCACTCTCTCCAACCCCACAGGCAGAGATGGCGGGAGTACACAGGGAGAGCATCAGTTGCTACCTTGGACATCTCCCAGGCTCTCCATTTTAATTCTTGAGCCCCCCACCCCCACCCCCACGGCATCCAGGGCTTTATTTTTCTTCCTTCCAAGATTCAAGTGCAGTACTCCATCCACTGCTAGCTTCTCTTTCTCCTCTACTCCTACTGGGTCTTTCCTACTGTATTGGTTTTCCATGCATTCTCCTGGACCACTGTGGTAACTGAGGATGCCACCAGGACATATTTAACACTGGGTGTCCCAAGTCATTGGATGGACAAAGCATGTGATGACTCCCTTAAGATCTTAAGGACACAAGCCTCTCCCTCAGCAGGTCCACAGTGAGTTCTGAAAGCATGGAGCTTTACATTTCTCCTGGGAAAAAGCCCAAGGACACTTGTTGAAGGCTGAATTGGGTTCTCCACAAGCTCACATGCTAGAGTCCTAACCTCCAGGACCTCCGACTAGACGGATAATCAGACGATCTTTAAAGAGATGACGGAATTAAAGTGGGATTACCGTACTGGCTTTCTGAGGGTACCGGGGATAGAACTCGGGGCCTTTTGCATCAAAGCAAGTGTTCCCAGAACTAGCCACATAGCCAGCCCTAATCATTTTTTTACCGCACACTGCAGGAGTGGGCCTTGCTTCTGAAATATGTACTTCTCGGGTACGGAGACCTGAGTCTCAAAGCTTTCGTTACTGAAAATGGATGAGGTGTGGGGCGCATGATGAGGGAACAAGAGGAGCTTTTTCTGGTCAGAGAATGGAATCCCAAGCCAGCCCCTCCATCCCAGGGTGGGCTTCAGGGCTTCGGATTCACTGTGAGAATGAGGAGAAACAGGCAAAGAAGTGGGAGAAATCAAATCGTCATGTCTTTCTCTGGACATAGACAGAGATCTTTGGGGCTCTCAGGGACCATTTCTTTCCTTCCTCTCACAGTGTTTGCATCACAGGTGCTGGTGGGTGACTCAAGCCTTGAGGTGAGAAGGAGACGTCCTCAGCAAGTCCATGTCAAGTTAACCCTCTACTCCAGTTTGGGGACAAAAAACATGTCTCAAATGCCAACCATGTCTACATACAGAGCTCAGTGGGATCTGACCTAAGGCTAACACAGCAAATGTGACTGACAGACACAACCCAAAGGCAGAGACACCAAGCCTCCCCACCCCAATTCAGTGATACAAGACATCCGCAGGCCCAAGGAAAGGCTGTTTTCAATCAGTGTTGGAGAAAAAGCAGCCTTGCTGGCTCTGGAAAGGATCCTAGAAAACTTTTATCTTCATCATGCTGCCAGCAGAGGCACACACAACAAAGCTCGAAGAAGACTCCTGCCCAACGCCCCCAGTCTGACCTTCAACGTTTAACATCTTTAAGTCAACTAAGAGCTGGGGAGGCTTGCGGGCTTACTTAGGTTTCTCCACAGTACCAAGGCAGGCCTTCCAGACAAGAGTGAGGAGTTAGGCTGGCTACTCAGCTCGTTCCACCGCTTGTGTTACAGTTATAAACCATTTACATCAAGGGTCCTCCACAACGACCTGAAACCTCCTGCTGCTCTTAGACAAAGAGACGGGTCTCCAGACAAGGATGGCTAATTATTCAAGTTGTCTTGATAGCTCAGCTCGAGTTCTGAATTAGCTGCCTTACTGGATTTCTAGTTCTCAAGAGGATTTCATGGTGGAGACTCCCGCTCAACACCAGCAAGTCAATGACACAAGTGCTTGCTGGTCTCCCCCCAAACTTTTTCATCACCCCACTTCATAACGTGGTTTAAGGAGTCTATGCGGTCCCCTGGCAGTGGGCACAGGATTATCAGACAGACAAATGAGGACGTGCACAGGCAGGGTTCTCGAGAGGAACAGAACCAACAGAATAAGTGTATATTAAAAGAGAATGTATTAGATTGGCTTTCACAACAATGGCTGGCTTACCCCAAAGAGGCTAAGAACCTGGTAGTTGTTCGTGCAGTGAGGTTGGATGTCTCAATAGTCCCAACCTGGCACTGAAGGCTCAAAGAGTTCCTGGAGAGCTGCTGGTCTTCAGTTCACATTGGAAGCCTGAAAGAGCTGTGTTCTAGAATGTGAAGGAATCAGCAGAGGCAGAACAGCGTAGATGGAAATGCCAAAGAGAGTGAAAACAAGCAGGCAAAAGCAAAGCTTTCTTCTCTCTCTTTCAATCTGAGCTGCCATCAGAAGGGAAAAGCTTCATATCCCTCGGCTCCTACTTCAAATATTTGAATAATAATAATAAAAAAATCCCTCACTAGAGAGCCCAGTAGCTTGTCTGTTGCTTGATCACAGATCCTTGCCAAGATTAGCCAGCACACACAGAATAGACATGGGGTTGGGAGATTAGGCTGTGTGGCCAGCCCTCACTGACTATGGGACCAATAGAATGAGTTTGCAAATATTTGCCATTGCTGAGACCATGGCGTGGGACCAGCTACCTCACACACTGAGCCCGCTATCTCACACACTGGGTCTGCTACCTCACACATTCCTGCTATGGTGCCATCCCCATCACAAAGGACTGTATCCTCTCACACCGTAAGCCCAGATAAACCCTTTCTCCCCTAAGTTGCTTCTTGTCAGGTTTTTTTTTTTTTGAGGCAGGGTTTCTCTGTGTAGCCCTGGCTGTCCTGGAACTCACTCTGTAGACCAGGCTGGACTCAAACTCAGAAATCCACCTGCCTCTGCCTCCCAAGTGCTGGGATTAAAGGCGTGCGCTACCACTGCCCGGCTTGTCAGGTATTTAATCACAGCCATGGAAATAAGTAATGACTTTGCTCGGATGCTGACGGCAGCGGAGGTAGGCGTTCCTCCATTCTATTCTGGAGAAGCGTCACAACCCCATCCAGGAACCACACATACATAACTAAGATTCTCGCAGATGGTCTGTACCTACAAGTGGGGGATGGGGTGTAATATCTGTTAAGGCAAATGCATTGGTTTAGTATCCTTTATTCTTGATAGGAGAAGGCAGGCGGGCAGCATGTATTCAGCACCTGCAGTATATTTAATCTTGAGCTCTGTCCCTGACAAATGTCACTTCAGCTAGCCCTCTCACATCTGCACCTTCTGCTTTTCCCCCCTGGCTTACTCCAATACCTGACAGTATTAGTAATTAAACAGAGTCCCTGGCCACCTCCAGCTACGAGCTTCTGTACAGCAGTTTCTTCTCTGAGCTGAATTTCCAAGGATGAGAAGGTCCTGGTTAGGGTGACCATTGCTATAGTGAAGCACCATCACTAAAACAAGCTGGGGAGGAAAGGGTTTATTTGGCTTCTGCTTCCGCATCACTGCTCATCATTGAAGGAAGTCACGACAGGAACTCACACAGGTCGGGAACATGGAGGCCGGAGCTGATGAGAAGCCTTGGAGAGGTGTTGACTACTGGCTTGCTCCTCATGGCTCACCTCAGCCTACGTTCTTGTAGAACCCAGAACCAGCCCAGGGATGGCACTGCCCACAATGGGCTGGGCCCTCCCCCATCAATTACTAATTAAGAAAATGCCTTACAGACAGGCTTGGCTGCAGCCCAATCTTACAGAGGCATTTTCCCAATTGGACTCCCCGTTTCTCAGATGACATAAAACTATCCAGCACAGACAGAAAGAAAGACAGAAAGAAAGACAGAGAAGCTGTGCTTGGCCCAACGACTGAACTTGGAGATATGATTAGTTAAAATGTATTGGGCCAGAGCCAAGTTACCTTGGGCTATTTGAGCCTCTTTGAAAGCCATCTGTTGTTCACCGATGTCTCTGACACAACATCCTTGTGACTATCGAGACATTGCAGTGTAACCTTAACAGACCAGATTTCACCAGTCCAGAAGCTAAGCGTGTCATTAGACAGCATCTGAAACCTGTGGTAGAGATTCCTATTTGCTGTAACTACCTATTGCAGACCCTATCCATGTATTGATTTATAATTTTCCTTGTTCTGTAATTTTAAAAACATCTTATGTAACCACTTTGACAGTAGAACACTTGATTTGGAGAAATCTGAATGAGCGTTCCTGGGGCTTAGTCGCTCACATTTGGATCTAGAATGAACTATCTCTTATTCCCTTTGAGGTAAGAGCTACACACCAAATGGACACTTTCCCTCCAGCAGGGAGGAGGAGGCGGCACACGAAGCAGAAAATGACCACCAGGGGAAGAGACCTTGGCCAGGATTGCTGAGCCTCAACAGAACTGGACTTCAAAGAGGAGATTCTCAGACCTGTTTCGTTGCCTGCAAGTCATGGAATATGGCTGCCGTGTGTCATCACCAAGTTCTGTCGAGCTTTCTGGTGATGCAGGCACATTCGAGTGAGTCATCTCTGCTCCTTTGAGTAACTCCTCACCCATACTTCTATGTTCAGTCCAGTAACCTCATCTCACAAAAACAAAACTCCACCCCATTGGTGCATCCGGTTGGACTGTGGTGTAACCCTTGCTTTGCTCTGGCACTGGTCCCTTTGCTGGGGTGAGTACCTGTGTGTTGCATCTACCCAGGAAAAGTCTCTCATATAACACACATTCCCCATCCTCCTAAAAGAACTGACAGAACCAAACATGGGGGGGGGGGGGGCAAAGTGACTGCACGACCCCAGATATGCACAGCAAGACACACACCAGAGGCTGAGCAGCCGGAATGGGGGAGCATCTGTTGGGGAAATCCCAATATGACTACATTTTCCTATGTGATCACACAACAGATATTCCCCATTGCATCCCAACCACCAAGAGCATCTCCTGGCATGCAGAGAATGTTGAGTTTGTGGTTGGGTTTTTGTTGTTGTTTTGTTGTTGTTGTTGTTTTGTTTTTAATGTATTGTCATCAAACCCGAAGGAAACTCCATTTTCCCAAATTCTAGTGGCTAAACAAAAGCCAACATTCCTCAGGAACTTGTGAAACTGGTTCCCCTCAACCAAAAAGGAGCCATTTCCCTTAGGACTGGCAGAAGGAACAAATGGTGGTGCCTATTAGTATACCAAGGAACATGTGGGCCTCCGGATTCTGTCTGTATCACAAGCACCACTGTACATTTCTGTGTCCACCCTGGCTCTTCTCAGCTCGTCTCATGTCCTTCCCTACCCTAAACTTCTCCAACTCCTGGGCTCCCCCAACCCTTGCCACCACGCCTCTCCCTCCAGCTATTCAAGCTCCTTACAGACCTGCTATTTGTCTATGATTGCTCTCTTTGACTTATGATCAATGCCATTATAAGTTTAGGAGATTGAGGCTTGGAGACGTTACTGTCTGTGATGATCAACTGTGTGTGTCAATTTCATTAGATCATGGTTTGGACAAACACCGGTCGAGACACTGCTCTGGCCGCATTTATTCGTTCACTTTATGGTACTAGTAGTTGAACACAGGGTTTGTACACGTCAGGTAAGTCTTTACCCAACCTCCTCTGGCAGTATTCTGAAGATGTGACTAACATTTACAACAGTAGATTTCAAGTAAAGCTGATGCACTTCCAGGATATGGATGTGATTCATCCAATCAGCTCTTTGAGAGCAAAACCTGAAAGCAAAGATTGAAAAAAAAAAAAAAGAGGCGGAGCAACAGACAGAGGATCTCAACAGCCTGAGACTGCTTTATTGAAACAACAAGAGCCCCCGGATGGAGGTTGGATGCATTAGAGGGGCTAGGACACACACACACACACACACACACACACACACACACACACGCTGAATGAAAAAGAAAGAAACAAAATGGAAGGATATGGCTGCGCTTAGGTACGGTGGAGGAGAAAGTTTATTGTGAATAAAACAGAAAGCATGACCCTAAGCTGTGTGAGGAGAAGGGAGAGTAGAAGGGGGAGGGGGAGGGAGAGGGGAGAAAAGGAACCAGGAGAAACAGCCAAAGAGGGCAAAAGGTAAAAGGGGGCAGATAGCCAAAACAGCTTGATTATATAGGGATGAGTCTCTTGGCTAAGGGCAGCCTAGCCCCCGGGAGGGAGAAGTGGGGGGCTATACCAGCCATATCCTGTAATAGATAGAGACTGCAGGATGCTGAGAAGCCAGATCAAACACACACACACACACACACACACGCACACGCACACGCACACGCACACGCACACACACACACACAGAGTGGGATGGGTTATTTTTGATACTCAAGCATGTTGCTTCTGCAGGTGAAGCAGATTAGTCCGGCTGGAGCCAAGCAATTATTTATAGCCAGAAGCTATTGCCTAGTACAGCCTGACTCAACTTCTCATGACCTGAGGCTATTATCCAACAAAAGGCTCTGCGTTTGATTGAGAGACCATGCCTCTGTGGATAAACGGAAGGGACACAGAGGATGATGCTTTAGGTCAATCCTGAGGTTTCATGTGCACCTGCACATACATGCATATGTACATGCATGCATGTGTGCCATGGCTATAGACTCATGGAAAATCATATGTACACACACACACACATACACATTGAAAAAGGAAGAAATAAAATTGTAGCCACAAGAAGCCAGTTCCTTCTCGGCGAGTAACCAGAGCTCCCAACAGAAATCCTGGCTGGAGGGACTGTAAAATGGTCAAGTAAAAAGCCAGTAAGGGGCTGGTGAGATGGCTCAGTGGTTAAGAGCACTGACTGCTCTTCCAGAGGTCATGAGTTCAAATCCCAGCAACCACATGGTGGCTCACAACCATCTGCAATGAGATCTGATGCCCTCTTGTGAGGTGTCTGAAGACAGCTACAGTGTACCTATAATAAATAAATAAATAAATAAATAAATAAATAAATAAATAAATAAAGTTTTAAAAAAAGCCAGTAAGAAGCAGGAGAGTGCATGCAGAGAACGCCCTGGGAGAGGGATGAGACAGATTGGTCCAGAGTTATCATCTCAACTGATAACTCACACAGTCAGTTACAGATTGAACTCCTGTTCTATGCTTCCCTCCCCCTCTTCCACTACTGCACTTGACCAGAGAGAGTAAGACAAAGCCCACCTACCCCAGGATTCCTCAGCAAGTTTCCCCACCCCTCCACCCTGGTAATGGTTCTGGAATGCCTAAGAAATAGAGTAAGACAAAGCCCACTTACTCTGGAACTCCCCTAATGTGCTTTAAGTTGGGCCTGAGAGCTCACTTCGGGATCTGTCTTGGTAAAACAGTCTTTGTGTTTACATACTATTTAAGTCCGAGATATCATTCTTCTGCAGATCGTGGACTCTTACACCTGGAAGGCACAGCATGTGCCATGAGAAACTGTGGAGCACTGCAGCGTAAGATTTACCAGTGCTCTGTAGTTACTGGCTGCAAAAGTTGGTCTTTGTCCCTGTTTCTTCACTTACACTCCTGAGTTTCCTGGACTCTTCAAAATGAAACACGTCCTCTGTATCTTATTGACTGGTGGCTGAACCCTAGGCAGCTTCAAGGGAGAGATCACCAGAAAGACCAAGGCCAGGGTTAGGGTTGAGACCTTCAGACCCAGACCCAACCTCCAGGAAAGAGTAGTTGAAGGATCAGATGCTTATCAGTGGTCAGTGATGGATTTAGCCACGTCCGTGAAAACTCTACACAGAACTCTAGTGAACTTCCAGAAAGCTGAATACCCAGAGGGTCTTAGAGCGGTTTGCCCCTTC
This sequence comes from Grammomys surdaster, assembly GCF_004785775.1. Lineage (NCBI taxonomy): Eukaryota > Metazoa > Chordata > Mammalia > Rodentia > Muridae > Grammomys > Grammomys surdaster. Next base: position 131,694 of record NW_021604656.1, read on the forward strand.
ACACCCCAGGCCTGTAAGCTTGGAGTCCCTTCCCTCGTATCTTACCTGGGAATGCTTTCCATCTGACAGATTCATTCTGTATTCGTTATAAGAATATGAGCGGCCGGGCAGTGGTGGCGCACGCCTTTAATCCCAGCACTTGGGAGGCAGAGGCAGGCGGATTTCTGAGTTTGAGGCCAGCCCTGTCTACAGAGTGAGTTCCAGGACAGCCAGGGCTACACAGAGAAACCCTGTCTCGGAAAACCAAAAAAAAAAAAAAGAATATGAGCTATTCTAGCAAATGAACTGACACCAGTGGGGGAGGGCCCAATTTGTAATGAATCAGTCAGAATCCCAGGTAAAAACCTGAGCCTTGTGACTGGGGGGGTTGGAGGAGGGCCTTTAAGGGAGGTGAGGTCTTGGAACTGAGACCTCAGCCTACAAGGTCTCACACCACCTTCTAGTAGACAATAGTGAAAGGTCAGGTTGGATTAGAAGACCCTCAGCTGCCATCTTCTTAAGAATTGCTTGCTCCACGTGGAGGAAATCACACACATTTGGTCATAGAAGCTGTGACAGTTAGTGTTGTCAACTTGACAGGATCTGGGCTTGCATCTGAACGCAGAGATGGAGAAAACGAGACAGAGGAGCAGGTGGACTCAACGGTGAAACATCAAGGGCCCCAGGGAGATAGGACATGAGACAAGGGTTGTCTTAGTTAGGATTTTACTGTTGGAAACATCAACCATGACAAAGGCAACTCAGGTTCAGAAGTTCAGTCCATTATCATCAAGGCAAGAATATGGCAGCATCCAGGCAGGCATGGTGTAGGAGGAGCTGAGAGTTCTACATCTTCATCTGAAGGCTGCTAGCAGAATACTGGCTTCCAGGCAGCTAGGATGAGGGTCTTGAAGCTCACACCCACAGTGACACACCCACTCCAACAAGACCACACCTCCTAATAGTGCCACTTCCTGGACCAAGCATATTCAAACCATGTCAAGGGTTCATCTAGAGAGGCTAGGACAGACAGACAGACAGACACACACACACACACACAGATACATAGGACAAACAGACACACACACATGAGTGGGGGGGACACAGGGAGGACATGGGGGTGGTAGTTGCCCGGAAGTTATATCTCTTTGGTGTGTGGTTTGACTGGGGACAGGGTAGGTCATGTTTGATACCCAGGTGTGTTGTTTCTGCAGGTGAAGAAGACCAGTCAGGCCAGGGCCAAGCAATGATTTATGGCTAGAGGCCGTTGTCCAGTACAGCCTAACTCAACTCCTTATGACCTGAGGCTATTACCCAACAAAAGGCTATTTATTAGCCTACAAACCTCTGAACAGATCTGTGAGGAATTTTCTAAACTGGGTTAACCAAGTGGGAAGACCCACCCTAACTGTGAGTGACACCATTCTGTGTGCTGGGGTCCTGGACTGAAAGTGGGGTGGCGGGGAGAGAAGAAAGCAAACTGAGTACAGGAGTTCCTCTGTGGCCTTGTCTTCCCCACAAAAATGGACTACAAGCTGTAAACCTGGAACTGTAAACCAAAAGAAATCTTCCTCCGTTTAAACCGCTTTCGTGAGCCATTTTATCAGAGCAAGAGAAATAAAAAGTAACGTCAGAAAACTGTGTGGATTGTTGAGTGCATAGGAGAAACAGAGCCCTCACAGGCTCTGCAGAATACAAGGGAGGCAGCAGAGGCCTGGCACTGTGAGTGGGCGTGTACTCCTTAGAAAGGTCATGGGGTTCTTCCCTCTGGACAATGGACCTTGGCTAGGTGTGAGGTCCCAAGGTTAAAGCCTTGGGAACATCAGCGATAGACACATCTCTCGCAGTGGAGCACACAGAGATGATTGCTTTTACCCATATTTCAGAGCCCTGGAGACACTCGGAGACATCTGGGATGGGAGGGCGAGCACTGTCTGGCTTGGTAAAAGGAGCCACCCCTGGAGGTCAGGCCCTAATGAGACGCCGATGCTCATTTCAGAAGTACCTTGCAGGCTTGTTTGTCAACACTTTTTTTTTCTCTCTCTAAAATAGGCTCACGTTGCCCAGACTAGCCCACAGTTCACTATGCAGTCAAGGATGGACCTTGAACTTTCCGATTCACGTGTTCCGATCACGTGTGCTGGAACTACAGGCCTGTACCATCACGCCTGGTTTTTGTGGCGCCCGGGATTAAACCCAGAACTGTGTGCATGTTAGGTCCTCCCAGCTGAGCGACATCTCCGTCCTCCATAACCGTTTGCGTGATCCTCGGAAGACAGATACGTGCAGCGTCTTCCATCTGCAAAGCAGAGCCAGCTCGACGCGTCCTATATCAGGAACCCAGTGGTCCCCACCCCACACCCACGGCTCTGAACAAAAACTGAGGCAGCCTCAGAGTGGGATGTGACCAGTCAAAACAGGAAAGCAACCCTTAGACTGCACTGCTGCAGATCCTGTCAGGAGATCCTGAAACCCTTCTGCTCCCTATTATCCCCGCTTTGTCTTCCCCTCCCCCACCCTCTCCCCAGCTAAGGTGAATTTGAGGGTAATTGGAGATGGCAGCTAACTGGTATGCAGAAACATTCCTCCGTGGGCTCCCATGACTGGATCTGCCCTGCTGGAGGGCGGCCATAAATACTTCTCTGCTTGCATAGTTCAGGCCTGTGAAAAATCAGAGCTGAGAAGTGCCTTATCCTCTTTCCAAAAAAAAAAAAAAAAAAGCTACTTGAACTCTGACCTCTGCAGTCCCCCCCCTCTCTGGCCCACTTTCAATCTGTTCTCTATTATCTCAATTCGTATCCATGTGTGTGCATTGCTAGATATGGGAGGTGAGGGGGGCATGTCAGCCATCCATCAAAGCACTGCCCTGAAAACTCCCTGTTCTTATGAAGAGATGTTCATTTGGGGGTTCAGCTGAGGCTCCTTCTTTTGGCCAGGCTGTACAGCTCCAGCCTATTAGAGGAATGTGGAGCTTTAGAATGTGTCGTGCCTGATGTTTTCTGTGTCACCAGCATACCCTGAGAGTGAAGCTGAGATGCAGTAATGATTGACTCCCTCAGCTGGGGCACTCACACCCCTCTAGTCCCCCTGACTCTTTTCAGCCAGTCCGATACTCAGCTGCCACATGTGTCTTTGCTGTTCCCGAACAGGGAGGGTTTCCCACAGTTCTGGAATTCTTGATTATATATGCATCTGCGTGGGAAGCCGACCAAGTGGCCTGGTACGTTTCAGACCGTTCCAACCAGCTGTTTCCAATCGGTCAGAGCTGTGGCCGGGTGAGGCTTGGGGCTCTTTCTTCTCCTTGGGACGTGCAGTGCAGCATGTACTATCGCACTCAGGTGTCTACTTGCTTGATCAAGTCCGGAGGGGATGGAGATATACCTCAAGATACTAAGAGCACTTATTGCTCTTGCAAAGGACCTGGGTTTAGTTCCCAGCACCTATGTCTGGTGACTCACAGTAAGCTGGGAACCCAGCTTCTGACCCCTCTGGCCTCTGCTGACACCTACACTCATGTGTGAGCGCACACATAATACTTAAAAGTAAAAATAAATCATTTTTGTTAAATAGTGAGAGACACTTGAGAAAAGCCAGGGTGACCATGTCCAGACCGTTGGCAGGTAGGGTGCGCCTCAATGCGCCCTCAGAAAGAGACTGAGAGTCTCGGGGAAACCTTACATGGGAGAAGAATACATGCTGCTGCCTGAGAGTATAAGTTTTACTTGAATGTTACATCTGAATATTCTATGTCTCCAAAAATTTGCTTTAAAAAAAATACAGTTTTTATTTTCACCGATTTCTAACCACGGTTGCACATTTCTTCCCATGGTGAATGTGGGTAACAAGCTGTAAGACCCCCAGAGAGGGGAGACCCTCACTCAAGTCTCAAGAAGATGCGACTCACCCATGACCACAAGAGACACCAGACTTGTTGCAACAGCAAGAGGTTTAATCAAATCAAATTCAGCGCTGGGCCAAGACTCGTATCCCATGCAAGGCCAAAGGAGTGTCGACCCAGAGGCTTGGGAGGAAGGGATATTTAAAGGAGAAAACCGCAAACCGGGGGGGTGAAGGGGGAAATCAAAAAGTGGAACGGTAGTAAATCTTAACCTATACCATAAAAATAGTGGAAAGTTTTCAACCTATTATTCAGTTAGTCATAAACCAAGGTGGGGAGTGGGAAACATCTCACACACGTCATAAACCAGTGTGGGGAGTGGGAAACATCCTGCACACATTTTTCTCAGGAATGTGACCTTAACCTAGCCCATTGTGGTCAGTCCTTTCCCGGAGTATCTTGACCAACCTGTATTTGTAGTTCTGCTATTCTTTGTAGTAAGTCAGTTCCTGGAACAGCCTAGCTGACTTGCCTTCTGGCTCTTTCTTTAACTCAGGCCTGTGAATTTACTAGTTTTAATTCAGATGGGGGTCCTGATCTTTTTCTGTAATTTTTGCCTCCTTACAAAGCCGTGGTCGTATCAGCGGCTTTGTCAGTAAAAGAGGTCTTAGTTGTCTATCGTTCCTAGAAGTGGTGTTTAGCCTCAGTGATGACATCATTAGTCGGCAGCAGACTACCCCAGAGGTTATTCACTGAATATGAGTATGTTAATAAAGAAACACACATATGGGCCAGCATTAAGCAGTTAAGTGCTGGCCGTACAAGCATAAGGGCCAGGGTTTGGATCCCCAGAAAGCCACATAAATGCTGAATGGGCATGGTGGCCCATCTCTAATCACAGCCTCTGAAGATGAAGAGAAGGGTTTCCCCAGAACAAGTTGGGTATTGGGCCTCCACATGTGTGTACATGTGTGCATGCATACCCACATGTATGTGCACTCACAAATGCAAAGACATGTATACCCACATATATATACACACACCTCAAACATATTCAGGCACAAAAGAAATGCACATGATAAAGTGTCATTTTATGCCATAATAGTAATTTTCAATAAGATGGATGTTCCTTTGGATGGTCAGAGGTAGGGGTGTGTGTGTGCGTGTGTGTGTGTGTGTGTGTGTGTGTGTGTTTGGTGCATATGTGTACATCTGCACGCAGAGGCAGAACAACAACCTCAGGTGTCATCTTCAGGAACTCTGTCCACCTCTTTTGAGACTTGATGTCTCACTAGCCTGCAACTCACTAGTTAGGCTAGACTGAGTACTCAGTGAGCTCCAGTGATTCTCCTGTGTTCCCTCCCCTCGTCACTGCTGGGATTACAGGTACACAGCACCACACCCAGATTTTTTTTAAATATGTATGTTTGCCTGCATATATGTGTGCCTGATGCACTCAGAGGTCAGAAGAGGGCATCAAATCCCACAGAACTGGAGTTACTGGTAGTTGTAAGCGGCAGATATGTGCTGGGAATTGAACTCAGGTCCTCTGCAAAAGCAGTCCATTGGTCTTACCTGGACTGAGATGCTGAGTCATCTCTCCAAGCCCTCACGCCCAGCATAGGGATTGAACTTCGGGTCCCCATGGTTACAAGGCGATCCATTTACTGATTGAGCCATACTCCAGCCCTGTGGAGTTCCTCAATACAAATATTCCTTGACATGCAATGGGTTGCGTTCCCCATAAGCCCATTGTAACATAAAAATATCCCAAGGTGAAAATCCACTGAGTATATCTAGTCTATGGGTTCTGAACACGTAAGCAAACCTTGGACAAAAGCATGCGATACAAGGCCAGAATAACTCGGGGAATTTATTGCATGTTCACACCCTCAAAATGCTGCCACACAGCATACTGTGAGATGTTCATTGTAGTCTATCTTGTCCTAGGGCTGGTGGGGACCTGCGGCTTTAGCCATCAAGTCTGTGTGTGTGTGTGTGTGTGTGTGTGTGTGTCTGTGTCTGTGTGTCTGTGTGTCTGTGTGTCTGTGTGTCTGTGTGTCTGTGTGTCTGTGTGTCTTTGTCTGTGTCTGTGTGTTAGAGAAAGAGAGAGACAGAGACAGAGACAGAGACAGAGAGCTATATTTTGAGTTTAAAATCATCCTGAGATACATGGATCTTGTCTCAAAAGGGAAAGCAAGGAAGAAAAAATAAAGAATAGACAAATGAATTGTTTACAGATGTGAAATATCTGCAGTCATAGACCCAACAAAGACCTTGTAGCCATAATATACACAGCACTAAAATTCAACAATTAAAAAAAAAAAGATCATTTAGGAAATGAAGACACGTGCAGGCGTTTAACCAAAGGGGATGTGATAAAGGCTAGCAAGCACATGGAAAGGTGTTCGGATCGTTAGTTGTTCAGGCCACCGTCAAATTTCACTGCAAATTTATATCCAAGTGGTTAAAATGAAAAACAAGCATGATACCAAACACTTGCGGAGTTCCAAGGGACCTTGGCCTCTCACATATCTCATTTAGTAGAAAATGAAACACGTGCTCTGCGGAGTAATCTCGGGATACCTACAAGCTAAGCCTCACGAACCTTATGACTCAGCCATAGTAAGCTCGAGCGTTTATTCTAGAAATTTGGAGGAAAGGGAGGAGGGAGAGGAAGGGAGGGAGAGGAAGGGAAAGAGGAAGGAAGGAAAGACAGAAAACTATTAGGATCAAACAAGCTCTCCATGCAGAGGAGCCCTCTCCAGCCAGCTTCCGACCACCCTATAAAAAGGTTCCTTTTTCTGCAGGAAAGAAAAATGAGACCAAAAGAGAAGAACACTGGGAAGCAGGGATGGAGATCGCTGGCAACGAGGCTGGACTGCCTGACTCCCACTCTCAGTCCCCCAACTTGTACCCCCAAACTCTCCTGAGTTTATTAAACCAGCACCTGCGTGCTTGAGTCTTAAATGAGAATCTACCTGCCTGGCCAATTGAAAACTCCCTTCCTTTGGGTGCACCGTTCAATATGGAAATGCTTGTGATTTAAAGCACTAGGCAAATAATAGATTTAAGTCTGCTCGGAGCAATGTGGGCCGTAAAGCTGAGAAAACAAACACAAGAGAAGAGAGGACTACTCTCTGGGAAGGCTCGCAGCTACCACAGATGGTCAGTTCCAACCAGAAAACCTCACCCAGTGCATCCCATATGGAGCCATGGTTCCCCAGATGTACCATCCTTGCTCCAACCTGGCGACCTGGGCATTCCAATGTCTTCTGTTGTAGGAGGAGGGTGACCTCCAGGTTCCTGTCCAAAGCTCGTGCTCCTTATAAGAGCACTGTCTGGGAAACAGTACCCCATAAGGAAAGGCTGGGAGGGACTGGAGGGTTCTGAGGTCCCAGGAAGGGAAGTGTGACTGGAAATCAAGAGGGTTCCCATCAGCCCGCAGTTCAGGAATTCCTCCTTAAAGGTCAGAACTGAACAGCGGAGAAGGTAATCCAGCCTCCCTACACATCAAACAAAGCAGCTGTTTGCCAGCATCATGCAATAGGCCCAAAGGAACCCACAGTATAATGACCTATCCGGTGTGTTCAGAATCACAATTACACAGAGAAATCAAGGCCAGATTTTTCTTTATTAACTTCAGTGTGCACAGAACACAGTTTAGCCATGTAAAGACTCAGGTCCTCAGCAAGCACAGTCAGACAGCTTGACTGACTTTGGGATGTTTCCTAAGTTACCAGAACAACTTTTAGCGTAATGTAGCACCCAGATTGAAAAGATCTCCTGTTGCTCTGTCTTGCTTTCTTAGGACTGGCTACCGAACAGCTAGTTCTACAGCCCTTGGCTCAGAGCCTTCCTGTTGGGAATTGGGGAACTTTCCTGATTCTAAATTTCCTGCTGCAATTGAGTGCCACCAGCTTTGAGGGATGCCCAGAATCCAGGCTGAGTGGATGGATTCCCTGAAAGTCAGGAAATGGGAACCAGGCTCCTCTGGGGCTTAGTTTGCCTTCTCTGGCACACGAAGGGATGAGGTCATTGCTCTGACTGAGTGGTGGAGAAAAGCAGCCTTCGAGAAACGGAGACCAAGCACTCAGCTATGAGAAAGCACTGGGAAAGCCAGATTTCAATCAGGGGCCTTAAATGAGTCATTCATGTTTAGATGCTGCTGAGTTTCCATGGCGTGGTTCCTGGATCTAATCTCAGTTTTAAAGCGTAAGTTTGGTTTGTCAATGAGAATGCCAAACACTCCCAAGCTTTGTAAGAACAGCCACGAAAAGGAAATGCTCAAGAAAAGAAACATTTAAACCATGCTTCTCTTTGATAATTTCATGAAATAACAAGACTAACAAAAACCCCAAACTTCTTATTGATAGATATTCAAGGCCATCTGTGGCTACAAGGACGGTTCCAGGCCAGCCCAAACTAGAATGAGCCTCCCCAAGGCTGATCCATCTCAGATGGGATCATCCCATGGCTCAGTGAGGCCCGGCCCAACACTCAGGAAGGACTGAGCAGGGACCCTGGCGCCGTGCAGGCACAGACTCGGTGTTTCCTTGTCAGCATGATGCAGGACAGCCCTTCCAGGAGGACAGCTAAATCATCCCTGACAGCTGGAGAGTCAGAGAGAGGGTGGCTACCACTGTGACAGCCCTCTGCCCTCTGACCCCTAGGTCTTGCCTGGCAAATGTCAAGCTTGAACATTTTACGTGTTGGTCTGCCAGATATGATGCTATCCCTAGTCCCCATGGGTGCATTGGGGTTGAATTTTGACGATATTATTAGTGTGTGTGTGTGTGTGTCAGAGAGACAGAGAGGTAGAGACAGAGATAGGCAGAGACAGAGAGGCAGAGACAGATATAAGAGAGATGTGTGTGAATTCAGGCATATGCATACCACCTAGTATGTGGGGGTCACAGGACAACTTGTTTGCAGTTGGTTCTCTCCCTCAACTCTATTGAGACTAAACCTGGGCTCTCTGGCTTATGCTGTTGTTTGCCACACTGCCTACTTTCTGCTAGCTGGCCTGCAAGCTTCTCATTTATTCTCTGATCTTGACCTCCCATCTGGCCATAGGAGTGGTGCGCGCCAGTGCATCTGGCTTTTATGTGAATTCCAGGGATCACACAGTACAATTTTTATTAGTTTCTCTTTTATTTAAAGGGGGTTTTTTTTGTAGGTTTTCTTTTTGGCAGTTCTAGGTTTATCACAAAGTGAAACAAAGTATCTCCCTTAGCCTAATAACCGTTCCCACAGCCTCGCCCATTCCCAGTATCTCCACCAGTACAGTGCAATTGTTATAACTGATGGACCTGCATGGCCACTCCTTAGCACCCAAGTCAGAGTTTACCTTAGAACTTGTTTTCAGTGTCATGTGAGAGACTTTTCTGGGGAGACAGTAGATATCCCTTGCCCAGAAAGGGAAACCACAGCAGACAAAAGTAACAATTGCACCAAAGTCCAGTCCTGTGAGCCACTGAGTGTTTACTGGGGTCAGAACAGGCTGTATGGATAAGGGGTTGCTTACAGGAACAGCAATAACTCAGAAGTAGGTGCTGATGAAAGCTCCCAGAGCTGTCTTGAGCTCTCCTAAGGCAACTGAAATTCTCTCTGCAGCTTGCTTAGTCAAGAGTCTCTTTTTCCATCGGATGTTTACTCCTTCTGTAAAGCTGAGAGAAACCTTGAGAACCTTCCCAGTATCTGTCTTCCCAGATTTGTAACATTTGGTTCAACTCTGGAGTCTCTGAAGTCTCCTTTTCTCCTGGAGGCAATGTTTCTGTTAGGAGGGCACTGATAGACAACAGGTGGACTTCCGTGGGCATAACTCTATTAAATAATAGTTTCCCTGCCTGAAAAATTCTCCCTGCCTACTTATTCATCACCTTAGTTCTCAAGCTCCCCCACCCCTACCCTATCCCTCTGAAAGGGAGGAAGGGGATCCTGAGACTCAGAACACTGAGGGGAAAGTTAGAAAATTCACAAGGCCCTTGCCAACGGCAATGGTTGTAAAAACAGTAAACAGTTGTTGTATGGGGAGAGCCTACTGTTTGGAGAGGAGAAGCTGCCTTTAAGTTGTCCAGGGGTGGCGGTGGGGAGATGCAGCTTTGCTAGGGCGATCTTCTCATGCAACCTCTGAGTAAGCCTGATAAAGTCTCTGGTTCACAAACTAGACCTCAGTACCCTTATCTCTCTGTCCGTCCTGTGGCTGAGGTGACTAGATGTTTGTTAACTTCTCCTCAGGAAAATCACACAACACCATGTATTCTGTGTCCTCCTGATTCTTGACAACCACTTATCTCTTTGCTATTTTCCAGAAACCCACAGAGCTGGAATCCACTCGTAGCTGCTACAGACGGCATCTTTCATCGATGGCTTCTTATAGGTGCATTGCTTTTTCGAGACCGTAAGTCTATTTGTCTCCTCAATACATATCTTGTGTGAAGAAGCAATGGGAGATGAAAACATAGACTCCTTGCTCAAATCACTGGGAATTTCAAGTCAGTCACAGTAGAAAAATAAACCAAGAATGGGCCTCTAGCCCCATGAACCTGAGCAGTCAGCCATGATACTGTCCTGGCTGAAGAACGAGATTTTCCAACAGGCACCCCACTCCTGAGTGGGCTCTTTGTGTTCTTCACATTCCATAGATCTGGAACACGGAAGCTAAAGCATTTGTTCATTTTTGTTGCCAGTACTTTCAACCAGCTCAGCACTCATATGCTTCCTTAAAGGAAAACAATTTCAAAGCCAGAAAGGACAGGGTTGGAGGATGACTCAGGGATTAAGGGCAGTTATTACTATTACAGAGGACCAGAGTTTTATTCCTAGCACTCATGCCAGATGTCTTCGAGTAGCCATGACTTGTGAAAGATAGGGAGAGACAGGAACCCAGCACAGCTGTTCGACACAGCCCAGCAAAGCAGAGCCGGATGCTGTTTTCGCCACTGTCCTGTCTTTAACCTTGGGTTTCTGATCTCTACGTGTTACATCTGTGGGAGTCTTTATACATTATAATTCATTTATGTCTTTTCCCAAGAAAATTATTTCTGCTCTCAAGGAAGTAACCTTATCTGGCCCTACTCGGGAGTCTTCCTTGCCATGGAGATTGCCATGTTCTCTTGGCACACCTGCCCCTAATCAAACTAAGAAACAAGGGATTTGGCGACAGATCAGATTCCAGACTTCCTCCTGTATGTAGTCTACCGGACACTGTCACCAGAAAATAAAAACCTAATTAACAAAGTTAGTTTGCCTAAGACAACCTTTAATAATTTAGAGAGAGATTATATAAAAATTAATATAAAAGAAATGTAAGAATTTGCCAATCATAAGGATACGGGCTCACATTAAGGTATAGTGAGGTCTTTTGAATAGAACAGGCCAGCCTACAGCCTGGGAGAGCTTTCAGATTTTTAGCTAAGCTAATACACAAGCTGTCCTTCAACCACTCTGCAGTGTTCAAGGCTTGAGAACTGTCTAGACTGACTCAGATATTTTTCTATCTGTTTAAAGTTTCAGTTTCCTGAAGAACAGAATGTCATATGTCATAAATTCTTACGTAGTCTAAAATAGTTTGAGATTGATAATACCTATCCTCTCTGTACTGGTAACACTTGTCTGGGGACAAAATGATACGATCTGTATCTTTGGGTTCTGTATAAATAAATAAACATCGTGGTTGCTAGTCAGTCAGAGATGGGAGATTCAGTACTCTGTTCCGCCTGACCCTTATCTCCTATTCTGGGACTTGTTTGACTGCTGGTGGTGGCACCAGGCAATGTCTCTCACTGTCTATAACCACAGTTTCAGGTGATCTGACACCCTGGTATGCACGCATGAATACACAGACACAGACACACACACACACACACACACAGAGAGAGATTAAAAAATACTTTTCAAAAGAGAAAATGGACAAAGTAGAGGTCTGAGCTGATCTCTTCTTTAATTTTTCCAGAACATTGCCAAAATAGAGCCCATGCAAAGCATGCACCACTGGCTAGGAAGTCACCTCACTGGCCTAGAGAAAGTCTTTTGGTTTTGTTGTTGTTGTTGTTGTTGTTGTTTGTTTGTTTTTTTGATTCATACTTATACCTTAAGCATAGACCTCTTCCTCTTCCTCCTCTTCCTCCTCCTCTTCCTCTTCTCCTTTTCTTCTTCTCCCTCCTCCCTCTTCCCTCCCTCCCTCTCTCCCTCTCTCTCTTTCCCTCCCTCCCTTCCTCCCCCTCTCCCCACCCCGTCCCTTTCTGAATTAGGGAGTTTTGAAAATTATTTTTACATACCAAAACGTTTTTAGTCTTTGAGAAGCGTTCAAACCACTATGGGTAAAGTATCTGGGGATGAAACCACTTATTGCTGAAAGTAGGCTTCAGAAACTAACGCTCCATCCCTCCCTTTATTACACTATACAAATATTTCTTTGTCTTGGATCGATTTGAGTTCCTTTTTCCAGAAAGCCACGCACCTCACAGGGATTTTGCAAGGCTCCCAGTGTGGGTGTCTGCTGAGTATTCACTGCTTCATCTGGTCTCTGAGTGTTTCTCCATTCCTCCTTCAGCCTCTCTATTATCATATTTTTCTTTTTATAGGTTACAGATGTTACTGTGTGTGGCTGGGGGATACCTCACTTCCTGCTTTTTGATTTATGCATCATTTGGGGTGAGGGGGCAGGGTGGGACGGGGCTTCTCTGTGTAACCCTGACTGTCCTGGAACTCACTATATCGACCAGGCTGGCCTCGAACTCACAGAGATCCACCTGCCTCTGCCTCCCAAGCACTGGGATTAGAGTCATGTGTCACCGCCACCCAGCTTCATGTGTCAATTTTTAAAGGCTTTTCAATTATTTACATGCATGTGTCTATGTGAGTGTGTGTACGTGTATGTGTGGGTGCCTGGGGAAGCCAGAAGAGGGTATCGGGTCCCTTGGAGCTGGAGTGACAGTGAGCCACTTGGTGTGGGTGCTAGGAAGAGAACTCTGGTCTCCGCAGGAGCCGCCAAGTGCTCTTAACTGCTGATCCATCTGCCTCTCCAGCCACACCACGTATTAGTTTAGTACTAGCACCTTCTCTCGCAGTCACTAATTAGCTTTCTTACATCTGTGAACACAGTTTGCCTGCTGAGATCAGCCTTCATGCCGCTGTTCATAGTGACACAATTGAGGCTGCTTGCACGTTTGTTTGTTGTTGTTTTTTTCTCACCGTTGCGGTTCTTGGCAATGGTGTGCATTTCTTCCACCTTTGAGATTTATGGATTCGCAGGTTGTTAGCATGTGCAGAGAGAGAAGTAGAAGCCCTCTTTGTGCATGTGAAGTTGGACCGCTCAGTGTTTGCACATGGCACCCTATTATAGATAAGGTGACTGCCATGGTTTTGAAGGCATCCATGAAGACCCATGTGTGAAGGTCTTGGTCCCTGGGGCAGTAAGGAGAGGAGGTGGCGGAAGCTTTAAGCAGGGGTGAGGGTGACATAATTGGAAGCTCTAGGGATATCCTCACAAAGGGAGACGAGAGAACCCCAGTCTTTCCTGTCCTTCACTTCCCATCTATGGGGTACATGTTCCCAGGCATTTCTACTGTACTGTGCTGCCCTGCCCAAGGCTCAGAGCAACTGATTGATCATGGATGGAAACCTCCAAAACTGTGAGCTGAAAAAAAGGAGAGAGAGAGAACCTTTTCTCTTTATAAAGTGATCAAGTATCTTAGTACCCTGGCAGAAAGTCCACATGGGAGCCAACTTTGCCATTTCCTGATCTCTTTTCTACCCACCATGATGGTGGTACCTTGCTATCTTTTTCTGAGATAGAGTTTCACGTATCCCAAACTTGCTTTGTTCACACGGATAACCATAAACTTCCAATCCTCCTACACCTACCTCCCAAGATACATGGAATACACACTCTCTGCAAGAAAGAACTACAATACTAAAGTGTGGGGAAATTGTGTTTGCTGGAGACACAGGATGTAGCGGTCTCCACAGTCCATGGGAATGTGATTAACAAGTGTTCGGAATTGACAGCAAGGGCGAGTGACCAGGGACCAGCAGTCCCCTCAGCTCCACAGTGAAGGAAGTGCTAAGTCTTATGTTCTAGATTTTCTTCGCCATTCTTACCATTTTAAAGCCATTTCCTGATCTCTTTTCTACCCATCATGATAGTGATACCTTGCTATCTTTTTCTGAGATAGAGTTTCACGTATCTCAAACTTGCTTTGTTCACAAGGATGACCATGAACTCCTGATCCTCCTATGCCTACCTCCCAAGTCCGAGGTGTGTGCAAGGGTTGAACCCAGGCCTTTCTGAATGCCAGGCAAGCGCTCTACCAACTGAGTCACAACCCTGTTCCCTCAATAACTATTTGTATGGGGCCTCTCAGACTCCTCAGCTCCTTGGCCGGTTCCTGGGGGATCTCAGAATCCCCAAAACATCCCCAAGTAAATTCAGTAAAAGATTTAATCTTTAGGGAAAGCACAAATAAAATTTGGTTCAAAAAAGAACCGCTAAAAAGAGGATGTGATTGTCCTGAGAGACGAAACGTCACCGGGATGTAGCCACTGATGGGTACTGGAGCCACTGGGTACATTAGGAGGTTGTGGGTTCTAAAGTCATTGCTGGGGATAATGACCAAGCATTCAAATATATGAGCCCATGGGGGCCATCCTTATTCAAACCACCACAGTTGGGGATTATGGTCATGGTAGCTAAAGGGAGCAGGGATACAGTGGGGGCATCAGAAATGCCCACTTTGGAGTACAGAAACCATCTGCCAGTAAGTCACCCAAATGTTTGCCTTGTAAGTGGAAGGACCTGAGTTCAACACCCAAAACCCACATTTTAGACATCAGGCATAATGGTGCACTAACAATCCCAGCCCTGGGAGGTGGAGACAGGCAGGTATAGAGTTGAGGATGGCCACAGACTCAAAATAACCCTTATACCAAGCTGGCCTGCGAGCATGCCTTCCATTGTCCTTCATTATCCTTGCAACTTTCTCTAGCTACCTGGGTAGAGTCACAGCTCTGCCACTCCACTGAAACTACCGTGCTCCCTGGGATCTGAGCGAGCCTCCCTTGTCAGCCAGTACAGTGCAGACTTGAGTATTCACGCCTCATCCAGATCAAGAGGCTCACCTTTGTTCCCTCCTGTCTCCACCCCAGCTACGTGGCTTCCTCCACTTCTTCTCCTCAGTGCTTGCCTATGCCTCCCCAAGCATGGAGAAGATGAAGTGTGACTATTTCTTAGTGTGTGTGTTCATGTGTGGGTACACATGTGTGTATGTGTGTGGAAGCTGGAAGACAATCTCGGCTGCCATCCTCAAGAACAGTGTTCACCTCCTTCAAGACGGGATCTCTCACCTGTCTGGAACTCACCAATCGGGCTACAGTGGCTGACCCGAAAGCCCCAAAGATCTCCCTGCCCTTCCCCACCCGGGACTAAGGTCAGTGCATATACCGCTATGCCCAGAGTTTTTATCTGGGTCCTGGGGATCAAACCCAGGTCACTCTGCTTTCAAGGCAAGCTCTTGACTAACCAACCCATCTCCCCAGCTCTTGATTCGACTTCCAATGTTTGACAGATGAGAGAAACTTAAGCTTCCAAGTCTTCTGCCCTCAACCCCAATCTGAAGAAGCTGATGGAGGGCCTCCCCAACCCCAGGGTGGCTATAAAGATTATTTCAAGCTGAAGATTTTGATAGTCAACAGATGCAAAAATAAGCCCACTCAACTTCTGTCATCTTACAAAACAGCCAGTTCTGGGCTGCAGTTAATTCCCCACTGGGGCAGTTTGCACTCTGGGAAGGAGACAGAGAGGAAACCACTATAAATTCCCTTTCTGGGGAATCTCATGGCTCTGGGGAAGAAAAGAAGACCACTACACTGGAATCAACAGGCAGCATCATAAATTTTCTCTCCCAGCTCATCTGTCTTTTCTAAACAAATCTGTTTGCTCTTCCTCGGACACCTCTCCCTTCTCCCCTTCTACTGTTAGGCTGATCAGCCTCTAGCTGTGACCATTTGAGGCTAGCTGTCTCCATTGGTGATATCTAGACACATATATCTCCTCTCCTGATTGTCTTTTATCTGTTTAAAGCACAGGTCATAGAAACTGACCCTCAAAAGGGTTAAGAAAAGGTCTCCACACACACACTTATGTTAGAAGGCTAAGTGGACGAATGAATCACATGTCCTAAAATGAAGTGCTATAAATCTCTAGTTCCAAATAGCAAGTTAAAGTAAAATAGTCAAAAAATGGAAAATAAGGTCAAAGTCATTTTCGGGATGAAAGAAAGAAAACATTTAAGGTTACTGTAAATAGAAGAAACAATAACGTAGAAAGTGGATATCACATTGCAGTAAAAGAGGCCGAAGCAGAAAGACTCTAGGTTCAGGCCAAGTCCATGAATTTAGCAAGGCATTCTCTCGAAGTTGAAGTAAGAGGGGTGGTGTCTGTAGCTCACTGACAGGGTGCTTACTTGGCATGCATTTTTAAAGATGTGTATTTCGCTTTTAAATTATTTGTATGGGGAAGGCAGGAATATGTGCACATGAGTGCAGATACCACAGAGGCCAGAAGAGGGCGTCGGATTTCCCTGTAGCTGGAGTTACAGAAGGTTGTGAACTGTCCAGTGAGGGTGAGAAGAGCGCTCTGGAACTCTGCAAGAAACAGGATTCTTTCTCTTAACTGCTGAGCCATCTTTCTAGCCTTGGAAAGGTTTAATTTTGAACGAGAACCCTTTAAGCTTTTACGGGACTTTCAGAGACAGCTACACACCTAGAATTTGGCCTTGTTAATTTCAACCTAAGCGAATGAGTGCCTCCTTCCTCTCAGGCTGTTCAGGAGCACATGCGTGGAAAGCCGCCTGCCTAGGCTTCTCCGGAGTGCTTGCGTGTCACACACCACATGGTAGCTGGCAATGAAGGCTGCGCTGAAAGAGCCTTGGCCTCCTCCCTTGAGGTTCTGAAGGACTCTTGCCATGCAGCCCTTCCAGCCTCCTGCTTACAACATGCGTTCATCATTTGAGTCTTGCCACTGCCGTGGTGAATGTCGCTCCCTGTTTCAGTAGCAGGAATTCTTGCCTTGGCAATAGTTCATAAGTTAAGAAGAACCGAATGGATGAGAAAATTCAAGACTGGCTGGCCCCTACTCCCTGACATTGCACAGCCCATTTCCCCACGGACTTGCAGGATTAACAAATGTTTTGCTTTGTGAAGGAAGTGTCACGACATGAGCCACAGCGACTCATTCAATCATGTCCTTTCCAAAGTGACACTTTATTCTCAGACTTCACATCGGCAAGGTGAAACTTTTTTTAATTAATTAATTTATTTATTTTATGTATGTGAGTACACTGTCACTGTCTTCAGACACACCAGAAGAGGGCATCGGATTCTGTTGCAGATGGTTGTGAGCCACCATGTGGTTGCTGGGAATTGAACTCAGGACCTCTGGAAGAACAATCAGTGCTCTTAACCACTGAGCCATCTCTCCAGCCCAAAGTGAAACTCTTTATAAGCTTTAGCCAGGAATATAAAACTTTTAATTTTTCCTTTCAATCATGGACACACACCATTCCAGTACAAAGCAATGATTACATGAAGCTATATTTCTAGGCTATCGCCAGAGTATATAGAATGGTAGACAATGAACCTGGGAAAGCAGCGCTAGTCAGGAGTCAAGGAAGAAGCTCACCAGCCAGTTTGGCTCTGCGCATGCCTTTAATCCCAGCCCTTGGGAGGCAAAGGCAGATGGATGCCTGAGTTCGAGGCCAGCCTGGTCTCTAATAGCAAGTTCCAAGACAGCCAGGGCTATAACAGAGAAACCCTGTCTTTAAATATATACATACACACATATACTGAGAGGGCAGGGAAAGGAGGAGGGGGAGGGAACAGGGGAGAGAAGGGGTGAGGAAGGGAGGGAGAACTCTTACCTGAAGAGCTTTGTGCAAAGCGTTAAGTTCTCCTGGTGCTCAAACCAGGTCTGCTCTGTGGAGGGGATAATACTCTAACAAAATGAAGCAGAAACCACCACAGGAACGCAAGGCAAAGTTTCTGGATGTCTTCCATCCACGGAAGTGTGGAGGCCGCTGCTACCCTGGGCGGCCAGCCCGGACACGCTGTGACGTGCGCTTTGGCACATGCTTCTCTTTGCTCCATCTCTCCTTGGCTGGTCTCCTGATCACCAACGGGACACAAGCCTCCCTTCGGGAGGGTTCCCTTGCTGGCTTCTCAGCAGTTCTTAAATCTCAGCTGCCCTCTGATGTTCCTGAGCTTGAAGGAAAGTTGTTTGCAACTAAGCCTGATCTAGGATCTCTTGTTTGTTCATTCCTCTCTCTCTCTCTCTCTCTCTCTCTTTCTCTCTCTCTCTCTCTCTCTCTCTTTCTCTCTCTCTCAATCTGTGTGTGTGTGTGTGTGTGTGTGTGTGTGTGTGTGTAGGTCAATCTTGGATGTCACTCCTCGGAAGAGTCATCACTTTATTGTTTGAGACACAGTTTCTCACTGGGACGTGGGGCTTGCCAATTAGGCTAGGTTAGCTGGCAAGGGAGCTCCAGGGAGCCTCCTGCCTCCGTCTCTCAAGCCCTAAAATTCAAGCTTGTGCCACCATGGCCAGATTTTTTTTTTTTATGTAGATGCTGGGAATTGGACTTGGGTCTTTACACTTGTGAGACACACATTTTATCATCTGAGCAAGTTCCTCAGCCCCTTTCCTTTATCTCAATCTATATATAATTTTTTTATGTTTCTCAGTAGGAGATGGATATATATAATTTGACTAAGTGTTATCCAAACCCTGTGCATTTAATTTAATGACATCCACTGCTTACTGTTTTCCTGAAATCCGAAAGTTACACATTACTGAATGTTTCTGGCCCACGGGTCAGAGAAAGGATTGTGAACACCCAAACTGCTGCCTTGTTCTGTTGGTGCACCCTCCCTGCCCTGGCAGGTGCCTCTATAGTAGAGGTCCTACCTACTGCATCCGTCCAATCTCCTCTGGGAACCACTGTCTCTGCCTTTCACCACAAGGAAGAGCATTTTTCAGTTGCTGCTAATGTTCCCATATGCAGGTCCACAGGCTAAGGGCCCAGTCTCATGAGACTACACCACTACAGACACCAGTTGCAGGTCCCACAGAGCATGCACGCTTCTGACCAGACGATAGCTCTGTGCTTCTCACAACCCCTCCTCAGCTTCAATAACTTGCTGCCATGGATCACAGAGCCAAGAAGAAATGTTTTTTAGTTACATTTACTGATGACAGAGAGCAAAACTACAAGTTCAAAAACCACTACTGACTTTTGCTTGAAAACAAATTTTGCAGCAAAATTCTGCCTTGTAAAATATAATCAAGGTTCTACTAGCTGTGTAGATCAATGTGGGGGTGGGGGTGAGGGTGAGGGTGGGGGTAAGGGTGGGGGTGCGGGAGGCTGGTCTCTTCAAAATTCCAAAACCACTTTCCTTGGACCACAGAGGCAGAGAGAACAAAAGAAAAACAGCCAGCCTGGGATGGTGGGGAGCTTTCTGTGAAGTTAGAACACAGGGCCTGCATCATCCTGCCAATGGGATCTGGGAAGCCGGGTGGAGTTCTATTCCTGGTTTTGAGTGTATGTGCATGTGTGTGGTATGTGTGTAGTGTGTGCATACATGTGTGAGTATGTGTCTTATGTGTGTTTGTGTTTCAGGTGTATGTGTATAGTATATGTGGACAAGCATGAGTGGTGTGCATGTAATACATGTACATGTATGTGTGTGTGTGATGTGTGTGGTGCGTACATGCTTACGTATAATACCTGGTTCCTTGTCTTTCAAGACACAAGACATAAAGGTAAGAGCAGCTGAGATACCTCACTGTTGGTGCTGTGGGGAATCCACCAGACAAGATGACTCAGACATGGGATTGAACCCATAGAAAGTCTTCATTGGCCAGCTGGCAGCTACACTGGGTGTTAGGGATCCCACTGTAACCCCCAAGCCTTGCTCAGAGTGAATTTTTAAGCACAAACCCACATCCTGGGTTGACATACTTCTGTTAACAAGAACAGTTAGCCAAAAGCAGAACTTCAGAAGCCAAAAGGCAAGGTTGTACTTTTAGGGACTTTCCCAGATCTATGGACGTTGATGGATTAGGTCTTTGTTTTCATTTTGGCAGGTGGTGCTGTCTATGTGCTGGGTTTTATGGCCTGAATGATACTTCCATCATGAAGTCAGTTTTGCTAATATCTGGGGGCATACTAAGGTCTGGGGGCCGGTTATACTGGCTTTTACAACACCCCTTTTCACACCCCAAAAGGCACTCGAGACTTTGTCCTAAGCCTGTGGCCACTGTGGATTCCAGAACCCTACAGACATGATACCTATGATGAGACTGCTCTCAAGCAGGACTCAGTTTATACGGACCTTTTGAATTCCCCTGAACCAAAACCAAGGCAACCAGGAAGCAGACCACATTGTGCCCAGACCTGCTGAATTCTGAAAATCTCTCACCTTGACCTGTACCTGGGCTGGGGACATAGCTCGGAAGCAGGGCACTTTCCCGGCATGCACGAGGCCCTGACTGAGAGCCCCAGCTCCATGAGAAAGCAAAATCTGTCTAAACTGAAGTTCATGGCGGAACTCTGAAAACAAGGCCAGGGCCACTGAACACCGGCTGCAGTGACTACATTTCCTTTCTCTGCCTTTTCCCACTTCTGGTTACTTTAACTGGTGTGTTAGGTTAGGTGGCTGAGCCTAGTCTATGGAGTTCAGTCGCCAGTGCCTTTTAAAATTCTGGTAATGGGCTGGAGAGATGGCTCAGTGGTTAAGAGCATTGACTGCTCTTCCAAAGGTCCTGAGTTCAATTCCCAGCAACCACATGGTGGCTCACAACCATCTGTAATGGGATCCGATGCCCTCTTCTGGTGTGTCTGAAGAGAGCAATGGTGGTGTACTCATATGCATAAAATAAATAAATAAAAATCTTTAAAACTCTGGTAATGAGCTGGAGAAATGGCTCAGCAGTTAAGAGCACTGACTAATCTTCCATACGTCCTGAGTTCAAGTCCTGGCAACCACATGGTGGCTCACAACCATCTGTAATGGGATCAGATGTCCTCTTCTGGTGTCTGAGGACAGCTATAGTGTACTCACATATATAAAATAAATTATTTTTTTTAAGCCCTGGTAACATGTTGTGACAGTATCTGCCTTCCCTTCATCCACCCTGCCTCCCCCGCCTCTACTAACTGCTCTCCCACACATGGGTGATCTACTTTTTAGTTTCTGCATAAGAAGGAGTGTGTGGTATTTGAGTTGGTACAGGCAATTCCACTGGCCTGCTCTCAGGGACCTAGCAATTGAAGAGTCCTGAGGGCAGAGAGAGGGATCAGAGAGGGGACGGATGCAGAGAGCAGAGAGAAGCTGAGGCAGCTGGCGGTCCCTTTTGTTTGCAGCACACCTAGAGCACCTGGTGACCGCTAAATTTAATGGCAGCTGTGTCACTGAGGTAGTCCATACAATTGGTTTATGTACCCGAAACCTCTCTGGCACTATACAGTTGTCATAAGATATTTAGTTGTGATGATATTATAGACAAGAAATTTACAATTCCCTAGATGATTGCCTTGAACTAGAACACCTTTTTTTTTTTTAACCCAGGCTGCCATCAAACTTGCTAGGTCCCACTTCTGCCTACAGCTGTTGAGATTATAAGCATCTTCTACCATACCTAGCTTAATGTGGCTCTTTGGTTGGTTGTGTGGGTACTTTGGGTTTTGAGAGTAGGTTCTCCTCTTAACCCTGAATGGCCTAGAATTCATTATATGGCCCAGGCTAGCCTTGAATTTTCAGGGATCCTCCTGCCTCAGCCTCCCAGGTTCTGGGATAACAGGTATGAGTCACCACTCCCAGCCAGAATGCTTTTTTTATATAGCTGTCTGGAGCAAGCACCCACTTCCATCTGGACTCCCGGCATCTTCTCATTTCTCAGTAACTAGTGCCCTTTGGGGAATCTGGTGAGAATCCAGGCCTTCACACCTTTCCGTGTTGACTCTACATTCATGAGGTACACGGTGGGCTGTGCCTTCTGAGGACAGCTACAGAAATCTCTCCCCTCATACTGGGTTCCTTCACTCTAGCCTGGCCAGTCCTAAATAGTCGTGAATATGCAGGTCCATCGTCAGCACCCTTGCCTAGCATGAGCTCCAGCATTACATCCACTGGGCATGGTGGTACTCCCCTGTGGTAACAGCACTTTGGAGGTGGAGGCAGGAGAATCCGAAGCTCAAGGTCATCCTTGGCTACATAGAAAACTTGAGGCCAGACTGGACTTACAATGAAACTTTGTCTCAATGAAAGGGGAGTGGGGTAGGAGGGTGAGTCTGTTTTCTTGGGTGTCCCTATTTGCACAGAACACCCCCAGACACAAGCCAAGTCCTGTAAGTAGACTTACACTGGTAAACCATCATGCTTGGTCACCAGACCCTGCGGGTTGAGGACACACCGACCATCAGAGCTCATGGAATATGGACAATGAGCTCCAACCAAGGTCCGTATAAGGGGGGACTGTCTCTGAGTTCTGCATGTCAGCCATGTCTGGGGGGTGTCAGCATGAGCAATGGGCTTCAAAACACACAGCTCAGAGGATCTAGAATATCCCAGTCTCCTTCTTTCACCCAGGGTTATTTGGATGCTGTGGTATAGAGCACTGGGGGTCTATCCTGTACCTGGGACAACATAGGAAAGGGACAAGGTGGAGAGGGGGATGTCTGCCTGCTCTACCACCCTCAAAACAGATTAATGGAATTTCTACTCTGTTTCAGTTGCCCGTCAAACATTCCCACCAAAGACGAGATTCTCTGGCTTCTGGGCAGTTTTGGATTTAACAAATCCTCAAGTGTGCTGAGGATTTATGTATGCTGAGAACGATCACGAGGAGGTCCCAGGCTTCCTTAAGGCTGATCAATGTCAAGTAATTAAGCAGGCTAGTTCTGCTGCCTGCAAACTCCGGCCGTTTCACACGCAAATGGCCTGTCTGTTCCCAGGGATCCAGAGAATATACAGCTTCCAGGAATACCGAATCTTCGCTCCTGCGTTCTAAATTTGGTCCTTCAGGTTGCTAGCTGAAGTGTGCCAGGCGGTCTCCAAGCAATATACCTGTGTTCCCCATCGCACCGTTCATTTCTGTGGCTTCCTTCCACGTTGTCTCATTCTGGGAACCAACTTCATTACCATATCTGCTAGGATATTCACAGTTAAAATCATAACCTTCAGATTCTAATTTAATTAACCTCATTGTACGTTATCTTTCCCAAACCAGAGGAGGGCTAATGACAATAGAGACACACGCACGAAAAAATATCACTGGGATACACAGTGATGAGACTTTATTGAAGTAAGAAATCACACGCTGTGATAACGCTGACATTTCCATCAACACAGGCAAAGCTTAAGGACTCAAAACTATCCAATTATTCAGACCCATGAAGCAGCATTAAGTGCTCTATCTTAGTTTGTTTTCAGTTGCTGTAACAAAATACTCGGGACCAACTATTTTATAGAGATGAAAGGTTTACATGCTCATGTTTCCAGAGGCTGAGATGTCCGAGATGGGGTGAGGGTATTCTCAAGGAACCTAACATGGGATGGGTCACAAGGGAAGAAAGAGAAAGTGCACAACCTCAAGTCCCTTCCTCCTATAAGGCCATTAATGCAATCACAAAGGTCCCCACTCCCATAATGTCATCTAGCACTACCTACCTCCCAACGGCACAGCCTCAACAAACACCATACATACATACATACATACATACATACATACATACATACATACATACATAAGGTATCCCACACATGAAATTTGGGGAATATGTTCAGATCACAGCATGTAGTCATCAGAGATTACCAGGTACTAAAACTTCCATTCATCGCCTTCTGGATAGAAAACGGGCAAGCACATTGCATCACTTCGATTGAAAAGAAAAGCCTGAATATCTAACAATTCTGATTTCTCCTGTGCTATCTGTAAGCTGTGTCCTCTACAAGTTCCTCCCCACACACACCCCTCTCCTCAGCTCTTGCTCCTCTCACTA
Source organism: Grammomys surdaster (assembly GCF_004785775.1). NCBI lineage: Eukaryota > Metazoa > Chordata > Mammalia > Rodentia > Muridae > Grammomys > Grammomys surdaster. The sequence continues at coordinate 155,568 of NW_021604656.1, forward strand.
TGCTCTCTCTATTCTCTCTCTCTACTGTTCACCCCTCTCTCACAGATAGCCCTGACCAGGTCCAGTCTGCTGGTCATATTCAATCTATTCTCTGCTCTGGACTCGCCCAGAACAGCCTCTCTCTCTCTCTCTCTCTCTCTCTCTCTCTCTCTCTCTCTCTCTCTCTCTCTCATCCCATAGCCACACCATGGAGCAGTCATGTCCTCAGTTTACACAACTGTGAGCTGCCTGACTTGGGTGCTGGGAACTGGACTTTGGTCCTCTTCCAAGTAGTGCATGGTCTTAACCACTGAGCCATCTCTGCAATCCCTAATTCTCTATTTGTTACACCTAATTCTCTTCTCCTTTTCTCTTTCATTTTTTGCTTTCTCTCTCTTTTTTAAAGATGTCTCTCTTGGGAGTAGCATTGCAAAGATTCAGGAAACCCGTGTGAAGAATCCCTGGCTAAGAAAAACCTCCTCTGAGTACATTTCGGGGATTCCACTGAGACCTCGTAAAACTATCCTAGTTCAAAGTATTTTCAAACCAGCCTGCCTAAGCGATGGCTTTCCTGAATGCTCCCGGATTACACTTAGCCTGAATTAAATAACTTCGGAGAGACAGCCCCAGCTCTCTGGGGAACAGGACCTGCCAGCTCAGCAGTATTTCCATGTCCATTAAGGTGGGGACCACTTTGTCCTCTGTTCACACCATCAATAAATATCAGCTATTGATTGGTTTTACGATGCCCCAACACTTAGGAGAGGACTTGATGTATGTGTCTGTATAACCAGCCAGCTTGCTGCTTCAGTTCCTCTCCTCATCCTCTTATCCCCCTGTCCCATCCTGGATTTTTTTTTTTTAAGGCAGTCTCAAGGTATAGTCCAGGCTAGCCTTAAACCTATAGTCTACCCACTGTGGCCTCCTGAGAGCTGGAGTTACAGTTCCACAGCCCCACTCAGTCTCCTCACTGTCCGGTTGACTTCGGTGTTCTAAATGTTGTTTTATTATTGATACACGGTCTCACTCACTGTGTGTCCCACGTAGGCCTCAAACTCACTATCCTCCCGTCTCATCCTTTGGGGATGTAGGACCACTTGTACCCCAGCACGGGTGGCATCAGCATGGAGTCTGAAGCAGTAATGTGGCTTCAGTATGGACTGTGGGGGTGAGTTTAATATTGAAACCTACTGAGATCTGAGGGTCTCATCCCAAGACTTCACTGCATGACGGAGGGTATAGGGCTTTGCCTCCCTCCTCCTCCTCTCCCTTCTCCCTTCCAGCTCCTTCCTTGTTCTTTGAGAAGAGGAGCCCTCCTACACTAGGCTCCCCACCTTATACAGGGCTCTCACCCTTTAGCCTCCTTTGTTTTCCGTATTGTTCTTGAATCTTCCATCCTATATCTCCTCCAGTATTGACACATCTACTTTTTAAAATTCTTCGTATGTTCATCTAATGACTTTGTGAGGCAGTGCACTTCTATCGGTACACAGTCATGTGCTGTTTGATCTCACAGGAAACCTGAGTCTGGAAGCAGGGTTCCCCCCACCATGATCCCCCATTTCAGACCTAAGCATGTTTCTCACTAAGTGCCCTTCAAGGCTCCTTGTCTGGGGGATGAGCTGTCCCCTAACTCTATGACAGGGAGGAGAAACAGCGAAGCAGGCTGAGAGTAAAAACACCAGGTCCTTGGGAACAGATAGAAGGCACAGCATTTCAAAACCAGAGGGTCTCCATTGTTCACTCCGGATGTACAGGTGCTTGCAGGGAAAGAGAAGCCGGAAGCTTAGCTGTGGGAGGTTCACCATGGAGAGAAAACTCATCCTGGAACCTCCTGACTGCCTCAACTTCCCCAGTTGGTTTCTGCTGGATTGTGAGCACTGGACTTAAAGATGCCACTTATGCTGGTGCTTGTTCTTGCCCTTGGAAGCTTCACTTGAGGGGACACTCTGCTCTGTCTGGGGCTTTATTGGAACCTCCAGCTGGCTGCCTTCAGGGCTTTTCCTATGTGATTTCTGCTGGATGATTTGCTGTCTGTCATCAATCTGTCTGTCTGTCTATCCATCATCTGCCTGCCTGCCTGCTATCATTTGCTATTTATTCTTTTTCTTTAGCTTAGTATAGACTTAGTATAGGCACTCATTTCAAAACTGAAAGTATGGCTATCACAGATCTTTCTGGACCATACAAAATAGGACGTGTGTGTGTGTGTGTGTGTGTGTGTGTGTGTGGTGGGTAGTGCAGTCCACATGTAGAAACTTGTAGGAGGCCACATAGCTGAACTCAGGTTAGAATGAAAGGGATAATTGAGTTATGAGCTAGTTGGAGAACAAGCTGTAGCTTATGGCCTAGGTATTTATTAGTAAATAATTGGCGTCAGAGTTGTTACTGCTGGGAATTAAATGGTCCAGAGGAAAAATGTGTTTTACAGGGAAGAGGTAGAAGATGAGGGAGAGGGAAGGAGGAAGAAAGGAGGGGTGGGGAAGGATGGAAAAGAGGAAGAGGAGGAAGAGGACAGGGGTAAGGGGAAGAAGAGGAAGAGAAAGAGATGGAAAAAGAGGAAGGGAAAGGGGGTGTTGGCATTTCATCTAGGCTCCGCCCCACAGTTACCTGGCAACAGCCAGGTGTGTCTGACTCACTGTAAAAGGGGCTGCTTGTCCCCTCCTCCCTCTCTTGCTCTCATGCTCTTGCTCTCTCCTCTTGCTCCTGCCCCCCTTCTCTCCCCATTCCCCTCACCCCGTTCTCCATTCTCATGGCCAGCCCTCTACTCCTCTACTCTCTGTGTCTCTCTCTGTCTCTGTCGCTGCCTCTCTCTGCCTCTCTCTCTCTCTCTCTCTCTCTCTCTCTCTCTCTCTCTCTCTCTCTCTTTCTCATCTCCCCTCTCCATACCCTACATAAACTCTATTCTATACTACACTACCATCCTGTGGCTGGTCCCTCAGGGGGAAGGGGTGCCTCAGGATGGGCCCGCAGAGGTACCCCCTTCCCCTACACCTTACCACGCCACCAAACATATGCCTTCCTTTTCTTTCTGTATATAAAACACAACAGGAGGAGTAGGAGAAAGAGCCGGAAGGAAGGAAAAGAGAAGAAGGAAGGAGGAATGTGAGGGGCAGAAGAGAAGGATGATGGGGCAGGCAAACAGAAGGGGGTGGGGGGCGGGGGAGGAGGAGGAACTTCATATGCCTCTATGAAAGTTCTCCTGGCCAGAATACCTGAAAACAAGAGATGTTTTGCTGCCTGGGAACATCTTTCTTGGCTGCTGAATCTCTTCCCCTGTGGACCCCCTGAAGCTCAGACAGGGTTGACCCATAACACAAGAGGATTGATATTTGCCGCCTCAGAAGGTCCCATGACTTGGCGTCATTGGCGAACAGATGAGGACGCACTTGGACTGCAAGATGGGGGTGGTCCTCTCTGGATTTTACAGGCCTTTCTGGAGGGGAAGAGCAAAGAAAGTCACCCTAGAATATGCTGCTTTGATGAACTGAAGGCAACTGAGAGAAGTGTGTGTGTGTGGGGGGGGTGTCTGCCTACCTCCTCATCTCCCCTTAAGTAGGACATAAACTTGTACAGGTTTCCTCTCCCCTCCCACACCTGGAGACAGCATCATGGGGGACAGTAACTCTTCTTGGCTAGCTGTGGGGTACATCGCATTATACATGGTCGTGCACTGAGTTCAGTGAGAAGCTGACTCTGGAAGCAGGGGTCCCCATCTCCTGCTGACACTTCAGACCTAAGCATGTTTGTTTCAGAGTATCCTCCAGATTCTCTGGGGATGAGCTGGTTTCCCCTAGCTCTGTGACAGGTAGGAGAGAACAGCAAAAGCATCCCCAAAAAAGGAAAAACAGTGAACCCCTGAGAGCAACTGGAGGGAGAGCCATTCCCAACAGGTCGCTGTGGTTTCTCTCTGGTGTGAAAGTGCCTGCAGTAGCAGAGTGGAGCCAGGAGCTCGGCCATGGGAAGCGCAGCAATGCTCTCTGGCTGACTGCCTCAACTTCCCCAGTTAGTGCCTGCTGGATGTGAGTGGATGATGTCATCGTTCTGCTGTAATTTGTTCTTTTACTTGAAGCCTTGCCCGAGGAGACACATGGCTCTGCTGGGACTCTAAGTAGGGAACTTAAGCTGGCTGCCTTAAAGAAGCTTCCATAGTCAATTTCTGCTGAGTGTATGAGAATCTGACATAATGACGTTTAGTTGTGCTCCAGTTTAATTCCAGGAGCAAATGAAAGTTAAGGTCTGTCTATTCATCCATCCATCCATCCATCCATCCATCCATCCATCTAACCATCCATCCATCCATCCATCCACCCATCCATCCATCCGTCCATCCACCCATCCATCCATCCATCCATCTAACCATCCATCCATCTGTCCATCCACCCATCCATCCACCCATCCATCCACCCATCCATCCACCCATCCATCCATCCATCCATCCACCCACCCATCCATCCACCCATCCATCCACCCATCCATCCATCATCCATCCATCCATATAACCATCCATCCATCCGTCCATCCACCCATCCATCCACTATCTATCTACCTACCTACTATCTCTTCATACATCTATTTGGTTGTCTACTTATCCGCTATCTCTTCTTTGACTTTGGCTCCCTGTATACTTAATAAACTCATTCAAAACCAAAATATGGCCGGGCGGTGGTGGCTCACGCCTTTAATCCCAGCACTTGGGAGGCAGAGGCAGGTGGATTTCTGAGTTCGAGGCCAGCCTGGTCTACAGAGTGAGTTCCAGGACAGCCAGAACTACACAGAGAAACCCTGTCTCAAAAAAAAAAAAAAAATATATATATATATATATATATATGGCTAGCATAGGCCATGCACTAGTCTTACTCTCTTTTAGTTTTCAGATAAATACATATATTCCTTCATTTAGGAAAGAGTTTTGTCCCAGTAAATCCTTTTTGAGTTGTAAATACCATTCTTTGAGGATATATCGAGTCTACCTGACCTAACGTTCATCCTAGGACAGCAACAAGGAGCAAGTAGATTACTGGTCACTGTTAACCTCTGCAGTCATGTGGCTGCCTGGAAGTGTTGGCTCACTGTCCAGCACAGGAAAAGAAACAAAAGGCTATTGTTACCCCAGACAGATCATAACCCTGAGGGGGTCCCTACAGGTGTCAGATGAGGACATGAACCGCATGAAGAATAAAGACCTGGTTCAGATTGATTGATTCATAGGCCTGGACCAAACTTTGGGGAATCTAATGCCAGGTAGTTCATTGATCGCATATTTAAAACACAGTCAGGTTTGGGGAAAGGTGTCCAGACAATAATCAATCCAGTTTCATTCCAGGAGCACAATGAAAGTTAAGGTCTGACTACACAGAAACTCCCTTACAAAGTACATGTGACCATGAGGGTAGGTTCTGTAGCTAAAAGGCCTAGAATATAGTGTGGTTCCTGACTGGCAGAGTCAGAGGGCAGATGTGGCATCTCCCCTAAGGATGAGTAATGGTCTAGGGAAAATCATTCTGGGGAATTTGGGTGAGGTTTGCCTTTATAGCAAAGGGTGGGTGAGGTCTGCATCCACTAGACAGCAGAAAGGTCACCAGGTCATCAACAAGAAGACCCATTCCCAGCCTTCTGGGCAGAAAAACAGGGATTTAATCTTATTATTTAGTCACTAAGAAGTGGCCTGAATGTGTTCAACATCCCTGGTCTCCCTAGTGATTACAGGTAGCAAGGACCTTTGTGGCCCCAACAAAACCCCAAGTCAGAACTCTACCTCTTACTTAGAGCGCATAACCTCTGAAGAATTATACCTTAAACCACCACAAAGCTGGCATCTGCCTGTATTTGCACCTGTGTTGGCCAGGGTCCTCTAGAAAAACAGAAGCAACAGAATCTTAATAAATACATATTAGAAAGGTGAAAAAAACTAAATCAGTCAAATTATATTGAAACAGTGGTCTGTATATATTGAAATAAACAAATAAAAACCCTTATAACATTTTGTTTATTTGGTTGGTGCCTTAGTTTGGGGCATTATTGCTGTGAAGAGACACCGTGACCATGGCAACACTTATAAAAGAAAACATTTTAAGATTTATTTATTTATTTTATTTATGAGTACACTTTATTTTATTTATGAGTACACTGTCGCTGGCTGTCTTCGGACACACCAGAAGACAGCCAGAGAAGAGGGCATCCAATCTCATTACGGATGGTTGTGAGCCACAATGTGGTTGCTGGGATTTGAACTCAGGACCTCTGGAAGAGCAGTCAATGCTCTTAACCACTAAGCCATCTCTCCAGCCCCCATAAAAGAAAACATTTTATTGGGGCCAGCTTATAGTTCAGAGGTTTAGTCAGTCCATTACCATCATGGCTGGAACATGCATGGCAACATGCAGGCAAATATGATACTGCAGAGGTAGCTGGGAGTTCTTCATCAGGATCAGCAGGCAACAGGAAGACACCATGAGCCACTGGGCCTGTCTTGAACTTCTGAGACCTCAAAGCCCATCCCCCAGAGACACTTCCTTCAACAAAGCCACGCCTCCTAATATTGCCATTCCTTGTGGGCCTATGGGGGCCATTTTTATTCAAACCACCACAGTAGTTTTTGCTGATGCTGGGCATTAAACCCAGGACCTGCTGTGTGTTAAGCACATGCAACCCCTGAGCTAGTTCCCTCAAAATTTTTATTGAGGACCTGGAGAGATGGCTCAATGGTTAAGAGCTCTGGCTGCTCATCCAGAGACACAAGTCCAGCTCCTGGAATTCACATGGATGGCTCACAACTACCTGTAATTACACATCCATGGGACCTGACTGAGAATCTCTTCTGTCTTCTTGGGCATCCATGCACAAAGCATTCATGCACATAAGCACATACATACATAAAAAATAAAAAGAAAATCTTTGAAAAGAATTGTATTGATCACATAAGTTAAGGGGCTGGAGAGAAGGCTCAGTGGTTAAGAGCACTGATTGCTCTTCCAAAGGACCCAGGTTCAAGACTCAACATGCACACGGCTGCTCACAGCCCTTTGTAGCCCAGCTCCAGGGACTCAGAAGCTCTCTTCCATCCTCCACAGACGCCTGCACGAACAGGCTCATATCCCATCACATGCACATAGTTAAAAATAAAATAAAACTTAACAACAGAAAAGCACAACTCGCCGGGGATGCTCCCAGGACGTCAGAAAACAGTTCAGACAACGAGAGCCGCTAAAAGCAAATAAGGAAAGGGTTCTTTCTCCACCTTAACTGTCATGAGAGAAATGTGTGTTAAAGCATCCAACGCCATTTAAATAATTAAATGGGCTAAACACTAAAAACTATAACAAACACAGCATTGACATGTGCCAGCTAACACAGTTCTCCCCTCAAAGAGAACACACAACTTATTCCTGAGCCCAAAACCAGGGATCCAAGTTGACCTAAATACCGTGTTCCAGTGAGGAAACTGGCTAGTAAGATGTTTACAAAGACCGCACAAAGGGCTCAAAGGATCACAAGGCAGACATGTCCCTGTGAAATCAGATCTTTAGGAAGGTGTTTTCCAAATGCATTGGTGGAGATAACAGGTCAGCAGACTAAAGCCAAGTAGGGATATCTCTTACTAGGGCATCAGATGCTATCACGTGGCCTTCCTAGCTTTACCTTTGGTTGTCTGTTAGAACACCACATTCAGGAAAGGTTTTCTCTAACAGTCACGAGGATGCTAACTAGGTCATATACAGTGGTAGACAGTGAGTGCTGTGTTAAGAATAGCCCGAGACTGGATCAGCAACATTCCAACTCTCCACAATCGCCACATCCTAATCAATCAGTGAATCTTCTCCATTCCACCCCAGGGGTGGCTTTCTTCTTCGGTTCAGAGCATGGGAGGAAAAGACGTATGTTCACATGATTTTGATAAAAATCAGATATACATCTGTTAGCAAACCTATTTGGAGATATTAGCTTTATATGAATATATCCGATGAGAACAATTGCATTTCTTAAATGTTATTGAAGGGGTACTAGTTCACTGGAGCATGTGGCTCTGACAGGCCTTGCTCTTCTCCCTGCTTTCCTCTGCCTTGCTGAAGCCACTAGATTACATTCCTAAGCTAGCCATCAAGGCTAGCTTCTGTTTCCTTAATTTAGCCACTTACTGTTCCTGAGGCTGACTATCAAGGTCCAGCTATAAAGTATTGAAGTCCAGCAATCAAAAGCCCCGTTTGGCTCACCTAATTAACATGCACGATCAAAACTAACTCATGGGCGGGGGGGTGGGGGGGGGGTTCCTCCTTTCCCTTTACAAACTGCTATTTGCCTATGGGCCGTGTCTGTCTCCTCTCTATCCAGAGGCAGTGCTTTGTCCTCCGGACAAATACTCCTCCCCCTCTCCCTTATTCCTTTCCCCTTCTCCCTCATCCTCTGTCTCCTGTCTTTGTCTCTTATTCCCTGCCGTTTGTCCCTCTGGCCCAAATACATCTACTCTGTGCTGAGAACGTTGTCTTGGGTGCCTTGAGCCAACCTCCAAGGTTCCCTACTTATCACAGCGAAACACCTGCCAGGTATGCACAGGTGACTAAAGAAATAGCATTAATCATACAGAACAGTGGGAGCGCTGGCTCCAGGGTGCTCTATGATAGAGTTACTAGAATTTTTAGGCTAAAACCTTGGGCTCTCTGAAAGCCCCTAACAAGCTTTATTCAGTGACTTGTCCCCAGTACTTGAATTTTAAAAGCCGATAAGAGAAAGCAGAGAGAGATTTATCCAACGTGACATCATTGCAAAGAGGAACCCGAGTTCATATTCAGGGTACTGACAGGTGCAGCCAAACACTTTTGTGATGCTAAGGATCAAACCCAGGCCTGCATGCCAGGCTAGCAAAAAAAAAAAAAAAAAAAAAAAAAAGGAGGTTTGGGTTTAAATAGAGAGAGCATTAGGTGTGTACAACTGACCAGCCCTGGTGTGTGTGGTGGCGCGCCCCCCAGGGGTCCTGCCCATCACTGACCTATCATCTTCTCAGCTCTGGTTCATCTGGCCTGGTGGTCAGAGAGGTTAAGTTGTTACTGTGTTAACAGCTGAAGCTGATTCCTTTGTCTCTGTGACCTCAGGCAAAATACAGGCATGAAACGAGCTGGAGACGCAGAGCTTTCTCCGGCTTTCAGTCTCCTTGTTGCCTCAATCGAGGAGCCAATGGTCGTTAGCAGAAGCAGCGGCCAAGGCCTGCTTCAGTTGATGGCATGCCAGCCTGAATTCCAGCCTCAGCACAACTGTCTACGAAGATGAAACCTCTGTGCCGATCAAAAAGGAGACTAAAGAGCTGGGGAGGTGGCTCGGTTGCCACGGCGCCTGCTACACAAGCGTGAGCACCTGAGTTCAGAGTCGCAGCACCTATGTAAAAGGCCGGGCATAGTGGTGCAGTCCCAGACAGAGACAGGCGAATGCCTGGAGTTTGCTCAGTGATCCCAGCCAACGAGCTCCAAATTCACTGAGAGACCGTGTTTCAAAGAACAAGGTGGAAAGCAACTGAGGAAAACATCTGATGTGAGCCTCTGGCTTACACATGTTCACGCCTGTGCATTCTCATGCACACATACACACACACACACACACGTACATGTGAACTTCTGGCTTCCACATGTATGTCCTGTACACTCACATACACACATACTTATAGATACATGTGAACTTCTGGCCCCCACATGCACATGCACATGCCTGTATACATACACACACACACACACATGTACATACATGTGAACCTCTGGCCTACACATGCACATGCCTATATATTCACACACATATACACACACACCACACACACACCACACACCACACACACACCACACACACACACACACACACACACACACACACTAAAGAACACACAGTGAACTTTAGGTAAACCATAGCACCTTCACAGTATGGCAAACTGTGGGGTGGTTTAAAAGACTATGAAGAATTCTGATACATGGCCTGGGACAGCGGCCCAATGGGTAAAGCACTTGCCAGACAAGCTCAAACCCCAAAACCTACAGAGAGCGAGCCACCATGGAGCATGTCTATAACCCAGACTCCTGAGTGAGAGGAGAGGGAAGACAGGAGAATCCCCAGACAGTCACAGCAGGAAGTAATAAAGAGGTGCTGTCTCAAACAGCGCAGAAGGTAAGGACACCAGGACTGTCCTCTGACCTCTCTCTCTCTCTGTCTCTCTCTCTCTCTCTCTCTCTCTCTCTGTCTCTCTCTCTCCCTCCCGCCCACCCCCCCCCCCCGGGGCTGGGTGTGGGTGGGTGTGTATGTGGCTGGCGCTCTCACGCACCCCCAAACACCCTCTCTCTCTCTCTCTCTCTCTCTCTCTCTCTCTCTCTCTCTGTCTCCGACACACACACATGCACATACACACACTCACACACAGATTCATTTTTAAAGGAATTCTAATTGAGGACAGAAAACAGCATGTCCTTACCTCCTGTCTTGCTGAGGCTTCAAACACAAAACTGAGGGTTCTAAATCCTGATGGAAACAAGCCTAAGACATGAGGGATGGGGTGTGTGTGTGTGTGTGTGTGTAAAAATGCTTACTAAAGCAGAATTGATATAAAATATAAAATTATTTCTATTTTATTTATATTTATATTATAAAAACAATTAATATAAAATACACAATGTGACAGAAACACAGTGAATGGCTAGAGAGAGAGACAGAGAGACAAAGAGACAGGGAGGCGACCCAGCCTATAGCCTTCAGGACCACGAGTCAGGATGTATATGGGAAGGGTTCAAGAGGGCCACTCAATATCTTGAGGAAGTAAATCTTGATAATGGCCATTTGTCCCCTTTGTCTGTGGCCATTAAGGGTGAGGCATGGGGGCCATTAAGAGTCAGGCTTTACAAGTCACAGGGTCAGGCTCTGAGCAGTGGGGGCTTAGCACCAGGCAGTAAGGAATTTTGCTTTTAGGCCCCTTTATTCTTGCCTCTCTGTCTCTACAATACGGAAGCAAGAACATGGTGTTGGGACACAGAGGGTGGGAAGCTGAGAAGCAGCGTGAGGAGTGCTCACCGCAAACAAAACGCTTTGACTGACAGCTGGGCATCCGTTGGGGTTGGGGGTATATGCTGAGGAGTATCATTGGTTGATACATGGTTCTATGATCCTGCAGCGTGCGACAGCGATTCAGGTGGCTCCAGATCTTCGCGCAGTGGGAATGTTCAGCTCTAATGTAGTCTCATGCGACCACCTTCATAGGTGGGTCTGGGGTGGACTAAACCAGTAAGGGGTTCACGACTGGCATTTCAGTGAGGCGATCTCAGAATGAGAGGCAGGGTGCAGGAGAACACGAACTAGGGCTAAATAGTAGGGTCATCTGCTCTGGCTGAGTCTCTCAATTGTTTGTCTTCCTAAATATTCTGGCATTTCTCCATGATAAGAAACAGTAACGGCGCATGCGCATGGTGGATGGCCGCTGTCTCTTTCTGCCGGAACAGGAATGGAGAAGTTAGCTCTGGGGCGATTTAACCCAGACTGGCTTTGAACTCATTATCCTCCTGCCTCAGCCTCCTGAGTGCTGGCTAACAGGTGTTTGCCATCACTCTTGGCCGGACAGTTCTCCTCTGGGGCCATCAGCATGGTAAGATGCTCCGCCAGTAGTTTGCCCCCATGCCTAACGGCTGGAGTTTAATGCCTGGAATCCAGAGTTAAAGGAGAGACCCAAGTCCCACACATTGTCCTCTGACCTTCATGCAAGTGTGCCTACAGTCACACACACACACACACACACACACACACACACACACACACACACACACACAGAAACACCAAAGTAGTTTTGGGGGGAATCCCTGGGAATATACTCTATGGTGGGATTTGCCAGTTAGTGTGTAGTTTCCCTGAGGCCCTAATCAAAACCTACTCAGCTTAGATTCCTTGGGGGATGGGGACATGAACTTCTTACAAAACAATTATATAAACTTCTGAGCCCACTTTTTAACAAACACCCAAGGATCACTATAATGCATTAAAGATCAAGACACATGGAGAAAGAGTACCAGGAAGTGGGGACAGGGAGGGAAAGAGAGCACATGAAAACTTAGAGAACAGATGAGTTTAAAGATCTCTGATATTGGACTGGAGAGATGGCTCAGCAGTTAAGAGCACTGGTCGCTCTTCTGCTCTTCCAGAGGTCCTGAGTTCAATTCCCAGCAACCACATGGTGGCTCACGACCATCTGTAATGGGATCTGATGCCCTCTTCTGGTGTGTCTGAAGACAGCTACAGTGTACGCACATACATAAACAAAATTTAAAAAAAAAAAAAAGATTCCTGACATTGTGGGCTGGAGAGATGGCTCAGTGGTTAAGAGCGCTGACTGTTCTTCCAGAGGTCCAGGGTTCCGTTCAATTCCAAGCACCCCCATGGCAACTCATGATGGTCTGTAACTCCAAGATCTGACATCCTCACACAGATATACACACAGGAAAAAAATCTTTGACGTGTTTGTCAGATTTTTCATCATAAGACAAAGCCAGGATAAAAGAACAGTTACTATTTAATAAGAATAGCATTTTATTTTTGAGGGATTAGACTATGATACCCCAAGATATGTCTTTGCCTAATTCTTATTTTGAGCTGAAAACATTGGTGACAACACATGCCAACAATTCTTTGTCTGACACCTCTCCTGAGCCCTCAGCACAGAGACAGCATTGCATGCAACATGGGCATCAGATCCCATGAAAACAACATTTGTGTGCTGCTAGTTTCTGCTTTATATCTGCCCTCCTGTAACACACGTGACAGCAGGACAACCCCTCCCCCAGCCCCCCATAACACCTGTGGCAGCAGGACACCCCCTCCTTGCCCCGCCCCCACCTTCTCACATCTCTACAAATTTATCTTTGATAAGATAACATATAGACCTGATTTCAAATCACCCTCTGAGTTCTCGCACATTCCCAATGGGTACGCACACAGCAAGTGTTAATATACTTGTTTTTCTACTGTTAATCTGTCTTTTGTCAGATTAATTAGCAAGGCCTCAAGTGAAAAGCCTACAAAGGCTGAAGGAATAGCTTTTTTTTTTTCCTCCTTCCTTTACAAGGCATGGTGGTGACAGCGGCTTCCTACCACTGAAATATACATACATATAGTCACTGAGACATACCACTGAAATATACATATATATATGGTATATGTGGGTGTGAGTATGTGTGTATTATATCAACAATGGTTAACAGTGGCTCCATTTATATTACATGTGTTTTATAATAATATAATTTAAAACAAAACAGGTTGTGGCCCTGCTGATTGTAGCTCAGTGGTAGCGGACTTGCTTAGCGTGTACAAGGCCCTGGCTCTGTCTCCAACACTGCAGAAAGACAGACATCTATTTTAAAACCGAGTAATGGGGATGTACAGTTGGTAGGGAGCTTGTGACATAAACAAGACGTGGTACCCTCCTGCCATCCCAGCATTCTAGGACTGGAGACAGGAGCGTGAGAAGTTCAAGGCCCTCCTGGGCTACCTTGCAAGCTTGAAGCTAGCCTGGCCGGTATAAGATCCTGTCTGAAAACAAAAGCCAACTAAACAACCCAAAACAGCCCCCCCTCTTGTTTCTCCTGCAGGTGGCTGGACAGCTGTATCTTCCACAGCCATGAGGGACCCAAGGCAGCAAGAGTAAACAGAGCAGAGCCATAACCACGGTGATGAGCTTTTGTCTTTTAGATAGAGTCTTACTGCTTAGCCTTGGCTCTCCTGGAGCTCACTATAGAGATCCGGCCAGCCTCAAACTCACAGGGATCTGTCTGCCCTTGCCTCTCAAGTTCTGGGATTAAAGGCATGTAGCACCATGCCCAGCTTTTCCTAACTTCTTCTGAGTCTCTGTCACGGTTGAGTGTGCTTGTGTCTGCATCTAGATGCGTTCCTGTTATCACACATCTGTGCCTTGGGTACAAAAATACCTTAGATGACACTGTTCTCAATCACACTAGACTAAGGACGTTTACACTGTATATGCGTGTGTGTGTGTGTGTGTGTGTGTAGATAGATAGATAGATAGATAGATAGATAGATAGATAGATAGATAGATAGATGGTAGATATATGCATGTATAATAATTAGTTACCTAATTATCTTAACTCTGTGTGTGTCTGTGTGTGTGTGTGTCTCTCTGTGTGTGTCTGTGTGTATGTGTGTGTGTCTGTGTGTGTGTCTGTGTCTGTCTGTGTGTCTGTGTGTGTGTCTGTGTCTGTGTTTGTGTCTGTGTGTGTCTGTGTGTCTGTGTGTGTGAATGTGAGTACAGGTACCCTCAGAGACCAGGAAAAGGTATAGGATACCTGAAACTGCAATTAGAGGCTGCTGTGAGATGTCCAAACCTGGCTGCGGGAACTGAACCGGCTTCTCTCCAGTCTCTGGATGATCAGAACTTATGCCCAACTGAGAACAGCAACTGAAAAGACATGGTTGCTCTTGAAAGACTAGCAAAGGAAAACAGGTCTTCCAAGGACGGTTGCAAACACCTACACAGCTAGCCCTGCAGGAACATTCTGTTGTGGTTTGAATGTAAAATGTCCCCCATAGTCTCATAAATTTGGATACTTAATCCCCAGGGTTTTGAAAAGTTATGGAACCTTTAGAAGGCAGAGTTTCACTGGATGAAGCAGGTTAGTGATTTCAGCTTTGAGATTTGCTACCCTAGGCCTGTTTCCAGTCTGTCCTCTGCTTTCCGAATGCTGACAAAGCATAATCAGCTGCTTCGTGCCCCTCTGAGCTCTGGACACATGCTTTACCATGTGCATGCCCACACTCTGGACACACCACACACACACACGAGAGAGAGAGAGAGAGAGAGAGAGAGAGAGAGAGAGAGAGAGAGAG